>NC_090217.1:9025995-9398495 GCF_033026475.1 Channa argus
TTTTTCCCCAACCAGCAGCCACGTTATAATGGTGGTGAAAATAAATAATATACCAGCATGTCTGGTAAATAAACACCTTTGCTGAATATGCTGTACATTCTTTGGTGTAAGTAAAACTTTGATTCCACGATTTTTTACTCCGTATAGTTACAGATTATTTTTGTCTTCTACCACTGCAAGCTACTTAACATTCATGGCACTTTCCATCATGACTAATCCTTTATTATAAGACTGGGGAGCCCGTAGTCTGGCTCGTACCACGCAGCATGCCATCAGCTGCCTGACTTTCCATCTGTTCATCAGATGCCTTCCTCTATTGTGTTGGTGGTGCTCAGAATTTGATTGCAACCTCTTAGCGTTTTCTTTTTTTTAAATTCCCCCAAGTTTGTTTTTTTACACGTTAATTCCAGCTGTTCCAATCTGACAGACAGCTGGTCATTGTGTGCTTATGTAATGTGTGCATGCAGTTTGCTCATGTGTGTTTCTGTGCACAGGGCAGTGAAAAAACAAACAGAACCACATTGAGCATAACATTTATTGTTAGACATGGCTGATTGAGCTGAAAATGGCAATTAAGAAATGGTCGGTGAAATAATTTAACAATATCACCCCTCAGACAGCTCAAATTTAAAAAAATAAATACCATGTTTGGGATGGAGCAGTGTATCAGTTAGCAACAAACAAGTAGGGGTCTTGACTCTGCTGACAGTAAAAATTCAGCTACTGTTTAAAACCCTTGAAAGTGAGCTCCCAGAGAAAGGAAAACATCGAGAAGAAGTCTGAAGCCCTCTTGCAGTGTAATCATGCACAAGTTGGCTAATAGCATTACATGGTTTTGCTGCAGCAGACAAAAGGGGAGTTTAGACCGTGTATGAAAAACTGCCACATGAGATGCAAGCTTGTAAACAGCTATTGGGTGACAGACTGGTATGCTTGTGGCTGTGCTACTTACAAGAATGTCACTCTTGATGCTGGTGAGTACTGCAGTTTACGTACAATATAGTAGATTGTGCAAAACAGACAAATTATAGTAATGATAGTCTTACTCCGACTCCTACTACTACAGTAATATGTTGTTGCTGCACCTGCTGAGGAACTGCATTCTTTCTCTGTGCAGTGTGAGAAAACTGTTGAAGGCGACTTATTCAACAGTTACTGCTAGTTTCTATGAATGTGCCGATTTACCTTGTAATATATTTTAAGAGTTGTTTCTTTTTATGCATTTATAAACATTCTATTAAACTCACTGAGTTAAAGTTTTTAAGTGCGTACTTTGCATTCGTAAATGCGACTGCATAGAGCGTAGAGAGAAAATTAGAGCTATGCAAAAATCCAGCAACTCTGCCTTTCACCTCTCACAGCTTTGTATTGGATTTGGCACATATTATAGTTGGTCATATCTAACGTCTCAAGAGAAAAAAATTATTATATTTTGGCACTCCCGAGGATCTTAACACATATAATCAATTAAATTTCCTTGTATTGGTCACATTCTCCACTTTAATTAATGACATATTTTGTGTTCCATAAGACGAAAAGCTTCATCTTTTCTCGAGTTATCAGAAATATAACAGGCACTGGCAGAAACACCAAGAGAGACACTCAGTGAGAAAGAATCCAAACCTTATTGGATGAAACGACAAGATAGCATAATTGACAAATGATTTCACTTTGCATGCACATAATTTAATTGTTTCTGGACGCTGGTCTGCTTTAGTTCCATCTGCTCTAATGAGATATACAAAAAAGCGATTAGCATCGCTTGCTGTACAACAACCCCACCGAGCTTTTAGCAAATCTTTTGCACACAACACTTCTTGATTGCTCACTTGTAGTCAAACTAGACATCCAGTGCCAATCATTAATGCAACAAAGACTTGAGGTCAAAATAATATTTTGGACTCCTCATTAACACCTGTTTGAGTACTTCTGTATTAATTCTGTTCTGCTGTCTCCAAAGACGATACAGTATATTTGTGTCCATAATTTCATAGTCTCACTCTCAAACATAATTTCAAACACATTCTGTTGAGAAATACCTCCATAAAAAGTCAATCATGGCAATTAAACACAAGTAGCCTGTTCTATGAATTTATCCACACATTGATGTATTCATTGACTCAGACCTTCTCCTGCTAAGGATGGTAATTAAAGGTTCTTAGTGGAGTGGTCCGGGGTAATCTGGGGCCTGTTAAAAGCCTTAACACCCAGCTCTGTGGGGCTTAATTGGTACTGTGCCACTTATATGATTAACAGCCAACCAGGGTCTGTCACCTAAAAAAGCACTCTGTACTCTTAGCAATTCATTTGAATAGAGGGTACTCTGGACTCAAATGAAGAGATGAAAAATGTCTTGATATAACAGCCTCAATGATTTCCAGGAATCATATGGGCTGATCCAGTAATTATCAGTCATTTTTTGGTGATATTGTGCACATTTGATTTCTATTGATGGAGAAAAAAAATCATTTGGTACACAAGAATGTGTAAGAGCATTGAAAAAACTGGCAGATTTGAAAGGCTACCTTGTGGTTAAAAGTGGCCTGACTAGTGTATTATGCCATGAGTGTCCAGTAGATAGCGTGCAAATATAAATGCAGTAAAGTGACTCACACCTAAGAAAACAACAGCACACCTCAACTTTGATACAAATATTTAAAACATCACATTTACCCTGTGTCCTGTACTAGTACTCAAAGACTGTGATACACAGTAGTGCATACACAGCTGCACATCAGCAGCATGTAATATCTCATTTCACAATAAACTAAACTTTGAACCATCAGGATAACTTCCACACATCTTGTAGTGCAGTACTGCAGTTAAATATGTTACAACTGCCATAAGAGTACTACTAAAGTCTGCACAGCGGGTATTTGCAGCAATTAAATTTAGGCTGTGGCTGTTTTCCCCTAACTTTCAATGCTGAAACGGCAGCTTATGGTCCATCTCTGTCAAAATTGTGTTTGAATAAATTCTAGGGAAATGAGTTGATAAATGCAAAAGGACCTTAGACACAGCATCATGTGCAGGGAAGCCTTCAAGTGATAACAAGCAAATGTCCTCAACACTGCTCCCATAACTAAAACCACCCAAACAACTGGATGAAATCCATGCTGAAATGGCTGGAAGCGACTGATTTCTCTTCCATATCACTGCAAACAGTAATTACCTCTGAAAACCACATGTGGTTCCCTCTAGGGGCACTCAGACATTATAACCGGTAGGTAGATGTGCCAAAAACAAAAAAGAAAAATAATAAAAAAGAAAAAAGAGAGAGATGGTAGCTCAAACTACCTAGATGGAAACTGGGCTCAAGGTTAAATTCTCTAGGAAAATAATTTAAGTAATCACCTCAAAACTCTACTTCTGAATGTGGAGATCTGACCTCTATGTTTGTACCAGTTGTACAGAGTGGGAATTACTACTTACAAACCGACCGTGTCTGCCTACTCGACCGTCTTTGCGTGTTTCACCATTCTGCTGCAATGCAAAGCTCTGCAAGGGAAATCAACTTCAATCAGTCACGCTTTCCTGCTGCTCGGGGAAGAGAGTCTACGCCTTTCAGTTTTGATGAACAAGGATTTGGTTGTGTGACTTTCAAGTAAAGAGCCAAGTTCTTGGTCCTTGGATTGTGTCACTTTTCCATCAAAGGTGGAGATGTAGTCAAACAAACACTGCTTGCTTCTTTTGAGCAAGAGAGGCAAATTTGATTTTTTAATATCATTAATCAGCTGATTTGTTGATTTGTCATAACACAACTTCATCAAGGTCAAATCATATTTGCACATGTAGACATGTAATACACCTTTCCAGTTATAAGTCAGTGGACTCTAGGTAGGTGTGTGTGTGTGTGTGTGTGTGTGTGTGTGTGTGTGTGTGTGTGTGTGTGTGTGTGTGTGTGTGTGTGTGTGTGTGTGTGTGTGTGTGTGTGTGTGTGTGTGTGTGTGTGTGTGCGCAGTATTTGCACGTGCATTAGTCCTTATCAACAACCAATAGACCATAATGAACATACCCACATCATTTGCTGGGTTTAATAACCTTTGATGCAGGTTGTCTGTCGGTGATTCAGACCTGGGACAGTCCTGCTTTAAAAGGAAGTAACCAATCACAAAGCAAGGCTGTGACCCCATGTAAGGAAGAGTCACCATTTATCTGAATAAAAAGGGGATGTTGCTGATATGTAGTATAATAGCACAGGTTTCTAAATAAGAGCAATGAAAACAAAGACTGCAATAACATTAAACACAAAACAGTGGATATGACGGAAAAGGGGAGATAGAAATTGGACTATGATCGGGAAGAACAGAGCAGTTAGAAGGTGGGGAATATGGGTAGAGACACAAAAGAGAATGAGGAAAAAACGAGCCCAAAGTGAGGAAGACAACATTAACCATAGAGCTGGGAAAGAGAAAGAAAAAGGAAGAGAGCTGTACATAATGGATTGGCTCTCACATTTCTTTGAGGCCCTGTTCTTCCTGTCTCCTACCAGATGAATGGTAATTGTCCCGCCGGCTTTAATCATGTGTTGAATTGGCAAAAAACAGGAGGAAAGCGCTTCTACAGCGATTGAGAATCGATCGCTCTGAGAGTCCACCTATTGCTACTCCGCTTGATCCTCCCCATCACACAAACATGTGCACACTCATGTCAGAGCAAATGTCAGAAGCAATAATTACAGTGATGGCTAGGTGGGAAGAAAAGAGGACAAAAAAAAAGAAAAAGACAGTGAAAGAGTTGAACAGTGGGGCGCAAGCTCCCATTTTGGCCTCAGAGTGTCAGCTGTGGCAGCAGACTGAGAGAAGGGATAATTGTTTCGTCAAGGATGTGATTGCCATCGCTTCCTTTATTCTCCAAGAACAAAGCGTGTGCACCTTTTAACATTTGTCCCTCATTTATCTTCATGGTTGTACTCTGACTAGCTAATATATCCCAGCCCTTTATCCTGCTCATCAACAGACATGAAGCTCACAAGTTAAAATACATTGAAGGTGCTACATACAGTAGACACTGCAGCAAGTCCACTATAGACTGAAAGCATTCTAATCCGAAACATGGAACAAATACCAGATTCTAAAAACATGTCCTTTACACTAACACTTCTTTCTAGAATATTTATGGCTCCTTTCTTTACAATCATTTTGTCAGTAATCAGGAGGCTTGAAATGGTTATAAATGAATACTGTTGTTAATAAAATGCTATCACACAGAGAAAATAACTCCAAAAATCTGGAGGCTCCGTTAACAGCCAGTGCCTGCAAAAACGTTCAGACATGGCCAGTGTTTCTGGGCCAACAAAGTTGTCAAGTATCCACACACTGTGTGGCTTTTTCTGGTTATTCAGCTTCAACAATAAACACATATTCTGCTGGACTCTTTTTAATGCTGCAAACAACAAAGAAAAAAAAAAAAAAAAAAAGAAATGCAGCACGAAAATAATCTTTTATTCAGATTCCTTTTTTTTTAACCCTCTGAAATGTTGACCTTTAAAAAGGCCCCTTAAAAGTCATGTGAGGGAGACGTAGCCGATTTCTGCCACTTCCCATCATCATTGTGAAATGTTTCCCAGTGCTCTGATTTAAATTTGTTGAGATATTTACCAATGGCTTTAAAGCACATCTAAAGAAGTTCTGCTATCCATAGATGTATTCATAAAGCCAAGTACAACTTCAGCTTTCACATACTGCAACTGACAGTTGTCCAGGTTTGGTTTGTCCTTGGCTTGATTTCACAAAGGCTTTTCTTAAGAAAAAAAAAATGCATGTTGTGATGAGATTTGTCAGAATTTACAGGGGACAGTTGAATTCATTATTTTGACATTAATCAGTCCCTCCAGGAATTCACAATGTGCTATGCTCACTGCATCTCTGGATTTTTTTCGTGAGCCTGCTTAGAAATAGTCAAACAATCAGAGGACTTTTACAAACTGGGCCACATAGGGATTAATTACCTTTTGCAGTCAGGGGTCCCTGTAGGGTCATGACCCCTTACCACAGACATTCAGTGGTTAACTGGAGTGATAGAAAGGGATGCTTTAACACTCAGGGCTGGTGGGGGGGGTTGATGGTGATGGTGGTCAGCTCACCCATTTACACTACATTAGTCTTTGATGTCGATTTGGGGTGTCAGCACTTCTGTCAGACTATTACCATGTGGTTACTCGCACTGAAGATGGATCAGAGGGGGGAAAGGGTTTTTGCTGAGACAGGATCCTCCAAGATAGAAAGTCCATGTTTCTCCAAATAGAGACTGATGGACAAGGACTGACAATAAGACCCAGCCACTTAACCGGCACTAAGGGCTGTACCAGATTACCTGTCGAAGCCAGCCTATCGCCATCCAAATCAGCCTCTCAAATTGATAGCACCAACAGTGGCACACACACAAAGCTATGTTCATCCCGCTCTCACCCTCAAATCTGATGGCTTTTTCCCAGCGGTGGGGTTGAAATTGAGTTTGGGCATACTTAATATTCCACTGCTTGGATACCTATGGGCTGCATGTGGGTGGTGTGTGACATTATTCATCATTTAAGTATAGAATATTAGATTGCGTCACTCGTCCTAACTTCAGAACAGCAGGTCGTAAATCTTCAGACAGACCACAAGTGATTCATCACATCCAAAAGAAAAAGGACAGCAACCAAGTTCCTTACAAAGTTGCCAAGATCGAAGCAGCACTGGAAGAGGTTTTTCAAGCAGGGGGATAAGTGCACCAGGGCTCTGTTGCCCCAAGATACTCTCAGTTTTCAGTGATGTGACGCAATTTACCAACTAACTGTGAAATCAACTTTCAAGCACACTGAGCCCCTAGTCATTATTATAGGTAGCCCCTATTTAAGTCACCAAATCCAAGTACTACAAAACTGTGAATGCGTTTCAGTCAATCCAGTCAAAAACATCACGGCATATAATGTTAAGCAATCTCTCATGTGAAAATAATTTTTTTGAAATATAAGAAATAAACAGGAGCATGCTGACTCCAAGAACAACAACTGTCAAAGCTTTCAGGAAGGTTTTTCAGACTAAAAACCAGGGCTTCAAAAAATCCTGGACATTTCTCCTTTAAAAACTGATCCTAGCTATAGCCATAGAATCTATATAAGATTGATTTGGAGTCAGCTGAAAACTCAAAGAAGCGGTGCCACTGGTGCTTAACAGCATAATATAACAGTCGCTTAGGAAAGAGGAAAATTACCATACAGTGGTAGGTCAGGGTTCATTCAGAGATTTGGAGTTTCGAGAAAAAGATCAACTAAACTGTTAAGCTTAAGTTCACTCATTATACCTCATGACAACACTGATTGTTACAGGGTGTGTGTGTATGTATATACACGTATATATATATATATATATATATATATATATATATATATATATATATATATATATATATATATATATATATATATATATATATATATATATATATATATATATATATATATATATATATACATACACACACATATATATACATATATACGTATATACATATATATGTATATATATATATATATATATACACATATATATACACATATATACACATATATATATATATGAAATTTAAGAATAGAGTTGTACACAGGCTGACAGAAATGCCTGATTAATCATCATTTTGCAAATTGTCTCCCTGCTTCAGTTCATCCACTACAAAGCCAGTCTGTATTTTATACTTTTTTACATATTATTGTTTAATGTTCTTTGTAACCCAAGTTCTATATTTATTACATTTCATTATGTTAGTTATTTTGTTGTTTTTTTTTTTAAATCAAGACAAAAAGCTGAGAAGAAACCAGACCACAGGGAAATATATGGTGAAAGTTTTAGGTCTTAAACCACCCCCAACTACAAAATCACAAAAGAAAATTTCTAACCACACATGAGAAATGTCTTTTAAGCTGAGGAAGGAAACCATCTACATTTGCATTTGTGACAAAGCTCATTTGACATAGAAAGCACTGGTGTGTTTACACAAATGTGTGTGAAACATAATGAAACGCTTAGCACAACAATTCTGTTGTAGCTTGCATCATTGTAGCTGCCAGGGTGAGAGCTTTAAATACACTGCACCAGTCCACACAGTTTTCACCATGGAGCCTAATAAAATGGAGTATCAACTCATTTAGAGGGGAGATGCTGCATCTCTGATTACATTAATCAATGATACTGAGGCTGAATGGGAACACAACGACCCCCCCACCTCCTCGCTGCTCATAGAGTCAGGAGAGTTTTATATGGGGTAGATATGATCACAGCATAAGAATGATTAACACACCCCTCAACTTGTAACAAGGTGCACTTGAGCAAGGCACTTAAATCCAAACCACTCCAAATTCTCTGCTGTTACATATTTGTGTATGGCATCTCAGAATTCATTGCTCAATATTGGCAAGTTGTCCTGGTCCAGAAGCAGCAAAGAAGGCCCAAATCACAAAACTGTCAGCACCGCACGTTCTTATGCTGGAATGCAGTCTTTGCTCATATGCTCCTCATTGAAGCTAAATGGTTTTACTTCAGTCCATCATCCACCCATTGAACATTGATTAGCCTTAAGCACCCTGCAGACAGGCTCGATGTTCATTTTGGAGAGCAGTGGCCTCCTCCTTGCACCTCTGCCATGCGCACTTTTGTTGGTCAATGTTCTCCTGATTGTGAATTAATGAACACTGATATTACTCGCTGCATGAGAAGCCTTTAGTTTCCTAGACATTATCCTGGGGTCCACTGTGACCTCCTGAACCATGACACTTTTTGCAGTTGTAGGATCCTTGTTGGTCGCCCAGTGTTATGAAGGGCAGCAGTGATGTTGATGTCAATTTAGTTTAATTTAGAACATGTTTTATTCAATTGAAGTTGGTTGAAAAATACTTAAAAATTTGTAATTATTAAATTACAAAGCCTATACTATACAATCACGGGTCTCCATCATATCCCCCTTAAATTGTGCCACTGGGTAAGGAGACATACATACTTTGTCTTCTAAAATGCATGTATTCAGATGTTTTTCAGATGTGTTAACATTTCGAGACTTTAAATTTTACTAACCTACAGTGCTTTGAGTGGCACAAACAAAATCATAAGCTCATCATGTTTCAGTTGGGGATATTGTAGGGAAAAAAATAAGTCATTAGTAAAGTAAGCACACAATTAATCCTGTGATAAATTAACATTTTGCAAATTTGTAGATACTGTATTTTCCTCCCTGTCCCCTCCCCCATAGATCATATAACTGTGTCAGGAGTAAGGGTTCAGTACTTGTTGGTGCTCCAATTATTTGATGCACTTAGGGTATTTTACAGGGTGGAGATGGCAATCAGATTATCACATTTCATGTAAATCTGTGAAAGTGTTTTTGAGAGAAAGAAGTGCTCTTGTAGTGCTTATTATCTTAGGTGTGGTATCAATCACACACTAAATTCCCAACTTGGAATATTTGGGGGATCATAACTAGCAGAGAAGAGGAAACTCATTTAAAGACAGACAGTGAGACAGAATTCAATCCAACCTGATTTATTTGTCCCGACAGCAGCATTTTTGACAAAGTTGGATGAATTTGCAAATGAAGCAAACATAAGGAGCATTCAAAATGAAACATAACAGATGACAAACTCATCCTGAAACCCACCAAAAAGAAAAAGAAAATCGATCATCAAGCTCCTTGAGAGGTTATTGTGCAGACAGAAATACTGCAGGACTTGCAGGGTATTAACAGTCTTTATGGGTAGGTTGTTTTGTGCATAATTATCTTGTTGCCTGAATGCAGAGACGAGCCTGGTGAATTTTGATCACTCTTGCTATTATCTTACTTGTCATTGTCAATCATCAGTATCCATTTTCTCTTCATTTTCCCTCCATTATCTTTTGCTTTCACTCCATAATCCATATTCATTCTTTTTCAGATTTACACCAACTCCTCTTTGTGTTACCACTGGTTTTTTCCCCCCCAAGGCTTTTACTTGAGATGGATGACAGATTGATGAACATTTCCAATTAAATTTTCTATTTTTATTTATTTATTTATTTATACTGCAGACTTGAGACTTTGTGTTGGCACGCTGTTCATGAGCATGTTCCTTGTAGTTGTGTATTTTTCTTGCAAATGCTGGCACTCACACTGCCACATCTGTCATAGTGAGGCAGTACAATTTAACAGACTGTAGGTGTGGGAGTGCTCCTGCCCACACACACGTGGTTTAGTTTTAGGGTTCAAGTCTGTGCCAGTTCAACATCAGCTGCTTGAGCCCTTACTGCGGCCTTAGCAGCTCGCTGTAAACCAAGCCAGATGGCATCATCCACCAGGGAACACATGGCACCTCATGACAGGGCTCTCCAAACGTCAGCATCCTCTCTGAATTATTGAGGCATCTGAAATCTAGAGAGCACTCCCTTAAAATTAACACTTCAGTATTCCTAATGAGATCGGCTTTCTGTAGAAGCTGCGGCAGTCTCCTCTGCCGGCATCCTGAGCTAGATTTCTCCGAGCCATATTTTAGCCATCTTTATTGCTTTTTTAAACTTTATCAGTGGCACACAGGCCTCGTCCGTGCTGCTGCGAGGGCACAGTGTGATGCTATCAGAGGGCGCGTTGACTACTGTGTTGAGCTTTAATGAAGAATAGATTACGACATTAGGATGCAAAGCGCACACTATCCCCACGCTGAGGGGAAGGTCCATAATAGGCCCGATAAGGGCTTTTTCTGCTGATCTCACACAAACATGGATGGTCTCCGGGGGGCTGTTTTGGCCCAGCTCAATGTTTACAATGCCATTCATCACTGAGACAAGTTTCATTTGCTGACTTGGTGTCACAAACAGTTGCATGTACATAAGGTGGTGGAAACATGCGTGCACACTCGTGACCACAAAAACGATACCCGCTTCTGCAAGGAAGTGATGCATCTTGACCTTTTAATCTGCAGTCACTCCTCTTGCACTCTTGAGATAAACAGGCTTATATTGTAGTCCCCTCTTTGTCCCCTAATTAACTCTCAAAAGTCTCCTTGACCTAAATTTTATACATGAACCCCCTTAAAAACAAGCTCTTTTTAGACAAAAAAAAAAATTAGAATAGATACAATAACAATAACTTCGAAACCTCTTGTCAGCTGTGGCCTTTGACTGTGGAGATTAAGTTTTCCCCATGCGTGCGTGGGTTTCCTCCACGTACTATGGTTGCCTCCCACAGTCCAAAGACATGCATGTCCTGTTAATTGGTGACTAAATTGGCCGTCTGTGTCAGTGGTTGTCTGTCTGTGCGAGTCTGTGTTTGCCCAGATATAGACTGGCATAGGGTTCAGCTCCCATGACTCTTAACATAATATAATGGGCGGATGGATGGAAGGAAGCATAATTAAAAAGACACACTGTGCTAATGCTGACATTAGGCATAAATGTATCTTTCCACTTCAGTTATAGCATTTCTGTTGGTCATTTTATCCACTGAGCTTTTTAAACATCACTTTCAATATTACTTCAAAGCACTACAAAAAAAAAAAATTCTCAGCACCATTTATCTTCTGTTATTTTCCTCTACTACAATAAAGGCCTTACACAATCAAACCCCCCCTGAAGTTATTTCTTTCATCTGGGCCCATCATCATTCCATCCTCCTGCGTTTTCTGCTTTCAAATGTCAAAGGTCATTCTCTCCTTTGCAGAGCTGCTCCAACTGGCTTCAGTCCATAAATATATACACACACACACACACACACACACTTTCTACCAGTGAATGATGAAATACATCAAAAGCTGTCCATCGTTCATTGATGATCTTGACAGAGCATTAGTTGGACGGTTTGCCAGCTTATAGGTAGAGATAAAATGGAGACAGAGAGCGAGAGAAAGGCAGACTGAGCGAGTGTGTGTAAAGAGGACATGATATACGAGATGGCGTTGACTGTAGCACCTTTCATCATCTCCTCTATAAAGTCCAGCCAGTCATGAAATGAGGATGTTAAAATCCTACTGCAAACAACCGTCACACTGTGCAGCTAGCTCCCTGACAGCCAACATTTCTGTACGGATGACCACAACTCTGATTGGTCCACAATCCAAAACAAGATGCAAATATTACATAAATGCAAACAATGTACAATGGTGTCCAAGAAAAAAAAAGAATGCATGGAGGGATAGTCATCTAGAAGTTTTATTGTAAGGGAAACTGAGTAAGATGTCAGTATTTATATTATACAGATTTAACTTAATTGAGGCATAAAAGAACATCATTGCCAAAGGATTCCTAACTCATGAGGCCCTTTAAAAAGTGGCTTTAAAGAGTGGTTTTGCCTATAAACTAATCCATTAGAATAAACTAATCCATATCCTTTGTCTTATCTCTTCAGTAACAAGTATATAAATTTTCTTCTGTCATTTAAACCAATTTTGTCACTGTTTTGGTATCTTTACTAATAATCCCAAAAAAAAGAATAGTTGTAGCTTTGTTGGTAAGGCAGTCATCCACGGACTACGGACTAGTTGTGCAGTGCCAGTCCAAGCCCGGCTGAAATTGGGGAGGGTTGTGTCAGGAAGGGCATCCGGCGTGGCGACCCTGAACTCGCGGATAAGCCAAGAGGCCAAAAAAATAAATAAAAGGCATATCGACAACACTAATAATCCAAAATAATGAATGTGAACTTTACATTCCAGTTTGGTTCATCATCAAGAGCTTGTATTGAGAGAAAAAAAAAAAAAAAAAATACTTGTATGGTCAGTATCACTGGATGAGCAGCATGTGCATGTTTACAGTGAGTAAGAATTTCTCTCTCTCTCTCTCACACACACACACCCCAACTCCTCTACTTTACTGCAATGCACCAGCAGTCGTTAGCACATAAGCACCAAGAGACAAAGGACAAGATGAATTTGGTTGGAGCTACAAAGAGAAAGGGAGCACAAATAATAGAGGAAAACACTCACTGGTAGTCTACTGCTATGGACTGTTTCCTTCCTCTTCATCGATTCTGCAGATACATTTTTTAATACACCCTCATCAATAGCACTGGTGGTTTGACAAATGCATTTTTCAAACACTTGGCAGTCAATAGTTATTTAGTCTGTATCTTTGTCCCTTGAGTAAAGGGTCTCGATCAATTGAAGTGATGAAAATTCAAATAAATCAGCAACAGGAATGAAGCAGCAAACTCCTCTGTATCCAGTGAAGCACAGTACAAGCGGCTGTATGAAAAACCAATAGGAGAAGCTCTCTCTTTCAACGAGTGATCTGTTAGAGCAGTGTGTGGGGTGGAGGAGCTAGAGCTAGTGGAAGATAGGGCATTGTCAAAACATTGGAGAGTCGATAAACTACTCCAGACTTATTCTTCTACTGTGTTAAGAACGGTGATCCTGCAAGAACCAGATTAAGTGTCCACCCGTGTCGAAGGGTGATGCAGAAGTAACAGGCAACAGAGGAGCTGTTCAGCATGTGCTTGTCTCGGACACGGGAAGTTTTAAATCCATTAAAAGGCGAACACACTAGGAACTGTTCGGATTCCTCGGGTTGATGTAACATTTAAATTTGCATTCAGACACCAACAATACCCGTTTTTTTTTAAGTCATCCAATTATTTACCAGAGTCAAAACAGAATAGTTCTCTATTAAATGTGCAGAACCTAAACACACACACTAAGACTGAAAACTGCAAAGCTATCACAACCATAATCATTGCAGTACTTAAGACAAAAATGTTAAAAGTAAACAAAGGGAATACTGTGTTCTTAATGACCCATCACAAAACATGTGGCTTCAAATATTTAACTGGCCAAAGAAGCTCCGTGTTGGAGATTATTGTTCCGTTTGCTCATCCAGTTTCTCTTTTTGATGACCTCGCTCAAGGCTAACAGAGAGCTGGGGAAGAATATCAACAGTGAATGGGTGGACATTTGAGCAGCTGGTACCAAGTATTTGTTAGATCACCAATTACACAATAAAATATCTGAATAATATTCGGTCTTTAATCAATGATTTATGCACTAATCCAAAGAATTATCAGGCTAATCAGTTGTTGTAATCAGACAATAAATCTACATACATTATATTGGGTACAGAAACCTTTAGCCAGATACAGATCTTATCCACATCTTTTCCATATGGTACACTAAGCAGAACACCTTGCGGCCATGTCTCTCTGCTCGAGTTCTGCTGCTTTCCTTATTACAGATGCCACTTTACTGTTACCATTTAAACTCTAAAACTGCAGGACAATTAGAACCCTTCGAGACTTAATTACAGCCAGGGCCAAAGCAGTAGAGCGCGTCCCCAGGGCAAAATCTTCTTGCTAGTTAATTATGCCATTATTCTATTAATCCAGTCTGACTGAGGAGGCCAGAGCTCAGCTGACCTCCAGGACTCAAAACAAAGAGAGGAGATCCCCTGTAGAAACACACAGACCTGGATGACTCCATGGCTCTGTGACTGCCATCCACCTCTTCCCCTACCTCCCACTAATAAACAGTGAAGGAGATGAATAATGAGATGTTGGGGCTGGTCCAAATTAAGAGGGTACACCGTCCAGTAATCTCTTCTCCTTGCTCTCGCCTAATAAATTTCGTTATTTGCCGACGACAGCAGTGGGTTTTGCAGACGCTGATTGTGAATATGAATGAAGGTGGGGTTAAGGAGCTTGTACAAGGGGCACAAAGAGGTTTATGGAGCTCTTGCCTCAGACTAGGAAGGAAGTGCAGGCTCTGCAGAATAAAGATTGGCCCTAGAGTTTCATTTGCTTTGTGATAATAAAGATACATTTACTGGCATTATAATAGGCAGAAGAATTTATCATTTTCAAATCAATATCGCAATTTAACTGAATTCAAAAAGCACTTTGAAAAAAAAACTTAAAATCTCATTCTGTCCTCTGTCAGATATTTCTGTTCAAAGCAACTTACAAGAGCAACATGGGGCAAAATCGACACATCAAATTGTTCACACAGCGGCCGCCACGTCCAGCTCAATGTGCATATACATTTGGACATTTTCCAAACTTCCTGACGTCCAGTCTGCACCCGTCCTTTTGAAAACACTAACCAGACTAAGCCATCACAGGCCATTAATGATGAACTGCATAGGTTTCATTCTGCTGCCACAGAAAGTGATGTCACTCACAGGCTATAATGGACCTCTAATGAAGCCCAAATCCCATACCAGTACATTTAAACTCCATTATGGCTTACTGACCCTTGACCTCCCAGTGGAGTAAAGCAAAGAACACTTATGTCTGCAGAGGTTATTCATTCATTATGTATTCATATAGACTGCATAGCATGAGGGGTTAATATTTATTTATACATTTATTTATTTTTGTATTTAAATGAAGACTTATAATCATTGCCAAGTGTAATGCTTTTCATATCTCAGCAGAATTTAGAGAAAAGTAGTAATTTATGTTTACCAGGCCTTCAAACAGCAGGGAAAAGATGAATGAAAATGTCAAAGAAGAGAGCAAAATGTCAGAGTGGGCACCAACATTCTTGCTACATTGTACTTTCCCTTTCTTGGTCACACTCACATGAGACCGAGTAATAAAAAACAAAAAGCTTCAGAGACTACATGCTAAAAAACAGCTCTGACAGGTCAAACCCGAAACATCCTGCATCAAATGCGAACCTGTCATTACTTATTAACAAATAAGGTCCCCGATGTTGTCCCGTGGCCAGAGAGAAATTGAGGGGCACGGGTAAGCAATGGGAGGCAGAGTTCAACTAATTGCCTGATGATGGAATTTTAGTGTCTCCTTCATTATAAAGCAGCTTCTAAGCGTTATTGATCTTAGGAGGGGTGTTTCACAGTCATGTGGTATTAGAAAGCACAACTGCTCTGAGGCCATACATTATTCAATAGGTATCCTCACAGGATGCCTCACCAGGGCCTGCCAAGTCCTCTCAGGTGGCCTGGGAGTACCCCAGACTCTCTCTCCATCCAGCGCTACCTCATCACACAAACACAGGCAGTCACATGCCACACACACACACACCTTAACATGCACAAAAAGGAAAACACCAAGTCTTGATTCTTCCGCTCTTACTACAGGTTGTAAATTCTTTAGTCTCTCATTGACCTCAAACTCCACTGATGGGTTAATCTATAATGAACTGACTGATGCTGCTGTCTTCTTCTATTCCCAGCAATTAATTCCTGGACAGCAACCTTTCCCAGCAAACACACAGCAGACAGCAGCAGAGAATGGAGACCTCGCAGGAGGCAATGAGGAGATCATAGAAAAAGAAAATGAGACCGGCAGAGAGACCATTAGAAAGACGAATAGTCTTCTACTTAAAAATTTACATTAAAGTTGCCAAAGTTTTCATCTTTGAACCAAACCGAACCACCCACTGTGTTTTCTGCAAACATGTCATGATGTTGGCATCATCTGTCTTTCTGAATCCTTTTAAATGGGCCTAAATTTCAGATTTTATTTTAGGTTAATCAAAATCATTGCAGAAGGACAATGCCAAATGAAGCGATCGCGTCACAGCGGTTTTAGCTATGCTGCTCAAAACAAGAGCCTGACTTGTGTGTTTTGGGGATTCAGACATTATAAAAAACATGTTTGCTCTGCCAGAGCACACAAATAGTATTTGGTCACAGAAAATTAATGCAAGATTAACTGAAACTTTGTCAGACTGCTGTGCACCAGCCTGATCCTAAATGTTAATAAATTCAAACTTCAGGCACGGAAAGCCAATTCTAGCACAAATTGAGGGCTTTTGCATACTTTAATTCTGTCCAGTGTCTGCAACATATACTGGGATGTGATGATTAATCCTACTGTGGTGCTTGTTTGCACTGTATCAGGGAAGACTGGATTTAAAAAGGATATGCAAAGCAAACTAATGAAAATGTTGCCCTCAATAAACATGAATTAATCAGAAATAAAATTACCTAAGGGAAGCTGATTGAGGGGAAAACAAACTTGAAGCTTGTCAATCTAGAGTTACAAGATAACAACAGACAGACCTAGGTGAATACTAGACAATTGATGAGAATTCAACCATGAAAAAAACACAAGAAAAGAACATCTTAACCATGGGTCCATTCATATTTGTTTGACCCATGGCTTCTTGTAAAAAGAGCTTCAGCCTCATATAATATATCTTTGTTTTCTCTGACTGAAATTATCTAGAGAGGTTTTATCAATAGGTGTTATCAATACCTTACAGCAATTAACATTTAATATCCTTCCACAGCCACTTACTCCATTAATTGCTAATTGATTATGCAAGGCCTGGGAGCCCTGCAGCTGGGAATGGCATGGATCCATTCTGTCTGTCCATCCAAGTAAACTGCTTCACTGCAGAACCTTTGACTCCAGCTAATACTGCATCAATACAAGGTTACTTCAACCAGAGAAAGGGAAAAATAAATAAATAAAATCAAGATCATCTAGGATCTTCCCCCACACACACACGGTCATCTCTCATGGCACAACCATTACTTTATTTTATTCCTCAGTTCTTTCTCTTTCCACTTGAAGGTTGGCACATTATATTTTGCTTGCATTTTGCCCTCATATCTGCCACCACTCCGAGAACCCTCCCTTCCACCCCTGCAGTTCTTCATAATCTAATCAGCTGTGATGTATTTTCAGAGCAAGAAGGCACTGCTTTCCATTTCAATCAAATTCAGGCCTTTCAGAAGAACCCATAATGCAATAGTTCTGTACAAAATTCAGGCCCAATTTAAGCCCTATAGACTGCAGATGACTGATAAACACTCCACTCCACGTCACTCTCCTAGTTGTGGCTCTACTTTGCTGCAGTCCATCATCATAAATAAGAGCTAGCTCTGTGCTCTCTCATTGGGAATAGTACAGACCGACTTTAAATTGGCAGTAGAGGTGGACAGGATAAAGCAGCAGGTGAAGCAATGGAGAAGTTAGGAACTTTGACAGGTAGGATTTTTAAAGAAATGTAATTGGAAGACACAACAAGTCTCAGCTGGGTGGACAGGTCACAGAAATAGCCTTTGCATTACCAAGTGGAGGAGATAGAGGAGCAGAGGGGGGTGGGCCTGAGGAGATTGGGAAGGTTTCGCTTAATAAACACTTTGTTTTCTGCTGACGATCAAAGTGGTAGAGAGACGGATACATTGATGGATCGATAGACTGATT
This sequence comes from Channa argus, assembly GCF_033026475.1. Lineage (NCBI taxonomy): Eukaryota > Metazoa > Chordata > Actinopteri > Anabantiformes > Channidae > Channa > Channa argus. Next base: position 9,044,101 of record NC_090217.1, read on the forward strand.
TGTTACAGGCTCTCCCTGTTCAGATCCATACTTCTCCCTTAGGGAGTGGATGGAGGGACTGAAGAAAAGGAGATGGGTTGATTGGATGGCGGAAACAGAGAAGTGAATGAGTAAAGAGTAGAAAAACAGCAGGAGAGTTGAGGAGACCGGAAAGCAGACAGACCAACAATGACTAGAAGTAATAGAGAAAATAGCAATAATGTGGGAGGAAAAGAGACTGAATGTTAAGAGGAGGAGTGGAAGAGGAGTTGAATAGGCTGAGGGTCAAGTATGAAGATAAACAACAGCAGAGATTGTAGGAGGGTTGACTGTGTAGGTGAAACAAAAAACAGGAAATCCCCTCAATCTCTTGTTGGATCACTGGCTCAAGAAGCAGCCCAATACATTTCTCTATATTCCCTTGTTCTGCAGGTAGGCAAGACAGGCAAACACACATCACATTCACACTTCCCTCCTTACTCCTGACAACCAAAAACAGGTTCATCCAAGCATCTTTAAAGAGACCAAAAAAAAAAAAAAAAAAAACTCCATCCATCCCTGCTTATCTTGTTCTCAGGGTAACTTTATTCAAGAAAAGAAGATGAGAGGAGGAGGGGAGCAGTTAGATAATAGCATAGCAATTTTGTGTCTACTCCACAAAAGCAAAAGAGGCCCTGGTGCATAATGGCAGCAAGCAATCTGTATCTGCAAAGATTTCCATTGCCATTACCGCATTGTTCGCCATTCTAGTATTTGATGTCAGTCAAAAAGCTATAGTGCTGCAAGTCACTCCGCCTGTGCCTTCAAGGTTCTCTTGCCGATAGAAAAGATGCATTATTGCTCTACAGTACATCCAATTTGACCAATAATTGCCCCCTTTATAATTGTTCCTGCCTCTACTTGTGCCAATTAGCAATGAAATTACACTCGGAGAGGGATTGTATTAAAGGTTGTGAACCAACAGGAAATTGGCCTGATTTTATCACTGTATGATTACAATTCAAAAAAAATAAAAATAAAATAAAAAAATATGGGCACATAATGACCCTGGTTTTTGTTTTGTTTTTTTGGGGGGGGAAGGTTATAGCTGCTTTATTAAAGAAAAGATCTGATCATCACTGTGCTAGTGAATCTCATGGGGCTCCTCTTTACCTGATCATTAAGGCGTAAATTAGCCCATAAGGCACTGTTCACAGGTAACACGATTCTTGTGACAGACACACAAGCAATGTGTATTTAACAAAGACAACATGACCAAAGATAATACACTACGAAAGATCTTGAGAAGCTAGAATTCATCAACTGAACTTCACTAATGTGCCATTGAAACGGCAAGCGATGCTTATCAGATCTCTTATGGGAGTAAATTACAGTCGCCGAATAGTACAAAAAAGTTAATTAGCATTTGGAAAAAAATAAAGTAAAAATGTCTTTTAAAAGTTTACTATTTCACCCATAACTTTCTTATACTTTGCCACCTGCCTCCATTTTTAATTCCCTGGAGCTTTTCTCCACAAGGTGAGAAGCAAAAATGAATATGATAATAGTAAAAATACACAAAAGGCAAATCTGCCCACATAAATGAAAAACACAGCCAGGGGTGAGTAGATAAGAAGCAGCACATAAATGAAAAGTGTAAAGGTATAAATGTCCCACAGACCACAGGTATAAATATGTATTATGAATCTCCTGCGTTGGTGCATTGCTGTGGGCTTCCATTCTTCCGCATGGAAAATAGCCACGGATGCCGTGTTTTAACCAATCAAATTTGCCCCTGGGCAGGTCGTTTTTGATGCAGTGTAACACACTAATCTCAGCCAATCTTTTTGTCTGACTGCTGGGCCTTCTGGGTTAGTGACAAGGGGAGTGGTATGGAGAGAAAGTTGCCAGGCAACTGCAGTCACAGCCTGTGGCTACAAATATGCAGTAAGCCTCTGAAAACAACATGTTTTATTGTTAGCATTCAAGTTCATCATTCCAAAGTTTGTTGAGCATATCATGACAAACCTTTTTTTATATTCCAGTCACGTAAAAGCACCTGTTAAATTTTTGTTTACATGATTTAACATTACACTCTCTCACAATTGGTAGTTTTCTTAAACAGCAAGTCTTTGTTTGCCTTCACATGCTTTTTATCCTTCAGTGTGGCCCAAAGCATTTGCCAAAAAACTCAATAGAATGCTTTTCCTGATTAGAATCCACGAATGGATTTGGCTGATGAAATGAGATAAGCGTTCACAACTGCACAAACCAACGGGAAAGAGAGTGTAAAAAAAAAAAAAAACTACTCAAAGTAAACTTGTTTACACTCTGTGTCAAAAGGTGTTTTTCTGAAGTTTACATACAACTCACTGCTCGTGAGTAAAGTTACAAGAATTCATGTTTCAGTTAATCCCTTCATAAATTATTCTTGCATATCAGTCTTAGGGTAATCTAGTTAATGACAAGTTTCTGTAATTACCTATTATCTAAAACATTTCTTGTCTATGTATATAATAGTCAAGCTTGAAGGAAGCAGAGCTTTTTAAACATATCATTTCAGAGTAAAAAACGTACACCAACACTACGATGAATTACCACACTGTGTGTTTAAGAGATTCGATTTTTATGTAATTTAAATATCCTACGAACTTGGCATGCGTTTGTCAGTCTTGCTTTCTTCAAAAAAAGGCCATGAATGAATTGTGTTTAGACAGACATCCTTTTGTGTCAACTATACTGTAGGATAGCTTTCTCATTTACTCAGACACCAACATAAGCCTTTCTGGATCCTACATGTTAGTAAATCAATGCAAGTCTGTAGGTTTGTCACTGATGCAAATTAGTATTTTTAATACAAGGGTATCTAATTTACACATTACTGACTAAAATTGGTTTTTAGAAAAATTAAAGCTTAAAGCAATAGATTTGTGCAAGCTTTATTTGTGCTTTAACTTTTATGTATCCAAGACTTGATGATAAAGTTATGGAGATTTGGCAAGCCCTATAATTCTCCCCTTTGCAGATCGGTCTGGTATGCAGCTGCTTGTGTTCAACTAATGCACAGTGTCCAAATTGAATAAGCTGATTCACCAGTTTTGGTTTAATTGAGTTAAACGGTGAAAAGGCTTAATGACTTGGCAGTGTCTCGCGTGGCAGATGTTACGACTTTAATTACGCACATAATGCAGCTTCACTTTTCTGAAGCAGGTTCAGGCAAATATAAACTTTGTACAGGAGATGTTGCTTGCTGCCATTAAATATAATCACAATGTATAAAATACACATTCATTAGGCCTGGAATGACTTCATTCGTCAACGTCATAGTGTCTGGTAGTGCAGCAGTTCAAGTAAATCTCTAGAATGCGCAATATCTAAACACAATCTTCATGTCTAACAAAGGGAAAAAGGGGCTTAATCTTGTCAAACACCGCACAAAGCAATCCATAGAGCTGATCTTCAGTGGGGGAAATGGATTATAATCAAATAGAGGCTCGAAGTCTGGCTATCATTCTGTGGAATTAAATGTGGCATATCCACAGACCGCACAAGTGTAATGAAAGAACAATACCACCATCGTGAAAAGGGTTTTTGAGGATGAATGTTAGTACTATTTTTGTCCAATTGTAGATATAGCGGTTGATGGGAGCAGCAAAATAGTACCTAGTAGCACTCTAGTGAGGTGGTTTTACAGAAAGCGTCCACCAGCAACGATAAAGCTGAGACAATGCTTTAAGCAAACAATGGACGAGCAGGCAAAGAGTCAAGCAGTTGATCAATCAGTATGGTTACACAGCAAGCAATTTAACTGAGTTGAATCCCCTGATAAGATGCATTGCATTATGTATGGTTTTGTGTAGAACCCATTCATTACCAACCTTTCAATAGCTGACACAGACTGATGGATAGTTATCTTGTAAGAGGAACATCTATTGAATGGGCACATTACACAATTTTAATGAATAATTAGATAATGCTGAGTACCTGACTTGTTACGTAAAAGCTGCACAATTGACATGGATATCCATCTAATGTGAAGGGGTAAGGTCTGGGACTGGGGAGTGTGTTGAATTATTTGTAATTCAACCCAATTGAAGTTATTTGAAATGGGAAAAAGAAAAAAGGATAAAAGGATTATGGTTTTATTAACTGCAAACCATAAAAAAATCATAATATAGTGTAAAGCTAAACAAAATTAATAATGTTTGCTGAAAAGAAATTTTGTACCGTTCCACAGTCCAGTAGATGGCAGTGATGCACCCATGAGCTAGTTTTCTAGCAGTAAAAACCACAGTACAAAAGAAAAAAAAAAAAAAGGGGGGGGGGGGGGGGGGCAGAAAAAAAATTGATAACCAGATGAATACAAAAGACAGGTCAACACAAGTCAATCCCTTCATTGTGTATCCACTAGACAGGACTGATAAAGCCAATGCCAGAACAGCTGGTAACCCCTGAGTATTTGGCTATCAGACACACTAACCATGAAACAAATGTTAAAAGCTCAGCAGCAAATCATAAATGTGTTCTCTTGTTTCACTTGACTGCACATGCACGGCCACTCATGTCACTGCAAACAGATGCAACAAATTTTTTAAACAAACTTAGTGAGTTATCTGAAGAATATATATATATATATATATAATAATATATATACAGCGGAGCTATTAAAAGATGTGATTACCATTATTGTAATGGTTTTTGTGTTTGCCATAATTACTTTGGCTGCATGCTGGGTAAAGTGAGTACGGGTCATGGTTAACGGCAGGAAACAAGAAACACGTCATTTTGCATTTCCCAGCATGGAGAAAAAAAAATTAAAACATTAGGAAAAGGGTGATTTGGAGAAAATAGAAAAAGAAAAAAAAAAAAAAACACCCTGAAATCACTGAAGCCTTGGTGCCTTCCAGGGGAGAAAAATAACGTCAACAAAAGCAGCAGTAAAGGAAACCTGGGAGCGAGGCAGGACAGGGGCAATGTGAGACTGAAGGAAAATGCGGACCAGAGCCAGGCTCCCAAAGAACTGAAAGTGATTCCCACAGTCGAGTGGCAAGTTCTTGTTCTTCTCATATGCATCATAACTCTTGCGTTTGTGTGAAAACAAAAAGAAAAAACTATAAGGAGTATTTTAGATTACCTTTTGATTTTTACTTTTTTATTCAAACAGCAACATAATAAAATTTCTGTGGATTCTGCAGATGAATGATAAAATTTGAACCATGGAAAAGTATATGAACAATGCGAACAATTGATAAATTACATGTAAACTGTACAGTAGTGTAAACAAATATGAAATAAAAAACCCTTTTTCAATTTTTGAGAAATAAACTTTACACTGAACATTAAAGTAAAGCCATCAGGGGACCTTGGTGACTCAATGGGTAAAGCATCATGATATACATGTAAATATGTAAAAGGCCGTGGGATTGAATCTCACCCTGCCAGTCACTACGGGCCACTTTGGTGCCGGTCCCGAGCCTGCATAAAATGGGAGGGTTAAGGCAGGAAGGGCATAAAGCTTAAAAAAAAAAAACTCATGCCAAATCAACATGTGGATCACGTTCTGTTGTGGAGACCCCTGAGGGGACGAGCTAAGAGCCGCTGATGTAAGTAAAGCCATCCTCATTGAATTATGTGTATTATAATTTTATAATTGTTTACAAGCGCAGTCAATGTAGTACTGTCCAACTTCTGAAACTACAATTTGCGTACATGTACTTTTGTATGTATATCATGAAAGGCATTCGTCCCCTTGCACATGTCCTACTGTATGCATCCTTTCCCTGCAGCTTGAACTAATTGTCACGGATGTCAACCTAAGCACGAGAAAAGACAGGGGAATAGAGGACCATATCTAAGCAGGACACAAAGGACAAAAGCCCAGTCAGGTGCCGCCTTGTGGTGTTGTGTCAAACATAACAGGACATTTCTCCTCCAGAGACTAGCAGGGGCCAACTGTTTCTGGGTTTCATCCAGAAATGTTATGCACATGGAACTAAATACATTTTACACAAGGTGAGTAAGAAGAAAATTATGTTAAAAAAAAAAAAAAAAAAAAAAAAAAAAAAAGGAGGACTCAATTGAATCCAACAAGCAAAAGAAAAGTTATTTGTCATGTCTTCCAGGTCAACAAACTGGTTAGTTTACAGGAAAACATTTGGATTTTCTACACGGTCACAGGTAGAGGGAGTAATGTTCCCTGGGAGCACATATACAGTATATACACACCTCCACAGCACTGCTGCACAATCATGCACACAATCACACACCTTAACCCATATACATTAAAGGCTTCTTTCTCCCTTCAATGCACACACCTATAAGTAAATAGGAAATGTTTGTGAAATTGGCTTTGAGCTTTGAGCCCCTCAATAAGTCATGGGCTGAGTCAAGGAATTTGGGTTTCTGGCTGCAGAGACTCTAGGAAAAAAAAAAAAAAAAAAAAAGATAAACATGCTCAGCGCTTTCCCTTTTAGGGTTCATTACTCTGCCAATCCCAGGTGAGAAGAGGAGTTAATTCCTACCCAGTGATGGAAAAAATATAATAAAATTAAAAAAAAATAAAAAAAAAAAACACATTAACTGAGACCTATCCATCTTCTAAGTGCTGACACCTCCATTTAAATCTCTTATTTCTAAAAGGATGTAGAGGCAAAATCGTCTTCTTTATGTATGAGCCCGCAAATAGGGGGTGTGTAAATGTGTGTGATGCCTTTTGCTGTTAAAATCTTTCATTTTGATTTTTTCCATTTAAAATGGATGTGAACATTTCCTTCTCTTTTGAAAAATTAAGTGCAGATTTCTGTAGATTAATTTTAGACATCTGGGAGTATATTTACAAGGATAACGCAGGTTGCTGTGTTTTCATTTGCTCCAGGGAGTGAAAACTGATTTAGCAGTGGGTTTGTATTAATCTCTCCAAGGCCTATATTTTAAACATGGGCCACATAAAAATACCCTTGACATTTTATCAAAAAGAGGTCTATGATACCTTTGGGGTGAACAGTATGTAAAGAGAAAACAATCACTTCCAAGTCTTAGACATGAGCTCAATCTCATGGAATCTTTTATAAGGAAATTTTCAGTTTTTAGTGTCCCTCAATCCGCTGATTATTCTTTACCTAATTCTCTCAGTACCTGCCATCACATATGCTAAGTGGTCTTGTCGTTAGGTCCCTGGTAGCCCCGTGTAATAAGCAGCCCTAGAAAATAACTGTGGGCTTTAATCACATCAGCCCCAGGTGTCACCAGCTTCCCAACGAGACCAGCTATGTGCAAGGGCTGTCAATATTATGCCCCATTAAGAAACAATGCCCAGTGTGCGCACACACACTGATTAACATTAATCATAGGAAGACGTGAGTGTGCTGATGAGCCTAGGGTCTAGATCAGAGAAGAATTACTCGAATACTGGCAAATTGATTGATGTTATTAGACATAAAATATGTCACATTAATCACAGATGGTGGTATGGGTATTCTGTACAGAAAAAAAAAAAAAAGAAAAATAAGGTAGAAATAAATTTGACCCTATTTAATGAACTTGCTACTGCACTTGCTACTGCCCATCTGAACAGTGACTTAGTTAAACTACAGTATATGACTTGTCATAATAATAATAAAAATTTAGATAGCCTTTAGTGTCAATTCTTCTTCTATGTCTTGTTTTAATGGATTTTATTGAATACATGAGAACACAAATAATATATTTGTCGTGCAGATCTTCCACAGGCTAGCTCCTTACATGATCTGGAGCAGGTGAGTTTTTAAAGCTTCCTGCGGTTGTCAGTGGTCAGTCACTAATCCCACAAAGTGCGTCTATCAACCAAGTTACCAAACAACCAAACACGGCATGTCCTGATCCAGTTGTTTTAGCCCCTTTACTCATCTGTTTCCTTTAATATTCAGGACCCAGCAAGTACCCATTCATACAAAAGTTCAGCTCATCCATATCCATTTAAATATTTGGTAAGCTATACGGTGGCTCTGAAACGAAGATTGTGAAAACCTACATTTTCAGTCATAGAAATATGTTGGTCGAAGACCATTTCTTGGAATATACAGGAGAGTCCCACAAATCCAATGTTTCTTCCTGACGCCCACAAATCATATATCTTGAAAGTCTGATATTTCCTCTGTTTTATGTCCCAATATCACTGGCCTTTGTGTGTGAACTTTACCGTCTATGGCACCCTGGGGATCCACTTAAGTCACCTATGCTGTGGGCCATTCTAGTCACTAGACTGAGGCACCATTATACACAATTATTTAATTCTAATGAACACTGCAGTTAAAAATTGTGCATTACCTTTTTTTTGAGAGCCAATCTATAGTCTGAGATGAGGTTCCACTGGCTGTAAAGTCTTTACTTATAACCCAGTAGCTTCTATTGAAATTTCAATCTAAAATGAATTCTAATGTAATAACCAAACTTTTGGGTTCTAACAATGGAAAACAACAACTGAACAACATATTATTGCATAGTAAGACACAAAATTCATTCTCCTTTTCTGCTGAGCAAGAACTGAACACCTCACACACACTCCCACTGGACCTAACCTTCAGGGGAGCAAGACTTGCCTTAACAAAGTGGAAAATAATTTCCAATACATATTAATGAAGCAGAGTTGAATCGATGCCCTTGGAACTTTGAGAGTGTGTGCCCAATACTGTGCTGCTGTCGCAGCACAGTGCATGTGTGGCTGAGATTTTGGGGGGTGGGGGGCAGAGGGTGCTAGCTAGCTTGGCTCAACAATAAGAGCCCTCATCTATCATGGTGAGCTTAGAGTGTGATGGGGTCTCATAGGTCCATGTGACTGACCCTGACTGTGAAAAAGCCCATCAAGTCTTTAGTAAAGGGCTTGCCCTGTTTGAATGCTCCTATGCAGGTAATTTTAAATGCCTGGTTAATGAAAGAAATTCCATCAGTAGTGTTTGGATATATAATCATGCTCACAAGCACAAAGCTATTTGTGCATATTAAATATGTCCGCACTTTAACAAATGTAGTGCATGTGTTGCTTCTGAAGCAAACTATCCAGACCAACTAGTTTAAAAAGCACAGTAGGTGTGATGAACAGAGGAAATTACAAGCCTTAAACTCATGGATAACTTGGCCACTGACAGCACTGATCTGCACTGAATAAATCACACAGTCATATTAAGTACGGCCACTGGCAACTGCAAAAACAGCTGAGCAGACAGGCAATAATGAATGTGTGCACACCTGTAATTTAAAAATGTTCCTGTGGCTACACTAAGCTAAAATTCAAGCTTAATACACACTTTCCAATGATTAAAAATTGTTACTCGACAGAGCAATGTTTACACATTGTTTACACATTGTTTACACATGCAGAAGGTGTTGTGTGTGTCACAGGCATGAATTAAAATGTGCAGGACAATGACAATTTGTAACAGAGAAAGACACTTGGGTCTTTGAGTAAAATTTGCCTAGCTGCAGGAAAATGTGCACACACACACACACACAGACAGCATGGTTAAGCTTGTGTTTTCCATTCTTTGTTGCCACTGCATGATCATGCAGATACCCTGGGGGCAATTTGTTTTGGATATCATAAGTCACAAGAAAGACCTATAGAAGTAGTATCAGCCAGCCTAACACAGGCACTGCTTTTTCAGAACTTTCAGACACTACCTAAAAATGTTAGTAAAAAAGGTGTAAGTTAAATGAAAACAAGAGATATATGGGCCAAGCTCCTCCTGCAAATTAATTCAACACAATTACCTTTAAAAAGGTAAAAGCAGATTGCATTTCAAACAGAATTTACAGTACAAAACACACAGGCCATCAGACTGATATCGAGCTGGAGCAGTTTCAGAGTAATCTATATTTCAATCATATCAAAAAATCCTCTAACTAATCCACTTTTTATCAATAGATATTAGTACAACTGGTAACTCCTAGGCTGGTGGATTAGTAGATCGTTATTGACGAACTTGCATGTGGCAAATTTGTGCTCCCATTCATTAAACAAAAAGTACTTTTTCAAGTGTGTGTATTTATATAAAACTTCCAATACAGCAACCAGTGATGGCTTAATCTCAAAAGCATGACTAGATATTTCTGTCAGAATTAAGGTACAAAGGATTACAGCTACTGTGGCCTCTTGATCATTTCAATTAACACCTATAGCAATTTCACAAACCCACTCTGGAGTAACAGTCAGCCAAAATCTGTCAGATATCCACATTTTAACAAGTGGGATTAAATTAGCATGCCTGGTCATAAACTCAACATTTCCTGAACGCTTAAAGGTACCGAGCGTGAGTACTGCTAAAATGATTATGGCAGTGATATGGTACCGAATAGAATTTGGCTCACTACAGCTCTTTGGGTCAAGCAGCGGGAGATATTCTGATTGTTTGAAAAGAACTGTAAATAGAAAAGTGGTAAAAGTCAAAAAGACTTCCCCCTGTGAGAGGCGGACACGAAGAACGAAGAGTATTTAGGTCTCTTTAGTGCAGAGTTGCAGCCACGGCTTGATTGGGTGCTTTGGGAGGAAATGGAAAAGCTCTCCAGCCAGGTGCTTATCTCTGCCTAGAGCTTACGGAGTCAACAGACCGCCAAACTGCTTTACTCTGACAGTTAGACTCTGAAAAGGTAGGTTACAATCAACCTGTGAAGAGCAGTGTCCGGGTAAGATATTGCCACCAAGCCAGTGTAACTTTTTAGTAGCAGATATGTGCTTTCTAAACTTCTGTGACCATTCTGTGTGAGTTCAGAACACTGACATTTATGTTTTGAGGAATCCCAGGAAATCCCATTTTAAAAGTTACACTTTCTTAAGGTATAAATTGTGCTAAAATACCTTGGATGGCAAATATCACAGGTAGGGTTGACATAGATGTGCTTCTATGAACAGGGTTTAGAGGGTCATCGCTTCGCTTGTTCGGACAGTTCAAGTGTGCAGATGTGCAACAAGCAGCAAAGCAGGCTCAGACCAGATGTTCACTCAGACCCACAGATCAGAATATTTCTGATCAGAAAGAATAGAATAGAAAACAGATCAGAAATATTCTGATCTGTGTGATCAGAATATTTATTGCTCAGTACTGGGGTAAGTTAGTTTGAATCAAAGTGCTTCCTCCTGTATACGTTTTGTGGTTTGCTCTACCAAAACACCTCTCACATCCTTATTTTTAACTTTTAAACACTAAAGATAATGTCCTCAAACTAAGTCTGAAATATCCCTCAAGATCTCTCAAGCGCTGTGGGCAGGGCTGAGTCGGTAGCGGTGGTTCCGCAGCTGAATGGAAACAATCCTAAATTTGCAGTGCTACTAATGAGAGTGATTCATGTATGCCTTTATTGAGTAGATGCTAGCATGAACCATGGACATCTTGAACTTTTCGAATCTAAAATGACATTGCATTGCATAGAACAGGGGTGACCTATACATCAATCCCAAAAGGTAGTGTGGGTAAAAAAATGTACAGAGTTGTATTGTGCAATATGGGTTAATGTAGTTATGCAAGCTACACCAACATATATTGTGCATATAAATAATTCTCAATATATTAGTAAATAAATATATGTTTTTTATAGTAGCTAGATAATTTTGACTGTCATTTTATAAGTAGCTCACAAGCCAAAAAAAAGTGTGGGCACCCCTGGCTTGGAAGAACTAAACTGCAAAGTGATTTTCCATAAATCTATCATTGTGGAAGACTTTTCAGTTAAACATGCTTTTAAATACACATCCAAGCTGCACCTGTAATGGAAGCAACCAAGCACAAAAATATCAAGAAATCAATGTTGGTGGATTCCACATATTTGGGAAATAGTGCCTTTAATATGTTCCCCATTGACAACAAAGCTAAACAGTGATGTGCATCTGCATTAGGGGATGAGGACTCCATTGAGTGTTCAATGAAACATGGCCTATTATTTAAATACAAAACAACAAACGTGAACATCAGTGCATTGTAGCTGTCATTACAGTTCTCAGCATCATATCTGTGTCTGTGAATACCAGCAGTAAGTCCTTGGTGCTTTGCAATCCCATTATCCCTGCACGTATGAGATGTGTCGACAGTCCCGCAGAGAGAAGACAGAGTTGGAGGGAGGAGGAGTGAATGGGTGAGAAGCTGCTGAAACTGTAGGAGAAAGGTAACTCCTGAGAGAAAAAGAAAGGTGGATAGAGAATGAGATATATAGGTGTGGTATGTGGGGCCACAGGCATCTGTGTCCTGCAGGGGGATTACAGATGGCCCTCAAACTGAATCAAAACTGTGCTGACTGCCAAGGAATGGGCTCTGTAACACATCAAAAGCCATATAAAAAGAAGGTAACAGTGGCACAGAGGGAGGACATTGAAGGCGAGGACTGCAACGATAGAGTGAAAATCGCCTTTAAATGAGTTTTTGAAATATCTAAAAATAAATTGCCTTTGAAAAAGCTCGACGGACAGCTGATATGCAGGCTGGATGAGGGCAAATGCAAAGCTGCCCTCTCCCTACATTTCTCTTCATTTCAGCCTCTTCTATACCTGATATCATCCTTTTTCACACGCTCTAGGTCTCATTGACAAACCAGCATGCACACATGTATGTATGCATGCAGGTAGTGTACCGACACAAGGGTTTAAACAAAGGTCAAATTTCTCATTAGGTTACCAATTAACAACAGTTGGATTAGAAATTGAACAAAGTGCCTCTACTGGCTGATGATATTGGGAAACAAAACACTCAATCCAAGGGACAAGCAGATGGTACAATCTATCTCTTTTAGAGGGGAAATTGAATAATGTATAATTGCGTCTTTATGCTCACCATTTCCTTTGCGCATGCATCATATCACGCCATAAAAAGAGTATAATTTATGCCTGGCACACAAAGATGATTGTTTAGTTCAACATTCAATTATTAAAAAAAGTAAAATAACTGCAATATAATTTCACACAGTTATATAAATAAAAAAAAAAAAGCAACCCCAGGGTCACACTCATTCCCAGCCCTGTAGAGATTAACTTCTTGTAATGCCTTACAAAAAATAAATATTCCAAATCATAAACACATTGACCCAAATGTTGGATAGAAATGTATATGAAACAGTCTTAAATTAAAATTGTCCCATTTGTACAGATTTGTAAACACTTGGTTGTGCACGATCTGCTCATTCCGGAGGCACAAATTAATTATATTTCCCAAGGCTTACTGTCTGTGTTATTCTTTTCCCTTTGTATTTTCATAGATACTCTAACACTTCAGAGTAAACTAGGTACTGCCAGGCCAAATTAAAATTAATGAATCTCTATATACAAGATACAATAACTATAAAGAATTAAATTAAAATGAATTACCCTTTAAATATGGGTGGTGTACTGTAAGTAGTTATCCATAAGATAGCAAGAAACGGGACGTATTTATCAGCAACACAACATGTGAAACTACTGCTTTCACACAAAACCATCGATTAAAGAGGAATATATTATACACAGAATATAGACGGGGGCCTGGTGGATCATTGGTACAGCGTTGAGTTGGGAATCAGATGACCGTACCAAACAGACATTCAGGTTGGCAATATTAAACATATTAAACAATATTCATTTTGTGCTCTGATCTAAAAACTGAATGTTGAAATTTGGAGACCCAAATGTCTCCAATGTCTGACAGCTGGATAGTTTCCCAGCAGCAGGTAGGTCTGTTAACATACTAACCAGTTCAGAATCACCCCAGGCTTCAGAAATCTGACACGACTGGGTGAGGAGTGGTAAGGGGAAGACCATAAAGGCGGTAAATATTCAAAATGGAATGCTTTTTGTCTGTCATGGATGATGAGGATGATGATGATGACAGTGAGTGTTGGAAGATTCAAGCATTTTATGAGTCACTTTAAGCTGTTTCTTAATGTGCTCCACTTCAGTGTGACTCCCCAGGAAAAAAGCCTATTAAAGCTGATCATGAAGGCATGTCTGCCATCAAAATGGTCTCTTTTTGTGGCATTTGCCCGTGAGGGAGTTTTGCACCTTCATTAAAATGACAACAATGATTCATCCATTGCATATGCAAATAAACAAATCTAAATAGAAATGTAGCAGGAGCTTTTACACCTGCCTTCAGTGTTGGCACGAAACAGACCTGGGGTTTACAAAAGGTGGGATTTGGGACAGCAGCCTCTGCTCTTTGTCATTCAGACAATCCAGATGCACTTGAGGACTTAAACCAAACAGAACGACAACTGGGTCTTCTTCAGGGGATTAATTCCATCTTGCAATAGTAAGAAGGCAGATGCCTTGGCACAAACACAAAGCAGATTTACAAAGGCCTCAAAGTAGAAAGTGGTCAACACTATACTTCTAAAGACTAACATACATTGTTGAGGGGCAACAAACAGTTGCTCCAAATCTCCTTGGCTCCATTTGGCTCCACAGATAACCATAAAATGAAAGAAAACTGAAGACAGATGCACTGACGTGTATGTGGCACAGTACTGCTGGTTTAATACCAAGATTATCATTTTAATTGGGATTATTTGAGACTTGTGAGCATGTAGAGATGCCTGCTCACACTTGTACTGAAGTGCATTGAGGACATCAAAAAGATGAGATGTTTGTTGCTATTGGCAATTTTTTTTTTTTTTTTAATCCAACAGGGAAAAAATATTTGGAGCTGTCACAGTCCTTTTTGAGAAGGACAAATACGAAAAAGTCACATTTGGCACCTCACACCACATAAAAGCAAATAAACACAATTATCAATTGCACACATGGTGTCTGGTGGTGTATGGTAAATACATAGAGCTGAAGGGTGGCATGATGGCCAAAATAAGACTCGGAGTGGTATTCTCAGGAACAATATTAGGGTTTTGTAAACCTAAGCAAAATCAACTCCCTCATCCTCAGTCTGATGGAGTTCTATACAATTCATCACATTCAAGTGGCAGGATTCATTTAAACACACTTTGCCCTCTCAGCAGAAGGCATAGGACTTTAAAAGTTATGTCTGGGATTTGAAACTACTCTTGATAGAAGATAAATCAGAGGATAAGATTTAGGAACAAAACTACTAGTGGAAGTCTTATCTTTCCACAGAATAACTAGCTATATGTAGAAGTTCCTTAACCGCTTTACTTTATGCTGTGGCCCCGTTTCATATGCCAACACCTCACAGCCTATTCCACCTTACTATCGCAGATGCTCAGGAGCATGCACATTTTCATCTCTCATACTCACAAGGGCAGGATGTGGAAATCCCAGAGTGATGATCAGTCTAACATGACCTTAGGCCATGTCATAACATTGTCACAGTAGACAACCAACACAGAGGCCACTGTCTACAAGTAATAAAAAGCTGACACCATCTTAGTTTCTTCAATTACATACAGACACACACACTACCGCTGACAGGGCAGTAGCAACATTAATACCACATTACAACTACATTTTGGAGACATTATGAATAAGCAGTGATTCACAGCAGCTGCATTCATTACGCAACGCGATTAAAGTGGCAGACCCCTCGGGTGTTTGGGGGCCTAATGATCCCACTCCGCCTTTTGTTATTCACGTTAGCCGAGGGCACGTCACAAAGCAGCAGCCCTGGGTGTCTGCTTGCGCCGAATGAGGCCTCATTAATAACAGGCCATTCAAAAACCTCGGGTTCACACTGAACGCTCAGCTCAGTAAATGAAAGAGATAGAGCCCCCCCGGATCCCCGGTCTACTCGATCTCCTGCATGATGACGGCTATGTCCACTTGTGTGTGTGTGTGACAAGCTGACATATGTTACAGGACATTCATCGCTGGCTGTTAAATTGGCCTCTCTGGATGCTCTATTCAGCCCCATCAGCGCTCTCTCCCTCCAGAGACTGGCAATGTACATATTTGCATAATGCCATAATGCAGTAAAACAAATGTCTCTGTGTGCAGGGGTAGGGATGAGGCTCGAAAAAATAAACCCGCATATAACATTTGTACATTGCATTCCTTTTCCTTTTTTTAACACTTTCTTTAAACTAAGAAATTCAGACAGTTAGATGAAGCAGTACACCAAACATTTTGATCAGGTGATGCTTTTTATACCATTAATTGTTTTGAAATCAACAATTATACACTTTCTGGGGAGCTGGGGATCGAACCAACAAGTGTGAGATTGGTGGACGACTGCTGTCCTGCGGCCTTTAACAGGACACGCGGTTTAGATGATGGATGAAACTAATTAGCATTGGTACCATTGACAAAATGTGACAATATAATAATGAAAATAACAATGATAACAACTATGTATTATACAGCTCTAAAGACAAGGTAAGACACATAGTCCCCTGTGCTCCTTCTGCCTATCATATGGATTCTGGATCCCCCCTGCTGATGAACATGCACTAAATTATTCACATTCTTGTTATTTTATTTATTCATTCATTTACTTATTTGTCTTTGCAACCAAGTGTATAAATAATTTTAATCAGACATACAGTAGAAAACCAATTGCGGTATAAAGCTGCATACAATTTTTTTTTTTTTAGGTGGAGGTAATGGCTTGAACATAAAGAGAATTGCAAATGAGGTTGATCTGCAGATACACAATCACATGCCGCACCTTTAAAACATGAAACACAGACATTTACACATCTTCTATATTCCCTGCAGCAAACACCAGAGCATGCACCAAAGCTATTTCGCCTAAAAAAGAAACAAAAACATCAATTCTTTCCAGGATTCTGTGCTATGTAGCTTACAGATGGGAGACTCAATGACTCAATTCACACAATGATAAAAGAAAATTAATACAAAAAAAAAAACACATTTAGATAATGACACAATCAGAATGTTTCTACAATTTTAGTTTTTCACTAATTGCACAAAGTGATGGGAAGATTAAAAAAAAATGTAAACAGAAACAAAAAATAAACAAACAATGATATTGAAATTGCATAGCATTTTTACAGGAAGTGCTCAAACTTTCCGAAGTGCTTTGGTATCCTAAAAGTGATGACAGTCACACAACGCTGATCGGCAAAATATGCCCTCAGGAGTGCACCCTGAGAAGAAGGAATCGTTTCTCCTAGCAAAAAAGCTGCAGTCCCAGTTGGTACACACCATATGAAATTACAGGATCTCTACATGCGGCAATACACCAGCTCGTATTATTGGTTCTTCAGCAATAATACTTTTTCCTACACATGTATGCTCATTTTTCTCCAACTTTCTGCCCACTGGCTTTAGTTACAAAAATGCCAGCAAGAATTGGTGCCAAGCGTGTCCATTTAAACCCAACTCAAAATATTAAGAAAATATTCAAAGTCAAGTTGCTACAAGCATCTCACTACAGAAGAATGAAAATCACAGTATCAACCAAGTCTGATGAGATGATAATGATGGAAATAAAGGTGCCAAAGAGACACACTATTCAAACCATATCTGAAGATTGCTGACAGGACCAAACTAACTTTGCTGACTCTGGACCTTTGGACCTGTAGGGGGGTGAGCAGAGAGGGGCTCGGTATCTTATTAAGCCAGCCTTAATGGCCTTGACCCTGTCCCACAACCCCAAAGAAGAGTCCTGGAGGAAGAGAGGTCAAAGTTCGTGTAATATTAGAGAGCAAGAGGAACTCAGAGGTGTGGGATGGTTGGCAGGACTCCATCTTTGCATCGACAACGAAACCGATGGAGTTCTGCTAACCAAGAGTTTCCCAAGTTTTTCCCCTTGAAATTGTGCTCTAGCTTGCATTCAAAGCCAGCCAAGTTTAAATGTACAACATTCTCTGACCTTGGCTCACAGCTAAAGGCAATTACAATTCAGTTTTTGCCTGTACAAGGCACAAAGAAGTTATAAGTGAAAGGGGAGACAAACACTTCTTGGCCATATTCTAGACGGTGAGGCTATGCAGCATGTGTTTCAGACTAGTTGACACCTAGACATCCCTATAATCTTAAATGACACTAATGAACACCAAACTGCCTATATTATTGGGAGTATATTTGACAGTTTAAAAAAAATGTGGCAACATTTTAATAACTGAAAACCTTGGGACATCATTTTCTGTATGCTGCTCCTATCAATGAAAATCTTAAGCAGTTCATTTGTACTGCCATTGATTTATTGATCCCTGCAGACTGTATCAAGTAAGTTGGTTTATATAAACCAAATCCTGCTATCACATTCCATATATAATATGGATATAAATATAAATGTATTTTAATGATATGAATGGGAATCAAAGTGACACACGCATCAAACCATCCTGGCCATCTTTTCCAGATGACTTTGTGCCATTTCTTCAATATTCCCCACATTTTTTTTTACCTCTCCAGCTTGATTCCTTGCCTCGCTACAATTATTCTACTTTCCCTCACTCAGCAATCACCGTCCCCACCATTTCCTTCTCTCTCCCTCAGAAGTGTTACGGACGACTGGATTGGAGGGTACAAGCAAAGCAATAGGGCCTGTTGTGAAACAGCCATAGGATCAATGGGGGTTTTATGGAGGCAGAGCACGTAGCCACCGCTGGTCAATTAGAGAAAGGACAGCACACACACACTCACACAGTGAAAGTGGCTGGCCTTTAAAAACAGAGTTACTTTTCGCCTCTCGTCAGCTCTTTTTCTCCAGCTTCAAATGGATCAGCATCAGGGAATCTTGGCTGATATAATGTCCCTGGTTGTGGTGTGAATCAGATCTTACTGTAAGTACAAACATCAGTACTGTAAGAGCTACGGTACATAAAGGAATCACTACTTTGATAGCAAAAGTTCCTCCATCAGGTTAGTGTGAAGTATAGTTTTCAAATGCATTGAGATAGAACTAGTAAGACATGACAAGATAACCATACATCCATTATCTGCAAGTGCTTATTCTCTTTGGGGTTGCGGGGGATGGAGCCTATTTCAGCTGTCATAGGGTGAGAGGCAGCGTCCACCCTGGATCAGTCCCCAGTCAAACTCAGAGAGCCACACAGACAGACAAACCATTCAGACAATGACCTACAGGCAATTTAGAGTCACCAATTAACATGCATTTCTTTGGACTGTGAGAGGAAACTGGAGTACCCGGAGGAATCCCATGCAAGCACGGGGAGCGCATGCAAACTCCACATTCGTACCAGCGACCTTCTGGCTGTAAGGCATCACTCCACCACTAGGCTGCCCTGACAAAATAACCAGCCTTTACAATGCACTGCATGATGAATCAAACAAAATGCTATGATATTCCATTTCTGTACATGAATCAAGCACTACATTTAGAAGAGTAGTGAGTCATAACTTAAAGATGAAACTCATTAAGTCATAAGAGAAAATATTGGGCTATTAAATATGACGGAGTGAGTCACTGACATCAAAATATGCACTTTGTCTAAGCAGTTAACCATGGCTTATTTGAGTTACAACAGCACTGGTGAATCTATTACAATGTTCTCTATTACAGCATGACTTGAATTAAGGTCAAGGTGTTGGTGCACAGTTTGCAATTAATAGACCCTAATACTATATCTTCTTGTGTAAATGGCGTTTTAACAATTTTTTCTAAATTAGGAGAAAAGTGTAACTGTTCTGGTAACAATTGTGCTGCTCAAGCTTTGGGAACTCTTGGCATTACACAGATGACATCCCATGCAACTCGTGCTATTCAGTGTCCAAGCGCCACAGGTGCTGGAATAAAAATGATAAATCAATCATCAACATGTTGATGATAATCTGACCTTGAAACTTCCTGAAAACATATAGTACACGTTCAGAGCTGGAGAGATTGAGCAGTGACAATTAAACCTCACATCACTGCAGCTAAAAGGTCACTTCATTAGTAGCTGCTTTACAAACTTTTCTTGTAGACTTGGCGAAGCAGCACTCACACACACTGCTTTGTTCATGGTGTTCAATCTTGCGGTGAAAAGCTGTGCTTGCAAGATGTACAGTAGCCTGGCTTTACAAGGCGATGCTCCCGTTTGGCAGGTGTTCTAACAATCATCCGTGGCACAACACAAACCGACAGGGGCCCAATTATCTTGGTCACAACAATCAGCATGTGTGAAAAGACATTGTAGTGCACCTGCGACACATTTTTTATATCAAAGTATGCAGATTTGTGATTCATATTTCTCCTTTTATGATCAAATTTGTCCTTTGTGTATTAATTTCCTTCTATCCCCCTCTCCATACATCGTACCCTGAGCATTTGCACTATACCTTCTTAATTAGCCATGCAGACGTAAGAGGAAAGAGGCTAATACTTGACGAGGGAGAGCTCACGCATAGTTATTTCACTTTCTTCACTTTAAATTTTATGCTTGTTTTTCCCCTTTATCCTGTTTTTCTTGCCCTTTATTCTCATCCTCTCTACACTCCTGTTTCTCTTGACAACAGGATGTGCTGGGTGAATAGAGTCAAAGTCTTGACTTGATTATCTTTAATGAAAACACTACCTTTAGTCCTCTGCTCTCAACTCCTAGACAGTACCATGCTTGCTCTCCAAAATTCAGATGATTGTACTCCATTTACAACCAATGTATTCATCTTGTACCTACTCAAAAACCCATGACAGTAAAAGGACAATAATACTGGAAAGATAGTTTAGTTTGGGTCAAACTAAAACATGAACTGCATCTTGTAGCAGGCAACGTGAGATACACTAAATGTTCTCCGTCTATTCATATTCCTGGCAGGCAGACTAGAAAGTTATGAAGGAATAACAGGAGCTATTCCAATCCAATATTCCATTATGTGACAAATGCATTCACTCATTCACTGACAACATCCTTCACTAAATCCTCCAGAGACTAACATGCATGAGGAGAAAAGCTCGAGCAGCTGCCTCTGAGACAGCCAGTGTCAGCAGTGATGTGAAGCTGTTGGATCACCTGAAAAACCCTTGACTGTGACATCAAAGTAGGTGATTGATGTATCAACTCACCTATAAATTTCCAAAACTGCTCCCACCAATGAAGTCCTTGTGTTCCCTTAAAAAAAATGTTTGCTTTCCTTTGCTTTATTTGCCTAAAAGGAAATTGCTCCACCAACCATTTAGATTGCTAAATCAATTTATATACTCAGCAAAAATGCTAAATACAAATACATTAACAGCTTTTCACTAAAACAAGTACTTGAGGTAAAAGTTTCATCACTGCATATTGTAGTTTGGGCAGCAGACTTTTATACGTGCAATTCTGCAACAAGTTGGAGTGGAGAGCCCAAAAATACATTTATTGTTAAACTGTGAAATAATATGGCTCTATGACACATACAGCTGATTTCATTTTTACTTTGAGCAACAGCTGTGCTACTGTATGTCTTCAGTGTACCACAGCGTATATTGTACTTTCAAGGTTAATCAAGATACATCCACTTGTTTGTCTATGGCTATTGCTAAAACTAAAGAAATGTATTTCCTGCAACATGAAGTAAATTCTACGACAAAAATTCACCACTAAATCCCAAAATAATCCACAGAAGGATAATCCCGGATAGATTTTGGATTAATTTAGCAACAGGCTACTAGATAGAAGTAATCGGTGAATGTTCTTAGAGTGAAATATGAATGAATGTGCCGTATCATTCAGTGAATATGACTCTGCAGAGTAGCAATAGTTTGTCAAGTGGTTGAGTTTTGGGGTAATACATGGTACTGCAGTGCCCCCTGCTGAACATAAATATATTACTTTCTTTTAGAAAATCTGTTTCTAGGAGTTCCACCAACCTTCAAATAAAAAGTCGAAAGTTATCTTGAGAAGTCCTTCTGTCTGTATTCTTTGTGTTCTCTGAAAAGCACACACAGCATTTATCTATGCAGGTATTTGAATAATAGGTAACTGTGGTCGTCTGTACCAATATCACTGAAAATCCATGACTATCAATTCTAATTTGATACCATAGTAAAAGATAAAGACATGAATACATGTAATAAATCTATTTCAGCAACAAGAGTAGCCTTCAACTATTGAAGAGGTATGACAATTAATAAAAACAAAATTTTAAAAGAATTATAAAAAGTAAAACTATTTCTATTGTACTATGATATCTCTACTACAGTTTTCATATTTTCTCTGTTTCTGAAATGCGTGGTTGGCTTAGTGTTTGTCATGCAGTGAAAAGACAATTTAGAAAGCTCAACTATCAGGCAGACTTTAAGACCCTCATTCCCACTAAAGGGACTTGTGCCCAGGGCCATGACTCTTTTCTGGAACTTAGTTCCTCTAACTGCGTTTCCACTTTTTTTTTTTTTGTCCTTTCGGCTTATCCCACAAGTTCAGGGTCACCACAGCGGATTGTTGTCCATACGTTGATTTGGCACAGTTTTTACGCCGGATGCCCTTCCTGACGCAATCCTCCCCAATTTCTACCGGGCTTGGACCGGCACTGCACAGCTGGGGAGGGGAAAGTACTGTTAGGGGTTCAGTGTCTTGCCCAGAGACACTTCGGCATATAGCCGGGGATAAAACCACTGTCCCTGTGGGTCTGTGGACGACTGCCTTACCCATTGAGCCACCCCCCTCTAACTGCGAGGGGGACTGGCGGACTACATTTGGGGTCTAAATTTAGTTCTGGGGATATAGTTTGACACTCTGCAGGTTTAGAAACTTTCAGGGTGGAGCCCTTGGTGATTTAGCTTAATGGTCAGATACCTCGTAGCGTTTCACACTGGGTCCAATAGATAGCAGGGATGCTCATTTGAATACAAATGTCAGGAGTGGGCTTCATTGGGACAATGGGGGGGATATTTATTTTGTCTTTCACAGGCTTTAGCCCTGCTGTGAAAATGCATGTAATATGAAGGGAGCTTTAACACTGGGGAGGTTCTTGGACTTTAGTCCCTGTGAGGTACCCACAGATTGCTCACACACACACACCTATAGTGTAGGTATAAGACAAGTTTTTAGACTGAACATTTTTAATGCAGCTCCTACAATTCACAAACAACAAAATTTAAAGATATGAACCCTTTGATGTCGAAATTGATGTTATCTATAATAAATCCAACAACTGAAACTCTCTCACCTTGAATTTTTGTAAAAATCTAGACGTCCACATTTAACATGCTTAGCTAGGTTTGAGTTGTTTCTCCATGTCCTCTTAAAGTTCTAAGTCACAACTTTTGATATCGAACACAAAACAAATCTCCCTACAGGACTTTGTAGCTTTTTTCCTTTCATTGTGTCACCACAGACCTGTTTCTGCCCCTGCTGACACCCATAGTCAAATGCTTTTGTGATGTAACATCACCTTTCTTCTGTTTTTTTTGTGCAACTGCCAGGGTATTTTATCTACCATCAATACCATAGAAGACAAGTTCCATAGCATTTTCAGAAGTTCAGTATCCATTTGGTACCAAAGTATCGCTTCTCGTGATGTCCAAGTACACACTACCAAAGGAAGGCCAAGTGTGACACTTACTGTTAACACCTACAGTAAACCTCAGCTGCAGGCTGTTAAACTACAGTGGCAACATTAGAGCTGCCTGTTTTAATGCTACCTGCCTAAAATTATTCAGGTAAACACAAATACATAAACTGACATTACCACACGTACCCTTCTTGAGGCGCAAAGCAAGCATCCAATAACTACTATAATGCACGTACGTAATGCTGTACGGCTTCACAGCTGCCCTCAATGAAAAAGACAGCATACAAAGCTGTAGTGGCAACATGGTATTTGTGAAAGCGGATTACAGAAAAGTGATTTAAAATTAGAGGAAAAATACTGAGGTGCAACCCGAGAGACTCAATACAGATAGAGTAGATCTGTTTCGAGATTTAGTCATTAGGCAAATGCTTTCATCCAAACCAAACATGTGAAGGGCACATATACACACGGGGTACAAGTGACTTGCTCAAGGATATTTTGAAACATGGACTGAAGGAGGTGGTGATTAAACGCGGATCCTGTGGTTGGTGGAAAACCTGTTCTACCTTGTGCAACTCCAACATTATTTAAAAGTTAAACTTCTTGAATTCATGTAATTCAATATTAGCCCATGCCCTTGAATATTCTCCAGGTGTAGCTTTAAAGAGTAACATGTTTAAGAGATAGGAAGTTGCTAGCAGAGAAATGTTACATAGAGAGAATTTAAGACGACTGCAATACAGTGACAATCATTTTCTTCCATTCCCACCACCTTCTACTCCTATTCGTTGTCTTGACCTCTCTCCAAGGCTTGCAACGGTCCACACAATTACCTTCAATTATCCTCACTTCCACTTCACCAATTACATCCATTATTGATTTTAGGCCCCCAGGCTGAAAGCCTTATCTATACTCAACCACAGCCGATGGAAGAGAAAGCAGAAAAGAAACAAATAATAGGAACTTGGTTCATTAGTAGTCTTCAGCTTTTCATTCCATCTACGTCACACCATCACCTTCCTAACAATATGTGTTTTCCACTGCAGTGCCTTTGAGAAACAAATTAAACAAATGCAAAATTACTACCCAAAAGCAGATGTTACAACAAAGTTAAGAGGCTGAACTCCAAGCGCAATTTGTAAAACAACACTACCCCCATGAGGTGTCTCGAGATTGTGGCTGGCTGGTCTGTGGTGCATTGCTGGAGAATTCAAACTTTTTTAAGGTTCATGGAAGTATTTTATAACAGTTCTCACTTTAAAGAGTATACAATAAATAGAACATACCCTTTTCCATGGTCTTCTTTTTTGATCAGCGGAAGTTGTACACCAAACTCTTTGTCCTTCATGCCTGTTGGGAGTAAAAACTGGGTTGAGTATATCACTTGAAAGTAAATCAGATATGTTGTAAATTTACATTACTTTCTGCCACCCATACAGACAAAGTCTGCAGAAATGCATTTACTCAGAAGAAGCAAAGAAAGGTGACCATACGTTCAAAGGAAGCCTGGTTAATTGGTGATGAAACGGTGAATTTTATTTCTCCTCCCTTATGGATATTTTCTCTCAAAATTAGTCAGCGGTGGGAGACATATTCAGATCTTTTACTAAAGTATAAGTAGCAGCATGGAAATACTCCATTACAGGTGCATATTAGAAAAAGAAAAATACTTGTAGCACTAAAATTAAAAGCCCTCTGCACTGCTGAGTAGCTTCTCTCAGTGATCAAACGTTCTTATCTTATCCTACAACAATACAACGAAATTCATTAAGTTATATTTTGAAATATAAATCTAAACCTGAAAAGTTACGAGTACAGCTGTGAGATACACGTAACAAGTATTCAAGTATTTCCCTCTAATGTAAATATAGAAAGCATGATAAAATGAAAATATCCAAGTAATAAGAAAATACATTTAAATTCAAAACACACGAAATCGCTCTATTTAGGAACTTAAGTACAGCTTTGACTTGTAGAGACATTTTAATAATGTGGTGACATAAGTAAGACGTTAACTTGTCCTAATCAACATGATGAATGTTTGGCAGCATTTTCCATCGTTTCTTTTTCACATACAGCTAATTTTAGTGGCTGAACATTTAGCCTCTAACTCTTTAGCTTTAACTCACAACACAAACGGCGCAAAATAGGGCAGGCCTACACATTTTATATTATAGCCTAAGAAATGAGGTTTGGAGCCTAGTAAATATTTGTATATTTTTAATTGTCAACAGAAAAGTACTTTACTAACCTCGTAGGGACTAAACAGCTCGTTGGGAAAACATACTAGTGCGTCTGAGTAACACAGGTGCTGCCAATTATTGTAAAGCATTTTTTGTCCGGCGTCCGTTTTTTTTCCTCTTGTTTTCTTTTTTCTTAATAATAAGTGTACATAACAACAAACTTTAACTACCTTTTGTTTTCCAAGTTTGTTTGCTTGCTTGAGGCCCAGAAAGCTCAGAATTAGCTTGCAGCATTTCTTCAGCGTGTACGAGGGGTTGGTGGTGGGGGGGTGTGATTTGTCAAGACTTTATGTGGCGTTCAAGGAGTATCGGTAATGTAAGTCACTCACTGCCCTCGTGTCTGTCCCAAATATCTGCATGAAGTGAAAATGTAAAGT
The DNA here is from genome assembly GCF_033026475.1 of Channa argus. Classification (NCBI taxonomy): domain Eukaryota; kingdom Metazoa; phylum Chordata; class Actinopteri; order Anabantiformes; family Channidae; genus Channa; species Channa argus. The sequence continues at coordinate 9,069,975 of NC_090217.1, forward strand.
TACACTAACAAAGTTATTTTTAAGCCACTTTAAGTAATTTGTTTTATTTTTCTATAAAGTCAAACATATACACACAAATTTGCACTCTATAGTACAGTGTTGTATTTCTCATTCATTAGCCTAGTGCTTACTTTTATGTAATTTCTGCATGCGGTGCTTGTGTGGAAATCGTCACAAATTATTTAAATTGCCTACTTGACACTGTGAGCTATATACTAAAGACGGGTTTGTTAAGACTGTCTGCATGCAAACAATCTGCAGTAACATTTTTGATGCCATGAAAATGGACCATTTATTAAAAGTCAGAAACAGGATGCACACGTTTGACCATTCGTGTACATAAGAACACGTCATACAATCAGTTGTAGCATTATAATAAAACCAAAAATAATAAACGAAACTATTCATCCAAGGAAGGAGATTTCGTTCTTGCTTGTTTTCGTGCTCGAGACTAAACGCGTATTAACAGGTCTAAAAAAAACGTATGACTGTGATTCTGGGAGTTAGAAAACTCAAGAGGGGCCCCTGAAGGCACCACCAGCGCAGCTCAGTGTTGTGTGCGATCTGCTCGTTGTGTTCGCTGCTGCCTTGCTCCCTACTGTCCTCCATTACAGCTCCGCTCCATCCCCGCTGTACGGCGCAGGCCCGAAGTAGCGCAGCCGCTCTGAGGTTAGTGCCCTACCGCGCAATCTCCATCTATTTCAGCCCCGGCGCAGCCGCATCATCGAACCCGGCAGCGTATGGGTGAAAGATGTGGATTGTTTAGATGTTAGATGTCGAGCAGGATTTTGATCCATATGTGCTGTTTTGCGGTGAATCATATTTTAGGCGCGTTGCGGCAACAAGCTCAGATAAAGTAGAACAGGACGAGGAGCAGGCCGCTGGGCCTCTCTTAGCGCTGTGTTTTGTTTTATGTTGCGCGGGTTTCCTGCTAGCTGCCTCTGCATTACGGCATACGTGCAATTGCACGCTAGATTAATTTGTGTTAATCGTCCGCACATTCAGAACCGCTGTATTTCTTCAGCAGAGTCCCTGTTCACCCAGATGATGAAAACTACACCGCCAAATTGTTAGCCAGCTAGCTAGTAGCTAAATGTAGGACACTGCTAGCTTAGCTCAGCTGGACAGTCGCCAGCCAACCGGCAAGTCGGCTAATATTGCTGTACTCTAACGCTTGAGGGATACGATGGCCTATTTAATACAGGCATTTATACTAACTTACTAGGTGCCTTGTAAAATAAACGTTATTCTTTACCATGGGCAACACTTTTTGTCTGCATCCTTTATTATTGTCTCATGCACCAAGTCGTACATCATCCCATTGATCCCATCAGCTGCTACAGTAACGTTAGGTGTATTCCATACAGGGCTTGTAGGATCCAAATACACCTGTCTGGTAGAACTTAATGGCAGAATTCTTCCTTTTTTGTCTTCTTGTTTTTTTTAATTATTATTATTAATGGGTTACAACGGACCTCTCTCAAAGAGAAAACACATTTTACTCACATGTGCAAATAGACAGGTTATTCCTTAAATCAGCTGCACATTGTGAGCAGGTTAACCAAGAAAAACTGCCTTATTGATTAATTTCATTTAAAATGGGTGTTCAAATTGCAGGTGGATTGATTAATTCATGGTTTTCTAAGTGATCAAAAGCACATTGTATGATCCCTTTGAACCTTTGTTTGAGATGTTTCTCTTATTATATAATGACGCTTCTATCTACAAATGTATTTCGCCAATTAATGCAGATGCAGACATTTTCACTTTTTCACATTGTGACTACCCTTTCTTTTAATTTTTTAAATCCGAAATTACTAATCGGTCATTTGGATGTGAAACAATCATATGTCTCTAAATAGTACCAAGCAATATCTAATAATTTGTGGATTACACATCCATGTTTTGCAAGACCTTTGGTTTGACATGTAATGAATTGGAAACTAAAACAATTAATATTCAAATAGATATAGTACACATGACTTCTACATCTTTACATGCAAAGTAGCAATGGTGGAGTTTCTGTACCTTAAGGAGCAGAAAGATAATTTGAGGCATTTAAACAATACAATAATAGAATAGGTACTATGCACTAATCTCTCACCTACTGGTAAAATAAATGACACAGCTTTTTCGTTTGCAAAATATAAGAATTCAATTTGCAGGGTTTAAGATTTTCTAAATTAGCATTTATGGTGCTTTCAAGTTCACTTAAACATAGAAAATACTGTTGTAAGATTAAAGTGTCAGGTAGTATTTCTAATGAATCTTTATTGGCCCCTAGGTTTAACCACATACAGATAAATAAATATTGTATTCTTACGATAGGCCTGATTTTGGGATCAGTTTGACATTGCTCCGTTGTCATAGGATTACAAGTACACATTACACATTACTAGCCACACCTTTGTCTGATCAGTGTAAATAATAGTAGACTTTGAGGTAATACACGTTGCATCATTGTAAATATGCAATAATAAGCCTGTGGTGAGGTGTATATCAATAGTCATTAAAACAGAAGTTAATCTCATTCCATATTAGTAAAATTAAAATAGGGACCTCTTACTTACCTGGATAAACACATGATGTAAATATTTTATGCTGCATCTCTTTTCCCTTTTCTCTTTTTAGTCATTGCCACCATCAATCTAGCTGTGTAGACCAGGTGGTTGATAATGGAGGAGCACACTGTTCATCAGACAGAACCCATTACCACCATCGAGGCCAGCGCCGTCAGCCAGGTTCAGCGGCTGCACTTACTGTATAAGCATAATGAAGAAACGGTAGAAACTAGAAGTGATAAAAATGCTGTCAATTATTCAATTGATGTTTAAACTGCTTTATTGGCCAGATTTAGACTAAATCTATATGAGTACTTATTTTTATATGAGTAACTTATTTTACCGGTGTATAGGTACACGTGGCTACTTACACTGAAACGTCCATGATGAGTCCTGAAGAAGACTCAACGTCCTCGCCAGACGATGATCCTTATGATGACACAGACATCCTCAACTCAGCTGGCACTGATGAGGTGACTGCTCACCTGGCTGCTGCAGGTGAGTCTGGACAGCTCAGTAGGGGCAAACTGGGAGTATACATAGTCATAGTGTTTATGAATTTATTTGTTTATGTTTTAGTCCAAGCAATTATGTGTAATTATTTCAGCTGAACAACAGGTGGTGCCGTTGCACTGTTATGTTGGAGCCGTGCTGTTCTCCTGAGCACACTGCAGTCATAGACTATCAACATTAGTATGGTGTTCTTCATAATAACAAACTTGTTCTTTCTTCCTCTCTCAGGGCCGGTAGGCATGGCAGCCGCTGCTGCCGTGGCAACTGGTAAGAAGAGAAAGAGGCCTCACATCTTTGAATCCAACCCCTCTATCCGCAAGAGGCAGCAGACCCGTCTGCTCAGGTGAGCTTTAAGCACCCAAGAAACTAACTTCTCCCTGAACCCTCCGCCGTGTATGATTTTTCAACAGCTGCAGGTGTCACTTTTAGCACCTGTGATTAGTGTTTACTTGCCAGAGAAAAAGTTGGTGCTGTACTTCGTAGCTTTTTTTCTGACACAGAAAACAAACACTGGTATGTTCTCACAGGAAACTAAGAGCAACACTGGATGAGTACACGACCAGAGTGGGCCAGCAGGCCATAGTGCTGTGTATCTCTCCATCCAAACCAAACCCAGTGTTTAAAGTGTTTGGTGCTGCTCCTCTAGAGAATGTGGTGAGTGTTAAAGTCGTAACAGATAAAGAAAATTTGTCTGAAAATGTCCCTACCCACCCAACTCTTTATTTCTGTATCAGAGCACTGTATTCATGCCAAACATGCTTTAATCAATACCTATACGGTGTTTACTGTTTTATTTAAACAGAAAAACCAACAAGAAACTAATATAGAGGTTTAATGTTGTCAATTAACACTAATAATATTAAGCAGAGAAAATAATGTAATTGTTTGCATTTGAGAATATTTTATCGAAAAAGGTTTGGATATCTGTGTTTCAGGTGAGGAAGTATAAGAATATGATGTTAGAGGACCTTGAGAATGCTTTGGCTGAACATGCCCCTGCTGGTGGAGAGCTTGCCTCAGAGCTACCCCCTCTCACCATTGATGGCATCCCTGTCTCTGTGGACAAGATGACCCAGGTTAGTTTGGGTATTCTCTACTGTTATTACATGAAAGGTTTGGACCATTTGTTATGTAAAAGACACTTGTCTGCTTCTTTGTGGAAAATAGCCACCAGCAGAGGGCAGTGGTTGGCAACAAATCAGAACCAGAGGTTTTGTATTTATTTTTTAATAGCTAGTGGTATGGATCTATGGATAAACCCTTACTTTATGTTTCTTTGCATGTACATCAGTGTCACAATGAGCTTGTTTCAAATGTATGTCACCAAATTCTGCTAAAATTCTAATAGTGATATTGATATAATAATTTCATTGGTGCACAGCCCTTTAAGCATTGTAATTAAGGCATAATACTGTAGTCCTCGTGCTTAGGTAGCAGTGGCATCTGTAAGCAAGCCAAACCCTATTTGTTTGCTACTAGAGCTCTGATACCTATAAGCAATGAAGGCAAATGCATTTGGAAGACCTTTCACTGCAACGTTAGCACCATTGGCAGCCTGAGTCCTCTCTTCACCCAAGGGAACCTGGCTTGTTTACTCTGCCATCCCAGTGCTGCTGACGCATTCTCTGGATCATCATCAGAGAAACCAGTATGACAGTGGCCCTCAGAGACAGTCCTCAACCCTTGGAGCAAAGTAGCCAATCCCAGGGCCAGACCAGTCCTCAGGGGGCAGGTGTTCGTTTGCGCTTGTTTTTCTGGTGGTTGTAAAATGAGATTATCGTGAGTAACCTGTTGCCTCACACATTTTGGCCAAGCCAGGTGGAAAGGAATGGATGTAAGTGTTTTTAGAGGTAAGCATGCACCGTGTGCTGGAGACAGGATGATGTATAGAGTCTCAGGGAAAGGCAAAAGGCTTAAAAATGAGAGCTCTGCAATGAAGGGAAGCAAATTCAAACTTAGGGGATGCACCCATATTTTCTTCCTTACACATATCTGCTGAAGATTTTGAAAAGCTGAAGAGTTTTTCAGAGGTCAGAACAATATTTGAAGTATCTGTAGGAGCTGATCTTGGGGCTATCCTGAGCCCATAATTACCCCCTAGCCTTGTTAGGGCCAAGGACCAAGCAGTATTGCTGCTTTCCTAAATGCTGATTGGACTGTTGCTTGGAGGATTAGGATTGGGGGATGGGGTGGTGGGTGCAAGGGCAACATGCCACTTAACTTGCAAGCCACTGTAATTAGGCCATCTGGCCTTGCACGCATGCATCCACATGCACTTGCCGACCACCTTTTTGAGGACACCTTGCTAGTACCGTGTTTGTCATGGCATAAATTCAACAAGGTTCTGGAAACATTCCTAAGGGATTTTGCTCTATATTGACATGATGGCATCACATAGTTGCTGCATATTTGTTGGCAGCACATCCTCAATGTGTATCTCCCATTCCTCCACATCCCAGAGGTGCTCGATTGGACTGAGATTTAGTGACTGTAGAGGCCATTTCGGTACAGTGAACCCATCGTCATGTGTAGCTTTAAATAGTTTTTAGCTTTGTAACATGGTGTGGAATTCTCCTGGAAATAGGCATTGGAAGGTGTGTACACTGCAGTCATAAATTGACTGAAGCCAGTACTGCTCAGGTAGGCTGTGACATTTAAAAAAGCTCAGTAGCTATTACAGTTGTCCGAGAAAATTTCCCCCACACCATCACATCACCACCACCAGCCTGAAGCGTCGATACAAGTCACAATTAATTCATTCTTTTATGTTGTTTATGCCAAATTCTGACCCTGCCATCCGAATGTTACAGCAGAAATTGAGATGTGCAGGTCGCCGATCTGTGTATATCCAACAGCCACAAGTGGAAGTGGAAAAGTCTTTTTGCTACCAAGTTCTTTTTTTCCTCAGCTTATCCAAGCCCTGTAGTGAAGCCACTGGATGCTTTGTTTCTCCAGAGCCGATCTGATAAAGTATTGACCGTCCATTTTCTATCAAGATCAATTTTGCCATATCTCTTTATGTGATGCACTGAGGAAATGTGTGTTTCTAGTTTGTGATAGTGAGTTAGAAAGGGGGGGATAAAGGGGGAGAAGGGAGAGATTTATTTCTCCTGGAACCAAATTTAGCGCATGATGTCAAGGCAGGCAGACGCTGCAGTGCCTCATTGTGCAATATAATCCCTTGGTGATGCTTGCATATTACCAGGACACGGAGGACATTGGCGCTAAACCCCACCCAGCCTGTCAGTGAGTGAGAGAGTATGCATGTTCTGGAAGTGTTGCTGTGACGGGGAGCGTGTATGAGTAACTCTCACTGTCGCACCTGAAGTAGGTACGCTATTGTATGCAAAGACCACCATCCATTCCCACTCTGAGTTATGGGACACATTGAAAAATTTAGGAGGCCACTCTTGCAGGATGGCAGGAAAAGAAGTAAGGAAAGGAAGGGACCTAAAATACCTAAAGTATGCCAGTTGTAATTTTTAAATTGCTAAATGGCCTATTCATTACATTTCTTGGTCAGAATTTTTTATATAATAAATGAAAGATCTCCTTATCACAAATGTTAATTCGATATACATGCAAAAATAAAAAGGGTTTCAAATATCAGCTTCAGAAATGCACTAAAGAGTACTCTCTCTCTTACATTACTGTGAAAGGTGCATGATATAATGATGTGATCTGTAAGTCACATCAAGAGTCATCTGAGTGAATTGTTTCTGTTTGACATTGATTTTGTTTTAACATTAATATCCCCCCTTGTCCTTAAAACCTACAATGAGCACACTGGAGCCTGTGCTGGGACATTTCGATTGCTGAACTGTGTTGGATCACCCCTGATGTTCCCTTGGTGTCTGTCTAACGCACCAGGCTGGAGCCGCAGCCATAGATTGGTCTGTTAATAAACACGAGTGCATTGTTCTTCTTTTAGAAGCCAGTTTCTATTTGCAGACTCTGACCACCTCAGCAGGTACCCGATCGATACACACCCCCTACTGCCTGCTCAAGGGCGTGTGTGCTTATGTGTGTGTGTGGGAGAGACATTACAGCGCTCTACTTTAGAGTTTTGTTGTCTGTATCATCTGTTTTATCTTCTTCAGGCCCAGCTGCGCGCTTTCATCCCAGAGATGCTGAAGTACTCAACAGGCCGAGGAAAGCCAGGCTGGGGTAAGGAGAGCTGCAAGCCAGTTTGGTGGCCTGAGGACATCCCTTGGGCCAATGTTCGCAGTGATGTTCGAACAGAAGAGCAGAAACAGAGGGTGAGAAAAAATTGGCATTGACATTGAAAGACTGACATTTATTCTAGAGCCATAATACAACTTTTTCATCCTACTGTATATCATAATTGGTATCTGATGACCAGTTATGTATAGATACTCTATAGATTGGCCACGAGCTACCTATGGGACATTATCTAATCTGTAATGTAGCACTCAGTGTAAGTAGTCATAAAATTTTAATACACACATTAAGTCCTAATTTTCGTTTCCCAGGTGTCTTGGACCCAGGCACTGCGAACCATTGTGAAGAATTGCTATAAGCAACATGGCCGAGAAGATCTGCTGTATGCTTTTGAAGACCAGCAGGTAACCGTGGCATCCACCACCCAGCATCACCTGGCCACAGCACAGAGCATCGCTCATCTTGTGCCCTCACAGACTGTAGTACAGACGATCAACAACCCAGATGGAACAGTTTCACTCATTCAGGTGAAATTTCCTTGCTATTTGTTCATTTGTATTCTCACGTGGCTTCCTTTTTTCTCTCTTTTTTAAATCAAAATGTTATTTCGTTTTTCTAAAGTTTAATAGATTCCACATCCAATTTCTGCATTTTGTGACTGCATCTCTCTCAGGTTGGCACAGGACATACAGTTGCCACTCTGGCAGATGCCTCAGAGCTGCCTGGTGTGACGGTGGCACAAGTTAACTACTCCACTGTGACTGATGGAGAGGTAAGTGTTACATGTGTTCAGCACAAATGTAGTAAACTACATTTCTATACATGGCTATAAAAACGCATTCTGTTCATATTCTGCACACACAGTCTCTCAAAATACATGAAATGATGCACAGCTACATATAAAGTGTTATCCTACTATTAAGTTGCCAAAAACAGAACACGGCAGCAACTGAATTTTTGTTTGTGTTTTATTGGGGCTTACTGTTGCTTGCTTTCCTAAGTTTATATTTTGTCCCCCCAGGTGGAGCAGAACTGGGCCACCCTCCAGGGTGGGGAGATGACAATCCAAACCACTCAAGCGTCAGAGGCCACGCAGGCAGTAGCATCCCTGGCCGAAGCTGCAGTTGCTGCCAGTCAGGAGATGCAGCCTGGAGCCACTGTCACAATGGCTCTCAACAGGTGATTGCATGTTATATTTTGCTGTTTGGGGGAGCAACAAGGAATTTAAAATAAATAAAAAACATTTTGTTATTTCAGACATGCACTAGCAAATGTCCGAGAGAAATGCTTCTGACATTATCCAGCCTTTCCCCTTTTAGCCTCCCTGGAGCAAAGTGCATACTATGTGTGTGACCTCGTGCGTGCAGCACGCTCTGTCCCCAATTGTCTGAAGGATATAAATTGGGTGCAATGGTGTGTTGATGACATTTCTATCACTCAAATGCATTGTTGTTAAGTGATAGAACCTTTTTTCATTAGCTGCACGGCTCTGATGTTTATGTGTTGGAAACAAAACGCTGTTTCCCACAGCTAGCATCAGGTTGTGCCTCTGTGCACGCTGTTTGCGTACTGAAATCTATGTTTTTGCTCTGATTTGAAATAATCTACTAAATTGTTAGACAATCTCAAAGTAGACCCCAGTTAGAAATTTTAATAAGAACATCAGTTCTCTCGTGAGCCTGCCTTGCATCTATGGCTTGCATTCACAAGTCTTTATGTTGCTAATCGAAGTGTAACTGGACTAGAAGCCGAAGCTGTGACAGGAAAGCAGAGGTCGCAACATTAACGGTGTCACTTTTTATAATAAATGTACGTGTTTACTACAAAACCGTGTTGTGTTTTTGCTCTCACTAAGACAACTCTCATGGGTGTTCAGGTACTTATGGTGAAGCCAGCACACACTGGAAAGCCTAAGAAAAATCCATAATTGCACAGGCACCTCTAACAACTGGATAAGGTCACTGGGGTCCCTTGGAGATGATTCTGATCCTGGTTCAGCATCTAATTAATTAGCCTGTAGATTTTGTAGTGGCAGCAATGTGTGCAGCCATTAAATTTGGCTGTTAGCCACATATTTTAATGTGGTAACAGTATAATTTTGTGTATTAAAAACCCCTGCACAGGTGATTGTTTAATTGTAAGGTTTTCATTATCTTTCATGTCATCAAAGGTCTTAAATGTGCTGCTTTATTCACCAACCACTCTCACTGAGACCTTAGCTGTTTTTTCTTTCTAGTAGTGTCTAGGCAATAATTTCAGATGTGTATGGGTATGTCCCATTGGGGCTTGTTACCTGCACCCACCTGAGTCTCCTTCCTCTCCCCTCCCCTCCTTTTCTGCTGTTTATCTGCACTGAGTGACTCTGGGCTCTCTGCCGCACAGGCCTGGAACATTTTGTCTTCGTTTTTCCAGCACCAGAGGGGAAATAGAGTCGCTTTCTCTTGCTCTCTTTCCTGCTGTGTTGACATTGACTGTGTGACCAGAAGTGACACTATGTTGTCTAACAAAAACAAACAATCACCTTTTGAATTATTTTACTTAATACTACTATAAATTAGTTTTAAGTACAGTATGGTTGTCTTTAAATACAGGATATATTTTACAGAAATTTTAAGGTGTAGTTTCATTATGGGCAAAGCTACCAAATATATAGTTAGATTGTCATTGCTGCCATAATTGAGAAGAAAATTATAAATCTTGAATCAACATCCACTTGGGTATCATCCTCCTATCTGTGAACAGTTCCATTTGTTCACAACAGCTCTGGTGTGGTAATAGGTTCAGATTAATTCCACTGGACAGATCTGGTTAATAAAACTGCTTTGTTAGATTCGTAACACCTGGCCTTTAGGGAGATGTGACAGATTCTCCATAAGTCCAGACTAGAAAAGCCTCTTAGATGTCATACAGTCCTACCCCTTTTAGCCACATCTATCTAATAACCATTGCCTTTTTTTGAGCTGTGTGTGTGTTTTAATTCAAAAACGTGCACAGAGAACACAGTGCATTTACTTTTGTTGTATCATGTGAATGTATCTCTGTATGTTGCAGTGAGGCGGCAGCCCATGCCGTAGCGACGCTGGCAGAGGCCACTTTGCAAGGTGGAGGGCAGATTGTCCTGGCAGAGACAGCAGCTGCTGTTGGAGCACTAGCCGGGGTTCAGGATGCCACAGGTAAACATACATTAATAATGTTATCATCAACCCTCAAGGCAACATGCATAATACACCGCAAATGAGTATTTACGTAGCTATGTATACTTTAAGGTCACTTCTGTTACTGTTTGTGGCAACAGTGCATAATTCATAACATTGTGGTTAAGACAGATCATAAAGCTTATCACCTTATCAGTGACCCACAGCCCTGTCTTTACATAAGCATCAACGCTGAAATGTGATATGTTATTTTATAATCTGACCTTTTTTGCTTTTAAATTTCATTACTAAAATCCAATAGCAAGTTCAGGTACTAAAATTCTATCTATGTTTGACATTGCTGTCCCACCCCCATTTACTATAACCTATAAGATATAGGCTTTTGAATGAACAATAAATTAAGATTTTATTTTTGTATCACTGTAGTTTTGTGTCGTCACTGCTAGAACTGCAACTTTCACAGCTACAGTATAAAAAGCAACACATAATATTTTACATCGTGGACATAGAGATTTTGTTAACATGTTTTGGCAATTTATAAGTGGACAGTAAAAAAGGTAGGAAATTATAGTGATGCCTTTAGATTTCACAGCCCCTGTCATGATCAGAATTGCTAAAATAAATTAGCGCAATCTAGTTGTTTACAGTTTTATCTTGCAGTTATACGTTTGTGTTTGAAATAATAACACAGTCATTAAAATTAGTTTAAACTGAGCCATCACTGTTTTGATAATAAAACCACACTATCTGTTAAGACCAAATTTTTTTCTGATAGTGGGAATATAGCATAAAAAGGAATTACCTGTTGCTTTGGCATCACATCTTTACTAATTGGCGTTTGTGCATGTTCCCCAGCCAGTGGCATTTCTAATTAGTCTTCCTAAGTGTAAGCTTCCCTCCAGCAGTGCTGTGGTGAGGCCTCTGAGCTCCTACACTCTAATCTACTCTGTGCTGATGTAACAGATGGTGTGTTTTCGTGTGCGTACCTTGTAGGAGTACTCCCTTCTTTTAATGATACGTTAGATACACGACCCCTTTGCCAACCTCTGTGCATGCACGAGTCTCCTGGGATTGAACCAGTTTGTAGTAACAGCTTCACATCCTTGCTGAATAGCTCTTGCAAAAATTTTAAGCATATGTTCAGTCAGTATCCTCAGGGTGAATATTAGCTACTGCTAGTCAATGACTAACATTATTTACATTTTTCTAGCGTGGCCTGGTGTTTCCCATGACTCATGCCGTTCTATTTGTTGGCATACTAGAACATAAGACTCAGTGTTAAATAAGACCTAATTGCTTTCTAGTTAGGCTTGCTAATTGCTTTTTTGCAAGTTCAATTCATAAAGTAATTGTATTTTAATACTTCCTTTAGCAGATAACATTTTGAATCGTGGTCATTTAATATCAACGAAGTGATATAACAAACAGATTAAAAAACTAAAGCGAGCCCCCTCCACCCAGATGCTAACTAACATCAAACAGGAAGTTCTACCCAAAGACAAAGTTTGCTACGCTTTTGTTAAGTTGTCAATCTTGTTTGTGATATCTTACAATCAATGCCATTCAACAATTGGATGAACACACGCACGCACACACACACGTGCATGAGTGGGTCCCTCAGGGGACCTTCTGAAGAGCTTTGATCCACTCCATTATCAGTCCATGGTCTAATCACTTGGCCAGCTGTCAGTACACACTGTCAAGATTCTGTGCATATACAGAAAAATAAGGTCAAAATAGAAGGATATGGTAAAACATGCAAAAATTTGTACAGTGTGTATTTGCAAATTTGTACACTAAGTTAAATTCAAGTTTTTCAAATCGAACATCTGCAGCCTTTGTTGTTTGAAATATTGCTTCTGAAGTCGAACTGAGTAATTTTGCTGCAATAGCTCACTTAACCAACTGATGGAGCTGCCAGAGTCGGTCCTTCTTGCAGCCATTGACCTTAGCTAATCACTGTAGTGCTACACAGGAGTGGCGAGCCCCGTTCGAAGTGCACTGACCAAGATGCCACTGATTGGCTTGTAGAGGGACCCTTCACTCGCACAGGCATGCAGACACACACACACACACACACACACACACACACACACACACATAAACATAGCCACACCAGGCATGATACCTAATGTCTTACTATGTTTTAGTGGCCGAGTGAGACACTTCACTCTGTAACTGTGCTGTGTCTGTACGTCACTGTGCCAAGCCAGTGCCCTAAGCCCTCTTCCATAATCACTGTCAGCACAGTTAGCAGCATCAGCACAATTTAACCCTATTGCAAATCACCAGCAAGTGGCCTTAGCAAGAGCCCATATATAAACAAACTAATACCAATCTGAAAAAGAAGGGTCTTTTAGGCTCATTTTATATTGGGGGTACTTAGGATTAATAATAGGATAAAAATGTTTGCATATTGCAAGGATTAAACTATATTTAAAAGTCTTTGCATCCACAGATGCAGATGTAGTGTTTATAAGGTGTGCTTAATGCCTAGCATCATAGCTCACGGCAATGGGAGTGGGCATGAAGTACTGCCACCTTTCACACTGACCTTCTTGCCTTCCTGTGACACTGTGACAGCTTGTAGGGTGGGGCAAAGGCCTACGTGACTACATCAATAATCCCTGCAGGCACACACACACACACACACACACACACACACACAGCTGGGTAGGGGGGAAGCAAGCAAACATTCAATTGGACCGTTGTTCAGAAAGGCCGTCTCTGAAACATGGCTGCCTCCTTTCCCAGACAGCTGGACTTGACTGGCTCCCCAGCACCATATTAAACATGAACGCTCTCAGCAAAATTGCTCTCCCCAAACACTAAATGAGCAGGATTTGTAAGCATCAGTTACAATAAATGTTTTTTTATTATCAGATTTTTTTTTTCATTTAAAAAAAATAGTAAATACGTAATTTAAAAGTTTAGATTGCCGTGCCCATAGCAAAAGTCTCCAGATTACTTTATTATTTAAAACATAAAATAGCACATTCTGCAAATTTGAGAATGTCAAATGTTTGTCATTTTCCTTGATGAGTGAAAAGTTTTTGTCCGCAAAATATCTTAATACAACAGGGTTGCCAAAATGGCATATTAATTTTATTATTAGTAAAAGACTTTAACAATTAAAATGATTTATCAGACAAAATCACAGCTACTTAGTTGCTTATTATCAATGATGCCAGTGGTGGTGGTGTTTAAATCCAGCATGTCCTATCCTTTCTCCTCAGGTCTTGTCCAGATCCCGGTCAGCATGTACCAGACTGTAGTGACTAGCCTTGCTCAGGGCAACCGGCCCGTCCAGGTTGCCATGGCACCTGTCACCACACGCATAGATAACACTGTCACACTGGACGGTCAGGCAGTGGAGGTCGTGACCCTAGAGCAGTGACACTCGGACCCTAGAAAGAGTAAAAGGCACTGAATGGCCACTTTGGAGATTTGTTTATCCTACTGTTTTCCAAGACATCATGCTGTGTACAATGTCAAATATATTTTTAAACAGACATCTGCGGAGGTAAAGTGAGTTATCGATGCATTGTGTTTACTTTGTAAAGATATTGCATTTTTTGGTGTTTTGTTTTTTTCCCAATTTAGCTTCATTTTTTATTAGCTCTGTGATGATGATGATGATGATTATCTAGTATTTATTTCTGTACAATTAACCTTTACTTAAAACAAAGATGAACCAAAAAGCCCAGGAGGAAAGCCACCACTGCTTCAAGAGTGTTTTAATGATCACTCTTCTGGAATTTTAATGTTGTCTATGTGCTTTGACTGTCCTGTTTTTAGGATACATTTATAATTCAGTGCTGTTGTCAGAATTCAGTGCTTGTGTCCTATATCCTTATCCATTATGATAAATTTTGCTCTTTCCACCTCAGCTCACCTAAAACTCTATATGCATAACACCATCTCAGCTGTAGATACTCGAAGACATTTTTCTCCCAATAGAAGGTAACATTATGTTGAAATACAGGCTTGTCATGTGCTTTCTTTCTGTTGTTCTGTAGCCTGTGCACATGTCATGATTTGTCAAGACTCAGGATATACATTGAGGTGTTTATTTTGTTTATTTTTACTGCTGGATTGTTGAGCTGACTTCTTGAAGCAGCAATTTTATTCACCAAATCCATTTATTTACACTATGGATTTGCAGAGCATGTTTTTGTTTCTCCTTTGTAAGTCACTTAAGACTTAGCAGTCTCCATTACTTTGTAAATCACAGGAAGCTGGTCATACAGAACAGGAGGTCAATTATTATTTGTGATGAAATTTCAACAAAAACATTTATTTCAAACTTACACCAAAAAATTGCTTGCAAAAAATTAACTTAGTTTGTGGCGGCTTTAACACTTGGTTCAACACTCACCAAACTTGTATTTAAAAGTCCCAATAAAATCGCTGCTGTTCACTGATACTGTTTCTCTTTTGCTTATAGCAAGTGAGACTCACATATACAGGTTTATGTTAGATTCATTTGGTTTCATGGGTAGACGCCACTTTTTTTGCTTTTCTTTTTCTCTGTGTCTCTGTCTCTCTCTCACTATATTTTTCAATGATGCAGTTGCCACAAACTAAATAACCTCCACACTCTCGTCTATATCTCCCCCACCATCCCTGCCATGACAGACAGGGCCATGATTACATCATAAGCTGCCCGAACCTCCTCTGCTTTAAAGCCTAGGATTTGCTATCAGGGCCCCTTCTGTTGCAGAGTACAACTGAGAAGCGTTCCGGCCTTAATCTGTCAGGCGTTAGAGTATATCCTGCTTTTCCTCCAGATTAAATCTGAACCAGGTTGCATTCACACAGATGAAAAGATCCCATTTTCTTTCTTGTTTCATGTTTTCTATTCTCTTCTCAGATTGGTTGTGAGCTTAAGTGCATGGTGTGAGTCTGTAGGCACGAGAAAACGTGATTCAGTGTAGGCGTATGGCACACATGCAACCGAACGGTCACTGTGGATTAAGGAGTCCTTATTAGCATGCTTTCTTGGAAAAAGGTCTCCACCTCATGGTACCTACAGTAAGCCTCTCCCTGCACCATCCACCCACTCAGTTTCACTTACACAAAGTGCACTGAAACCTTTCAGATGTATCATTAAAGCTGAACTCAACTGTGTTATGAAATGGCTCAGGCCCAAAACACAAAAGTACTTGTCTCAAAGCAAAGTTGCTGACTCCACCATATCTCTTTAGAAAACTTTTAAAATGTTTTCAAAGTATTCCCCCCGGTTGTCCCCCTCACTTTGAACTTGACTGGATGTTATTACAATTTAGGTTGTCAGGTTATACTGGGGGTGTTTGCACCCTGTCCATGAAGCAATATCTTTAGTGCTGGAAGATAACTGGGCAGAGGATAGGCAACTCTATTGATCTTCCCTGGGGGGTGGACAAGGCTGGATCCAAGGCTTCAGTGACCCGCCTCCACAGGGAGCATCGTAGGGTGAGCAGGGAGGGGTTGGTCAGTCTTGTTGCCTGGAGTCGTGCAGGCAGACTCTAGGGCAGAGCTTTAATCTCCACTAATCGTTTCTTAATACGTGCATCCCAGGCTCTCCATGCTGGCACGCACGCACATACACATATCCGCAAACCACTTGCTGTCCAGGCCCCCCACTAGCTCTAACAAGAGATTATCTGCTACCCTCCTCATCCTGGGCATAGGGTTGTGCCACAACTTGAGAAACTGTGCCTCTGATACAAGGAGATGGACTCCATAACTGAAAAATTAATACTTGTGTATTTGTTAGTTGGCCTGAGAAGGAAACTGTTTTCTCATCCATGGAAAGGCAAAAAACCTAAATACAAAACAACCCCATTGTGCATCCTTGCATCATGCAGAGTTTCCTAGCAGATGTATTGCAGATAAAGCGTCTTCCCCCATTGAGTAGTCTAATGGTCTAATAATGGCATCTTCACCTTCCCAACTCACACCTCTGTCCACCCCCAGCCCAGACACTGCGTAAGTACGATGATAATCTCATTTCACTAATGCTCTGCAGTCTGCATTGGAACACAGGCAAAGCACTGTCTCAACCCAACTCTACCCTCTGTGTGTGTGTGTGTGTGTGTGTGTGTGTGTGTGAGAGAGAGAGAGAGGGAGAAACAGAGAGATGGAGAAAGGGGCCAGGGGGGCTGTGGGATAGAGGGGGCACTGAAAAATGCGGTGTAACCTGAGCTGCTCGGCCCATCTGAAGAAGGCCTTGCATTGACAAGGGTTATCCCACAATGCACTTTGCTGCAGAGAAGATCGTTAGAGTGAGTCTGTCACAATGGATCAGTCTTTTGAAAGTATTTATTTGCATCACAGATAAAAATAACTTGATAAAGAGCAAAATGACATTAGAGAGATAAAAGTCAGCAGGTGCATGTGCACCACAAGCTGAGAACTTGTTCGCTCATACATTCGTGTGGCATTATTAAAGTCCAGAAAGTGGGGTTAAATACTCACTTACATTTCATATGACCATTCTCTGTAACATGAGACTCAAGCACAGTTAACCTGGATCATCTTAATCTCTTTTATGCCAAGTACTTTGTGTATCACTAAAATCTCAGCACTTACCCATAGTGTCTTTCTTCTAATGGCTGACCCGCACAAAAGCAAAACAGCGTCTGCACAGGTCCAATGACTATGTCCGTGTAGCTCACATATGGCTAAACTGCAGGCAAACTAGTAACAATACAAATCATATTAGCTAAAGCTGAAGTGTGGGCTATAAAGCAGGGTTTATGCAAAGGCAGATAAAGAGGTTTAAATCCACAGATCCCCCTGTCACCTACATTAGCAGACCCTGACCGAGATATATGGAGCTCAGTATGTTGCAGCTTTTTGAGCCTTTCTTTCAATGGACTGTTACAACAACCCAAATCAACATCTGAGAAAGACTCTCTTCCTCTCTACCCTATCCATTTGGGAAGGGAGGAGGGGAAACGGCCTCATTCAAAGAGAAGAGTAAGATGACACCGCACGGTTTGCCAATTATGCCATAGAGCTAAGAGAGGAACCCCCTGATGGTTGGCTGAAGACAGAAAAACTGAACCTCTGTATGTAAAGTCGACAATTGGATCCCTGCTGCATTTACATGATCTAATAGTGTTTGTCAAACCTGACAAGACTGTCTGATGAACATAGTAATGTATTATCATCATATCATTCACATAACATTTTCTTTTTTTAAATGCAAGAAGGAATGCTACCAATTATCTTCATTCCTGATAATCAATGTATTATTTTTTTCCCCAGATAGTAAATACATTTATTCTACTACTGAAAAATTGTTAAGCGGCATCACAATTTCTTAGACCACAGGTGATGATGTCAGATTTCTGTTTTTTCAGAGAATAACAGCAAATCTTCACCTTTGTGAACCTGGTGGGAGCAAACAGTTTTCATTTTGATTCAAACAGTACTGGGTGGGCTGCAAGATGTTTTGTTGTGAGTTTTTGCACTGATCCCCCCCCCAATTGTCTAAAAGGTTATTTTCTAATTCTTCTGCTCCAACAAATATTTACCTCTGAACGTGAATGTAAAGGCTAATAGCTTTATTAGTGGATTCCTCTCAGTGTGTTTCTTAAAACTAATTTTTACAAATGACTGTTTAAGGTCTTGTACATTTGATGATGTCCTTAACAGCTACATAGTCAGTCCTTCAAAGAGACACTGGAGCTTTGAGGCCGGAGTGTGCAGGGGAGGAACAGAGTTTCACCCCACCCTTCAACACCATCAGCCACTCACTCACAAAAATGTTCTTAAAACGTTTCTTCACTTGGTGTTGAGCCCTGCATTGGTTTTAGCTGATAAAACACTCTCAAGCGGTAGTTGGCAAGTCTAGAACCACCGGATCCATCTACCTCACCAGTGTGAGTTCTACCATTGCCAAACACCGTCAGAGAGCTCCTGGGCCTCTGCAAACCTACATGAGCCACAAACACGGATTCAGGTTGATATGTGGAACCAACAAATATGAGACAGCATGAATTTGAATTAGAAAAGGAAGAGAAGTTGTCTTTAATAAACAGAGACCAAAAATGAATTTAAAAAAATCAGGATGAAATCTTGTGTGCTGAGAGCATCCCCCTGGTTCATGGTTTGCAACCAACTGGTATGTAAGGTGTTACATTATAAGAGTCATGTCAAATTGTGGGTGTGAATCCTCTAACACGTCGCATACAGTCAGGTAATGAATACTACATTACATGGAAGGAAAACTGGAAGAAGAAATAACTTATCGAAGAAATGACTCTGGACTACGTCAGGGCTCAATCATGAGCAGTTTTAACTGAGATAGCAAAAAATTTACTAACGGAAAATTAGAGTCCAAAATGTGGTGGAAGTCTGTCTTGTCCTATATTGGCACTACACATAATTGCTCAAAGTATATATACAGAAGCAAAAATGTGCTAGTGCCAAAATGGGCAAAGAAGAGGAGTGACTGAGGCATCCGGATGCAAGCACCTCTGGCTATAGAAACACATCAGGACAGGGAGATGCTGAAGTGCCCAGCGAGACATGCGCGACTCAGCCCATGCAACCGCACTAGAGTCATTACATCACATTCACCCCACCCACAAGCACAGGAGAGAGGAGCCACAGACATGCAGCAATGGGCATCATCAAGTGGTTCTTTCTCTGCTCTGTTTATGGCCCTATGGTAATTCACTGATAGTGAGCTCTCACAGTGAATTCTACCAGTGCCATACACAGAACAGGAGTCATTATCCACCCCAGCACCTAGGCCAGGCAGCCTGCCTGTGAGGATAGTCAGCACAGAGAAGCAAAACTATGCAAAGTACACCACGGACCGTCATGAGGGGAGCAGAGAAAGTGACAGAGGGACGGGCAGAGATACAAAAGCTTAAGAAGAAGTGAAGTGAAACAGGAAGAGGAGCATCCTCAGCCTTCGTTATGTCCACCGCGTTGCAGTGACGCAGCTTAACTCAAGATACACTGCATTGCAGTGGACTGATCCGGGCACTGACTAACAGGTCAAAGGCCAGTGCATCTCTGTGTGGGAACCTAAATATAAGTCCAGTCAATCCTCCAAGTGAACAAACATGCTCATCTAACTGTTGGCTGCTAATCACTTCCACTGCCATCTTCAGAATTCCGGGAAAGAAGCATCGAAGTGGACCGCCAGCAAAACTATGACACTGGTGTTTATGTCGCTCTCAGGTTTTGTTAAGCGCGCAACATGATAAACAACAATCAATTTATGTGTTTTATGCTTCAATATTGTTTCTAATTTTTGTGTAACACGACTGCTTATATGATTAAAATGTTTAGTTTGAAGTATTTTGAACAAACAACTTGCAAAAAACAAGATTATTGTGTAATCCAAACCCGCAATGCCAAGATATATATCTAGGTCTATTTGTCCTCCATCAAAGCAACAGACTTGATGGATTTTGCTACATATGATTTAGATTTGGATTATATAAAAAGCAGCTTCATTTTCTTGTTTGTTTTGCAATTGGGGACTAAAGACCAAACAACTGTCTTGTAAAAACTAGAGAACACAACAGAAACATAGAAAAGGGATCGATCATTATTCCATTTTCAGTCACATACAGTCATTTAAAGAGCAACAATTGGTCAATTTGTGAATTAATCAATATCTACTAATGTTTTGTTAAGACACAATGACATTTTCTTTTCATAGCTGCCTTCACCTTTCACCCCCCCATTTGTCCATAGCAACCTAAACCTGAACTCTTAATTAATTAAGCATTTTTACATGGACCCATCAATGACCAATGTTGTCTCCTCTACACAGAAGGTCAGTATTGGACCTACCTAAACTATTAAATAATTTATTCTACATCTTCATTTTAACATTTTAGGACACTGATAAAAAAAAAAGGTGAGTTTTTAGCCCTCCAAAAATAAAGGAAAACTACAGTACGCCATACTTCCAGTGAAAGCTGAACTAAATTTTAACACTCATCGCCTGTGTTCATATGTTTTTCATTCTGATTATGAAACAAAAAATACTTGAAAATGGCATCAGTCAAATGTGGACAACTGTTAATGTAAATTGTCATTCTAACAAGACCCCAAAACTGTGATGCATTGTTAAAAGCATCTTTCTGCTGCAGATAACCTGAACTCAAGAGGCTAACCATCCTCAGCTCTGTCCTGGCAGGGCTCGGACGCCCCACCCTTGTTTCAGCCATTAGCTCCCTCACCCTCCCTGGGTCCTGCAGTGCACGGAGCTCCCATTGATCTCAACGATCAAACCATGTACTAAGTGATTCCTCAGACGCCCAAATGGCTCCCTGAGCAAGACTCCCATTGCCATTTCCTGGAGAAATCAATACCACTAAAAAGCAAAGTCCAAAAAAAAAGAAAAAGAAAGAAAGAAAAAACTGTGTCCGTTAAAGGTTTGCTTGGGTCTTGTTTCCTATACCTTAATTCGTTTTAAATTGAGGGTCATGAGAATTTTATATTGTTACAAAAGAGTCAGCATAGAGGAAAAACAAGTACATTATGTCTTAATGATTCTGGTTACATGATTAAAGACAGTAAATAATTGAGTTTATCTAACAGATTATAATAATATTTCAAAGGACCTTTGTTCATGCAGACCTAGTGTTTATTCTCTATTCTTCTGTAGATTAACATTTGTGTGGATAATTACCTGGTCAGTGGCTGGCATACAAAGTCATCTGGCTTTGATGGATCATCAAGACCAGCTGTCAAAACACAAATCCCACCTGCGTTAGCTCATAGAAAACAGGAACCACCCTTTTTCGTCTCTTGATAATAATTTAAAAACTTGTATAACTATTCTTAAATTCATATTGCTTTTATGTTTGCATGAGTCCTGTCGAAACAACTCCTAATTTTCCTCCCCGTTCCTCGACGAACAAATCACATTTAAAAGCATTCTGTGCAAATACACAACCTCACAGCACAATATTGTAGTGACATTATTTTTTGCACGATACAGAACATGAAGTCATAGGCCAAAAAACAATGGTAGGTGTAAAAAAAATCTCTAACGCTTTATTCTATCGAAATGAAACACGGCTCGGCCCTGACAGCCTTTTTTTCTCCCTCTGCCATCATTAATTTAACCTCAGAGCTGCTCCAAAGCCCCTTCAGTTAATCGCATTTGTCTGAATAGGGAGTTTACTAGTCCTCAACTTCACGGTTATTTCAGGAGGATTTATCGTGTCATCCGAGTCCTGCAGCGCATTCACTAGTATTCATTCAAGTCGAAAAAAAGATCTGCATTGGGCTTTTAAGCCTCTATCTTTATTATATATATATATATATATATATATATATATATATATAAAAAATTGGGGGAAATGAAAAATGTTTTACGTTTACCTTTGGAAATATTCTCATTTTATAGCCTAGTAACTGAAATTTTAATTACTGAGTTTTTTTTTATGTTCGTCTTATGTCACAGAAGAGGATCTTGTTTGTCGATGTTAAAATCTACCAAAGTCAGGATTAATCCACAGGACTTCATTGACCCTGTTACTACTTCGACTAGATTACTTTGGTTTTTCAGAGGAAACAAAAGCAGGTGCAATTGCGATTATTTCTACATCCCGTAAACCTCCGACATTATAAAAGGGCCAATATAGCGTGGATATTAATTTAGTTTCCTAAACGCTGAACTATTACATTTAATTTGTTTTTATCATTATTCCAATCATGTTCACTTTTTTCCTACTATTTCTGGTTGAAGCCAAATTATGGTAAAGAAGAAAAAAAGTCCCAGCATTAGTTTTAATTTGGTGCAAATTGCACGCATTTGTTTTCTGCTGTTAAATCGACTGAAACCCTCAAAACTATTAACGGAAACGACAATTTCTCCAGGATAAACTCGCGCTATGTATCGAGTAGGCGTATTAATCAAGTTAATACATGCGTATTTCGGCCCGTACCCTCCCGTCTTCATGTGAGCTTATGAATAAAGTAGAAAACAGTCTAATCTGCGTCTAACCGAAGCGAAACTGTACAGAAATAATTGCAGTTCATACCTTCCTCCGCGTCCATGGCCGTGGCTGATAGTCTGAGGCTACAAAGTGCCCTGAAGTCGGACCCATCAGACATTTTAACCTATCATTATCATTTTCAGGGTTTTCCGCTACTGAAGTTGTCTTGAAGCAACAGAAGCCTCCGGTGTGTGTGTGCGTGTGTGTGTGTGTGTGTCTGTGTGTGTGTTGCCCGCAGCAGAACTGCAGAATTACAATGAAACAAAAGAAATCCAAGCGGCGTCCTGAACTTCCTGAGTATCAAATGTCAATTTCAGCCCTGCACTCCTCTTCTCTCCCTTCTCTCCTGCCGGTTCCCCCTCTCTCCCTCTCTCCCCCCTCTCTCCCCCCTCTCTCTCTCACACACACTCTGTCTGTTTGTCTCCAAACTCAGTCTCCTCCCTTTTACCTGCGCGTCCAGGCTGCACACTGACAGAAAGAAAGGTGATCCCTGCACCTTTTTAAAGGCGCAGATACACCTGTGTAAAAAAAGCAGCAGCGGTTCAAAGAGGCCGTAAGGTTACCTACATGTTCTGCATTTAACTTCAAAATATATTGCTGCATTTCCATTTTTATATTATTTTCAGTTTTACAAACTGGAGCTTGTTCACAGTGACTCTGCATGAATCAAGTTTATATCTTTTTTTCTCTCCACGGCCTCTACGCCACTACTCCCAAACTCTCAAACGCAGCCTCCAGTGGTACTAAACAAACCACTAAGTACCTGTGTTCATAAGAGTGGACGTTTTTTCACCGCGTACAAGCGGAAACCAAACAGCTTCCATTCAGTCCTCCTCCGCCTGGTTTAGTCCAGGGATTTGCCCGGTAGAGAAGATACATCCCACCCAGCACCAAAGCAATATTCCAAGTCCTGTGATCTGCTGCCTTCATGGCCTCTGCAAAGTTGGTCTCTCTGGAAAGTGGTGCTGCTTCATCCCGGCTACTACTGGAGTCCGAGCGGATGAGGATTGGTTTTGTCTGTCCGGATTAAACGATTTCCTGACTAATAATTTGGGCCAACCCCCTCTTTAGCCTGTCGCAAAAAGGGACACGCTCCTCTCTGCTTGGCACATGCACATCACACTATTTTCATTTTAGTTTTAATCTAAATAAATAAAACATCACTAACAGAGACCACCGCATGTTTAAGTTGGGCCTTCTGATAAAAAAGATGAACATCTTCAGAGCTTGTTTATTTCAGGCCATTCTACTTTACATGTTTGACTTCCAGTAGATTTTTAAAAAATAATCTGCACGGCTGCTGCCAGATACCCTATAGATGTGTTGTTTAAAATCGTCACGTTTTCAAAAAGGCCTTCACGGGCAGAGGAGGAGGCCTGCAGGCCTGTCAATGCGGTACCATTTACCTTATCAGCACCTGCCAACCATGGTGCTTTTTCTACAGGTGGAGAGACTGTTATGACAAATATATATAACAATAAAAACCGTTGTTTTCTGCATATTTTGTGCTAATAACTGCTGCAGTAAAGCGAAAATGTCCATGACTTGAGCTGCATTTTCCGATATTAAAGCAGGCGTTCATCAAGACTATTCGCTGCATCTTCCCAGCCCCCTCATTCATTCTAGGGATTAGTTTTAGTCGGGTGATGCTGTTGAGGCTGCAGTTCTTGGGATGCTGCAGGATCAAATGACCACGTCCAGATGGCTACTTATGATCAAATACTTCATTTAAAGCGTGCACTAGTTGTTACTCGGTGCAGATTGCATAACAGTTCCTGTCATATGAAAGCAGAAAAATACCTCTGCTAAAATGCCAAATCCGTTCTCTTGTTTTATTGTCACCTATAGCAATTTTCCCATCCCCAGTTTCACCAAAACCCTCATAATCAAAACCATACAACCTGATGCGGATAGAGGCCTGGCGCATGTGGCTCGCCCTTGCAGAAAGCCGCAGCATCTTTGCGGCCCCCCACGGGCCCTCCGTGTGGGTCCTGATTCTCCTCTAGTGGCGGACGCGAGGCTGCACTCACCCCTGAAGTGAAAAGTCCAGCAATGCTTCTTGTTCACTTTTGGATGCCAAATATATTTGTCCGAGTTTTACCCATGCTCCTCTCCGATAGCAGGCCCAGAGTCCATTTACCTGCTGTTGATAATTAGGCAGATAACTAGGTGAACAAAACTCGTCTAATATTTAGAGATGATGGGACTGGATTTGGTTACAGCACTTTCAGGGTGAATAGCGACAGTGAAATCGATCCGTGGTGACTCGACGTTGCTGCTCTGCGTCAAGGAGCCGGAGCCCGAAGCTCTCCGACCCTTGACGTGGTTTCCACCTGGAAAAGCAGAAATTGGACCCGCGGATCATCTGTGCAAGAGGCGCGCGTGTATAGGAGATGAGTAGCCCCCGATGAATATTTAAAACACTAATTTGGTTCAATCGTGCCACAGTCAGATGAACAGGTGCCAGCGGACGGATCAGATGGCCGTTGACCGCGTTTGTGCCGCCGTGCGTCTCCAATATATGATAGGACGCTGGATGAAATAATAATGCGTCAAGGTTTAGTCTACTGCTCCAAATGAGGACACTAAAAGGAAACGATAGATATCAGTGTGTTGCGGATGCAAGGTAATGCTCCAGAGACCACAGGCTATTTCATCCTAAATCCTTAAAAGCTGATGATAAATGTTGGAGAAGCTCGGTTAATCCACACAACCTCATATGGTGAGGCAAATGTTACAAGATGTGTCATATTTCATCAGAGCTCTCCAAAGAAATTATACATGTGATACAAGAATATACCGAGGCAACATTTATTCTACATTACGTGGAATAAGTGGGCCTAAAGGAAACAATTTCAGTATATTAAAAGGAGAATGAGAGGGGCCAAATATTAATTTCTGCATCGAATAAAATGTGATAACACTTCATGTGACGTTACATTTTAGCTCGAACTGCTGGTTAGTGAACAGGGTTAAAGTAGTGTCTTCACTTCATTCAACATCTGTATTTGGCAACATCAAACACAAGTCTGACTGTAAAATGAGTAATGACACGAGGGCACAACTGTCCACGTTAAATGGTTCTCTTGCTGCAGGGATGCTTGATATTGAATAGCCAATTGTGTGAAGAAAACACTAAAAGTAGGGCAACATTTGGATCATACGGACTCAGTTTATACTGAAAACATCTCTGCTCTCTATGAGACCCTGTTACAGAAGCTGAAGGGCGGATAGGTGGTTGGTATCCGTGGTGGGGGCATGTTAATCAGTGGGTCATCCATTAGTAAAGACCTTGGGATCATTGTGCTGCTGATGCTTCTGCTGCTGCACCACCACCTTGTCACCCCCCCACCCTGTCACCCCTCCACCGTGCCATTGAAACAGAGCTTGCAACTTGAGACAGCCCTGTCACCGTGCCCCAGCGTGAGAAACCCAGCACACGGACTGCACGTCGGTGACGGTTTGAGGGACTGTCAGCTCACCAGACACCAGATATTTGAGTGAAATGGAAAAGACGAGAATTAGCAGGAGGGAAGAAGAAATCAAATTTGATAAGTATGAAGTTGAATGTGAACCTTGTGAGACAGTGTAGATCTGTAGGGGCCTCGTGTGATAAAACAAGGCATGATGTCAACACATCAGTATATGTGGATGAGTATAATCTGCACTACTAGAGCTTTCATCACAAAATGCGCATTGACAGTAGATAAAAGCTTTGCTATAGAAACTACTGCAGTTAACAGTGATTGATCAGAACTTGCAGCAGACAGCCATGAGCCTTATGTGGAGCCTCGGGTCATCATAATGCCTTAAAAGGCCACAGCGGCACAGATCACCTGACCACCCTGCTCTGTGCAGACCAATCAGACAACTGGTGTAATGCTTAGGCATTACGTCATGGAGGCCCGCAGTTTGTCTTGACCAACGCACTGCGGATAAAGCAGAAGCTTTAAATATTTCATTGAGGATCTCAGGTTGCTAGAGTTCTGGAGGTCAGGACTGTGGAGAGACAGATAGCCCTGTCCTCGCCCCATCCTCCTCTGATGCTTGACAAGGGGAGGCAGGGTGAAAACAGAAGGTTGGACTTTAAAAATAGTCATTTTCTGAACACTAGTAGACAGTGAGGGACATCAGATTGTTGGCCATCAGCTGCTGCTCTGACCTTTGCATTATCAAATGTTATGTATTAAAAAACTAATAAGGGATTCATATTAGCTGTTACATAATGGCAGGTGGCACAGAAAGCACTTGCATATTGACAGTTAAAGGGGCACCTCAACCACCTTTATAAGGAATAACTTGAGGGAACACTTGTTTAAGTTGTACCACTAATATTGCCATTCATTGTGTAGCCATACTGTAACTCTGCAGCATCATTTTCATGATTTGATGGCTTTTTGGTCGGCACACAGATGTGTTCCGATCACCTGACTGGCATTCCTAACCAAGATGAAGACCCTCTAGCGCTCCAATCTGGACATGCTTGAGCTTGTGGCCTAGCACAGACTGTACATTACAGAGGTGTGCACAAAAGAAGAGTTTTCTGTAATAAAATACTGTAATGCAATTCAATTCAAAGTCTTACTACAGCCTCAGGAATCATCATGCAGTTAAAATTACCATTACATGTGAGGGGAGGGGGAAAAAAAGCGAAGTGAGAAAGGAAAAGGATGAACCGTGCAGGCAGAGTGAAGATTAATTTCCTCAGCTCACCATACAACAAGCAACAACACATTTGAGAAATATAAAATTGAGACATTTCATGTCTTAGCATTGTTACAGAAAAAAAGGCCGACAGGAAGAGGGAGCAGATTGCTGCGTGACAGAACACATTTTTCAGAGCAGAGAGGATTAAACAGCCTTATGTCACAGCATTTATTTCCCCCCTGCTGTGATTCTACAGAGGGGCTTTGAGCTGAGGAGAAGAGGATGGAGGAGGTGGCGCCCTCCCCCAGCTTCCCGGTAGAATTGCATCCAAGTGCACGTGAAGGCTGACCTCACAGCAAGGTTAATCTGTGCACATGTCCCCTTCAAAATAAAACCCCAGTCAGTAGCTCAGATGCTTAGCAGATTTGGCACAGATCACTGGAGTATGTAAGACTTGTGCAGTGCCACATAAAACCCAAACGATACTTATCGGGTTCTGCAGCATGACCGAGAGATTATATGTAATATGTATTATAAACGATACGATAGATAGAAAAGGAAATGTCAGTCTACCAGTGTTTTTGAATGTCTGTAATCATTTGTTGCCTTTCAGCCTGTGAAGCTAACATCATTCTGGAGTTTTACAGCAATCACAGGGATCTTGCCAGCCATCCCCTTTTTGTAGAAGCTGAAACAAAACGCAGTGGTGGGGAGTCATGACATGGGAGTCTAGTGCCATAGTGACACCTGGTGGAAGTAATGCTGTAAGTGGATAGTGAGGCGATTTAAAAAAAAATATATACATTTTTTTCTTTTCTCAGAGCTGGAATTCAATTGAGCTAAAATACATGAAAAGCACAGTTTTTTCTCAGCTGTTTGGATACTGTTTTTGGCTGCGGGTTAAACAATTATGGTCAATCTTGACAGTAACTTGATGCATCCAAGGACAATGTCAGGAAAGTTCAAAAAGTAAAATATTTATAGCCATCTTTAAATATCATCTTCAGTCTTACCCTAAACGAGAACAAACACGCTGGGCTTTTCAAAGATTTAACACAGGTTACCTTTATCCCAGCACATTACATTAAATTGCCAGTTTAGGTGTACTATTAAAAATAAGCTAAGAGAAAAAATCCCACACAGCAGCATTAAAGGAGATTCAGGAATTTGGCACCAAATGAATTTGAACTTAACCTTAGCGGCACTAAAAGTTAGGAATTTACTACATTAATGGGGATTATAATTTAGAATATATAAAATAACAAAACAACATACTGTATATGCCAGGAGGCTACAAGTTGCACAAGGTCCTTCTTAGTTAAAGAACATGTGAATCAAACAAATGAGAATAGTCAGCCTCAGAAAAAGACAGTTTATAGGCATCGAACGTTTTATTAAAAAATGAAGTTATAACAGTTTATTTTATACACAACTATTTATGAGGTTATAAGCCTATTAATAGAGAGCATTTGTCTTTTTGACAAGCATGCCCACTTCACAATGCAAAGACAAAACAAAGAAACAAAAAAAAAAAGAAAAAAAAAAGAAGGGGGCAAAGAGTGGCATGGTTAAAAATAAGACCAAGGATGGACTTTTCAAAACAAAAGGAATCCTTTTGAACTTTTAACCCTCAAGTATTAGACACTAAGTACCAAATACATAGTTTTTATAAAAACAAAAACAAAAAAACTGCCATTTCCCATGTTATGTTTGTGTGTGTGCTTCCTAGATCCTGGATCTGGGAAACGCAGTCAACACATGGGGAAGGTGATATTATAGGACTGGAGCACTGACTCTCTGCAGCTGTGTTGATAAAATGGAGAACGGGACCGGGACAAGACGCCTATGGTTCAATAATAGACCAGCTCATTTACTTAGCTCAGACCCTTCATCTTTTTTTTTTTTTTTTCCTTCTTCTTCCTCCTCTCAATATGGCGTGGGAGAATGTGTGAGTACAGTTGTTGGGCTATGGCTCTTTACTAAAACCTTCCTGCCAGTTTGCAGTAGGTTTTTGAGGTCACATCAATCCTATCATGTGATATCCCGAGGTCTGGAGCAGTGAGTAGGTGAGACATTGTAAATCTGTGGTCTTAGAGCAGAAGAGGTGGAAAAGAGAAAGACAAACGGGATTTAAACAAATGCACAATAAACATGTTTTCTCATTCATTTACAAAAATAAATCAGATTTCAAGCTGCAAATAGGATTTTAACATAGTTATTCAATGTTTCAGGACATTTTCTGAAGTTCTCTAGTTAAAAACAATCCAAATCAAAGGCAGTCATTTTTTCCCCTCTAGAATAGGTGAGTGTGGACAAAACAACCTTAAGAATTCAGGTGGTTGTCATGTTTACAAGAGCAACACCAGGCCACAGCTGAGTTCATCATATATTACCATTGTTTATTGCCCAGCAGATGCAAATAATGCTGAAAACCAAATCTATGATTTAACCTAAACACAAGTGTCTTTTTTTAATAAAAAGACAAAAATATCATTAGTTCCCCGTTGCACCATGGCATTAACATGTGCTTTTTTAAATTACAATTCACAACTTGGATATACTGTATTTTCAGCACTCCAGTACAATACTGTAAAAGTAAAGTAAAACATGAACTCCAATCTGAATTACTTAAAATAAAAATCTTAAGTCCTCAGCAGAGAGATATTTTAAATTCAACCATAACTTACTATAGTGGGGCTTGATGACTGATTAAAAACTAAAGAAAACAGGTCTTTTTTAAATGAATAAATACATATTTATAGACAGCTCATTAAGAAAACACAATCCAGTTGTGAGAGTCTGTATACAATTTGCAGTTTGTCCTGTTAAGAGTGAATGTTGATCACATGTACTCTTGTGTGATCATAACATATGTGAAAATTTCACATAGCTTTATATGGCCTAGATCAATATTCAGTATCAAAGAAAAGAAAGAAAACGACAGCTCTGCAACAGTTAAAATGGCTGCATCTTTCTAGAAGCTAATAACTGGTTAACATCCAAAACATTCCCAGAATGGGTGAGAGAAATTCTTATCCAACTGCTTTAAACAGACACACTCTTTGATAAATAGTGTAAAGAAAAAGAAAAAACAAAACTCAGAAGTGCCTCCATTCTAAATCTGTTTTTCAATGTGCTAATAAGTATTTTGTTTTAAACTATGTGTTGGGAAAAGAATGGGACTGAATCACACTTTTGATTTCTGTACAGTTAGATCCATCAAGGCTCACTACAGGTCAAATACCACCCTTGTTTCAAATCACTTACACTCATCTGTACAGCAGGCATGTCTATGGAGTATCTTACATATAACCACACAACAGACACTAACTAATAGTCAGATGAGCAATGGATGCTTTATCAGGTTAAGTATACCAAACTAGCTAACTTTATCTGTAATACAGTCATATAGCATGTTGTTTAGTTGAAGTCACCACCCAGACACCCAAGACTAACTATCCAGACATGTCAATAAACACAGGTCAACAAATATTAGCATGATTCCCATCCTTTCAATGCCTTACCAGTGAAAAAGTTAAATCACTATGCAAGACAAAACCAAACTGTATTTCAAACCCGAGCCATTAATCAATCCTAGATTAGCGCAAACACAGTCACTGGCACTCCGGGTAATCCCCCAATTCTGCAACAGAGTGAAAGTTTAGATGTAAAATCACAAGTACATTGGACCAATTTGCAACAGGATGAGTAAAAACGTGCTTTTCTGGTTATTTCTGACCTTTGTGGCATTTTGGGACTTAACTATTGGAAACCTTCCTTTTGTGATGAGGCACAGAAGAGTTGAGATCAGAAGTGATAATGTGACCTCCTGAGTATGATTCCTTCCTGAATCTTTGACTCAAAATTCACAATATGCCACAAAGTAACCAGTGATTCTTACTGCAATCTATGAAGTGAAGACATTTCAAAGTTTTCTAGGTAGTTTGACTGCCATGTAAGCCTCAACAACCAACACCCGAGCAGTGTTTGGGGTTTAACAATGACTTTTTATGAGGCTACAGAGACGCGTTTAACCACAACAAGGTAGATGCTTGTACGCACTCACTCACGCACGCGCGCGCGCACACACACACGAACACACAGCGATAATCTTAATGTGTTGACCCCTCCGTTGGGCAAAAATGTGAGTGTAAGAGATAAAAAAAAAAAAAAAAAAAAAAAAAAAGCTCTTTCCACATATTGGATTTACATCTTAACCCACCACACTGACCAAACAAAAGACACGATGAGTTTTTCCTTTCTTTCTGTCACACCCTTACATATGAACTTAATGTTTACTTAATTACCCTCAACAGAAATTGCTACAAGCCTACTGCCATTTTTTTGGGCTCTTATTTTGTAAATTTCTTGTGATTCAATAAAGATCCTGTTATGCAGACATAAAGTGAAGGAGTCCAGTCAATGCAGACCGGGTATAAACCATAGATCAGACCGGTATGAAAGGCGTGCATTGGAGCAAACGCCATGTAAAAATGGAATGTAAGGACTAATATTGTGAACCTGAATCCTGAAAAAGGAGGGAAAAAAAATTACTCTTCATTTTTATTCAGAACTGTTCGGTAACCATTTGACCATTATTGTTGCTTTTCAGTCAAATTAAAACTGGCGTTTGTAATATATAAATACATTCTCCCTCAACCTGGAAAGTTGTTATTGACCTAAAATACTAACAAAATATTTGCTTTAACAGCAGGATTACAGGTAATAGTAACACTGGCATCCAGGTGCTTTCTGATAGAAAACTAGTGCAAGCTGCATGAAATACAAAATTTTTTATGGTCCAATAGTTAAAGCGTAGCTCTGGTCTAGTTTCAATTTCCAAAATACCAAGTGAGTCTGACCAGAATCTCCACAATTTCCTCAGAGTAGAGCCACTTTATTGCCTTTGTCCATAAAACTTTCATACAGTTTTTGTAGCTAGCATGTACGTTCCAGATATCAACACTAAAAGCACCCACCGCATATCTTTACCACCACATGTCACGCACTGTAAAATGAGACATGTATGTATTCATTTGTTCTCACATCACATTACTTTCCACTGCACAGCGATGCATGTAGACAGGCAGCTGCAGCAGATCAAGAAAGAGTAGCAAACAGTACCAGCCAATACAGGAGCCACACTGAAATAGAAATAATGGTGTTTTTTTTTTTTTCACTAACATGTCAATATGCTGAAAGTTATGCTTCGGCAGCTTTAAGGTTGATTTTTCAGTGTTTATTGGCACTAAACTCCCTTTTGTATTCTTATGTAAAGTGTGCTTTGTGTGTTTGTGCGCCTTAAAAATACTGTTTCTGCTACAGGGTAATATTGAACAGCAGTGCACCCAGGCAAGCAAGATCTAAGGAGTTCTGTAGTGGAGCAACTAAAAATATGTCGGTCAGAATCAACTGGCATTGTGGAGCAAGAACGGAAATTAGGATTCAGGTCAAACTGGAAAGTTCTATTTTAAAAAGTGAAATGGGAAAATAGAAATGAGATGCTCACTGGGGCATCCAAGCCTCCAAGTATATGACATACCTTAAAAATGCAGAGATTGATAGGGAGAGAATGTGAAAGCAATCGCCTCTGTATTGGGACAAACAGCTACAGAATGGGAGGGGTGTCTGTCAAACACACCAAAGGCTAGATATCCATAAAAATCCTTGTTAAGTAGTAATAATAATAATAATAATAATAATTATTATTATAATTATAATAATAAAAATCAACTTGTTTAAATACGAATATTATAAGTCTGCTTTCTCATGGTTGGGAAATAAAATATAGTCTTTGTGGAGATTAAAGGAGGGGGCGGGATGGGGGAGCCCTCCCATCACTACAACTCCATGTCCTGTGCTTCATCTTCTGAGAAATCAGACATGGAGCTTTCAGATGAAGAGTCACCTGCCCCCTCTTCTTGCTCCTTCAGGGCCTCCTCTGTTGCATATTTCTGAATGTACTCTGTGACGAGAAAGATGCACAGAATGACAAACAAAAAGAGAATGATCAGACACAGCAAAAACCCAGTTTGGCGATAGTTGTTTACATTTGTAATATTCTTTTGAATATGGAAAAAACAAACAAACAAAAAAAAGGTATTTGAAATCTACACCGAGCAGTTATTTATTAGGTTAAACCTTTGATTTTCTGCTTGTACTCTTCTGGCCGGTGAAGGTACATAGCAGCTGCATCTCCATTTAGGGGGTCGATGGGGTTTGGGTAAGCCAGCAGCTGGGGCAGGAACGACTCAAAGATGTTGGTCAGATCTGGGGAAGCAGACAGTAGAAAATAATTTCACCAAACATTATGCAAGTAAACGGTTACATATTGTAATCGGGACCATGCAATAACAGGTAATGTCAGGTATTTCCTACATCTAACCACTAATTTATAGCAGGCTGATGGAGATTTGATTGGCCCCAGCACAGCTCATAATCAATTTGCACGTCAGTCAGTGATGGCCATACATAAGGGAAAGACACTAGCTAGCTGATCCCAACTGTAAAAACCCCAGCTTGATAGTCTGACAAAAGCTAGAGCCACACTAATCCTTTTCAATGGCTCTCTTCTAGCAGGCCCTAGCTTACTCTCAGAGCTGAGGCCCAGCATAAAACCTGCAAACCTTCTCTCATCTACTAGATGTCACTGTTGGGTCCATTTGCAGTGGGAAAATAGAAACAGACTATTACAGCATTATCATGTTTACATGATTTAATCAGCTGCCTTTGTTCCCTCTCAGTTTGCAGAAACTTGTTACACACAATACTTGATAGACTGATTCTTTGTTTGTCCAATTGGATTTTCTTATCTCAAACATTCTAAAACAAAATCTACTGAGTTTTTGACATGTTTAAACAAAAAGGTAAAATAATTAGATTTTCTGGGGAAAGAAAGCCTGACTTGATTTTAAAAAAGGAGAATAAAGTGAACTGCCTTACATGACAAAATGGAAAATATAGAAGCTATTCCTTTTCATATATCGTATAATATGATGCTGAATTGGTTTTAAAATAAGTTATTTGATTAGCATTTACATGTTTAACATTCTGCTCTGAGTTATATCAAGAACACCGGTAAAAATAAATAGTGGGTGATGCTTAAACATCTGCTAGTGATATTACTGTAAAGAAATTTATACTGCTCAACAGCTATCTTAGCCCTGTGGAGGGGCTGTAATGGGAAATTACTGGGGAGGAGCACAGGGGGAAGGGCACACTGACATGGACAGTAGCAGAGAAACATAGTGACAGTTAGAGGATCAACTGGGTGAGAAACCGTATCAACAACTGCCAGCGAAACTATAGACCATGTCTCAGAGCTGTCAGGCTGCAAATCATTCTTGTCTAAGGTGAATGTTTTTTGACCTTGTAGGGTGAGAGTTTTACCTCATTAGTGTTCACTTCTCCCCTCAGTAAGTAGATTAGGGTGGTGACTGTGTCAAGTTCTTCCAGCATAATCCCATAGACCCCAGTGAAGAAATTTAATATGGAGAAACAGGCAGTAGGGCCACTCACCATACAGGGCTGTCCATGTCTGGTTGATGACATCTAAGCACACTGTTCCTGACCTGGGAAAAGAGGAAAACAGAGTTAGAGGGGTAAGGCCAAATAGAAGGTCAAATGTAATGTGTGTGTGTTCCGGTGTCCTAGCTCAGGGATTAGGTCATCTGATGTGTTTGTTTAATTATAAAAATGTTCTTACACACTAAAAGCACAGATGTTTGTAACATTCAAACAGAATTTTACAACTTAATCATAATGACAATTTTTTTTTTTTTTAATCTTTGGTTGTGACAGCATTGCATCCATGTGACTACCCAGTGCACTATTTTGCTAGATGATGTCAGACTGCAGAAGCTGAGCCAGATCCAACTTGTTTCCCCTGCATGATACTTCCCCATTTTGGCTGAGCCCCCAATAGTGGCGGTCCCTATTGCATTAGACTGTGTTTCTTACCTTGTCCTTAAGAGGACCTGGAATCTAGGGAGTTGATTAAGGGGCCCGATCAGCAGACAACTTGTCTCATTTATTGATTAAAGTTGCAGTTCACAACATAAGTTAAACTTATTTACCATTAACAGTCAATAACTAGTGATTATATTAGAGGGCACCTTCATAGATTTTTAAATTCATTTGGTCATAGTTTGGGTAGCACATGTACATCAATGCCATTAGACTTGCCTTCGACTTCCCTATATCACAATATTTCTCCTTCTAGCTGAAAAATGCCTCCAGATTTGGAGGAACCTTCAGTTTAGATTATGTCATCTTGTTGCACACACTATGGAATTTGTAATCATGGTCATACTGCCTTTCCACATTTCCCCCATATGACATCATCTGAACTCCTAATGATAAAAAAACCCCTTCAGGTGATGTCATCTGGAGGAGTTTTTCAGCTAGAAGCAGAGAAATATTTTAAAATAGGAAAGTCAGAGGGATGTTTGAAAGCATAAATGTACATTTACACTCTAAACAAAAGCCATAGAGAGGAAGTTTAATGAATTCACTATTTTTTAGTTTACAATATGGCAGGCCAGATGTTTATAATATTAAATAAAATGAAGCAAATTCCTATAAGCGTTTATGACTAATCATCCCAGACTTTCTTGTCACTGATCATTTTAATTATTTAAAATTACAAACATTTAAAAACTAGTGTTACATGAATGAAATCAACTCACGCTTCATCAATGTTGGGATGAAAAATCTTGTTCATGAATCCTGAAAAAACAAGGAAGAGTTGAGAACAATGCAAAAATGGAATGGAATACCAAAACAAAGGATGGTCATGCTCCTACCTATTGATGGTGATTTGAAAGGGTATTTGTCAGGAAGATCTACTCGCACCTTCCACACGCCTCCTTCATACGGCGCTGTACACGAGCACAAAGACAAAACAGTCATTCCACTGAACCTCATATTCCATCCTTTATGCACCCCAACAGATTTAAACAATGCATAGTTAAAACAATTTTCTACACTTTTCTTCTCTGCTCAGAGACAACAGAGGGAGGACCACTTGAGAAATGAGCCGTACACACCACTTCTCACTGACATCAAAGAGAACAGCATTGTTTAAATGGAATGTTTTTTAGGCATCATAACCCGGGTTTAATACCAACTTCCTCTCTGTACTCATCTGTAAGTGCCAGTGGTTTCAGTGTGATGCATAACAGCAAACAGAAGATGCATTTCCTGCTGAAGGGTCTGCTCTCCTCATTTGTTGATTTTGGTTGCTTCAATTCACATATTGTGGCCTCAGGTCTGTTTTCAAATGGTTTTACTTTCCTTGGCTGATGTGTCAAACCTCTCTTTATGTCCCAAACTAGAGAATGACTGATACTGATACAAAATTCAGCAGTGTGGATACGTTTTACAACCACTTTTAAAAACATTAACTCAAAAAAGATGGACAAATTGGGAGAATAATCAAGACAGCAAGTGGTGACATAATCTGATCAGGCATAATATTATGACCACCTGTGCAATTTAATGCATTCCAGTACAGTGGCTCTATTTTAACAACGTTATAATTTCTTGGTTTTTAGGTTGTCAGAAAGGTGCAGTCAATTGCACAGACGGTCATAATGTTTTACCTGATCGGTGTATGTGACAGCACATGCTATAGGTCCTACGATCCGAAGACCAATAAGAATTTACGAGAAAATAAGGAAACTTATAAAAATCACATACTCCCTTGTGGTCCGAAAAACTTGACTACAAATTCATTGAGTCCACTGAGGATGGTGACTTCATGTTTGCTCTCAATGCTGTGAAAGGCTGTTAAGGACATAACTGTTCGCACATAATCAAAAACAAACAGAGGCTACAATGATGAACAATCCTTAAATAATGATAAATAATGACCATTAATGATTTGGCCCCTCTAAAAACAGTTATTCAGCTGCAGATGCTTTCAGTTAAACACTATCACATGCTTTGCTACATCAAAGACCACAACATGAACATATTCTGTTCTTCCTCTCTGCTCATCATCATTTGACTTCAGCTGTATTAAAATCTGTCTTTCAGTTGATTTACAGGCTCTGAAAATAAGCACTTTTTGATCAAAATGTTGACAGTGTTCCTGTATTTTATTTTTTAAAGGGTGACTTCAATTATTTAACTTGCTTTAGTTTAGGGTGTAAATGTACATTAATGCATTTTAACTTCCCTCTAACTTCCCTGTATTAGAATATTTCTCTCCTTCCAGCTGAAAAACACCTCCAGAGGACAACACCCAGAGGTGTTTTTACCATTAGCAGCTTACATGATGTCATCTGGGGGGAGCTCTGGAAAAGCACAATGGCCACGATTACAAACTCCATAGTATGAGCAACAAGATAACATGATCTAAACAGAATGATCCTCCAAGTGATGTCATTTGGAGGCATTTTCCAGCTAAAAGTGGAGATATACTTTAATATAGGGAAGTGAAAGCAAAGTTTAATGGCATTTATATACATTTACTACCCAAACTAGAACCAAAGGAAGCAAGTTCAAAATCAGTGAAGGTGTCCTTTAAATCAAAACAAATAAGTGGCTCAGACTTTGATTGACTTTATTAATATTTTCATATGCAGGAGACGCCGCTTACGTTTGGTGCAGGAATTAATCACTGCCTTTTCTCTACAGACATAATATTAAGAAATCCCACGTTACAGCTTAAATACAATGTGTGCTCAATCCCATCAATCCTATTTACCACTCTAAAACAAAACCATCACAGACAAACAATTTCCTTTTCATATGAGCAGTGGGAAGTAGCAAAGGAAGTAAAAGTAAGCTGAGTGACAGAAAATAAACAACTATAAAAGAAAGGGGACTAACAGAGCAACACTAAAGACAAAAAGGTACAAGAGATGGGATACAATTCAGTTCTTCATGCAACACAGTAGCAGCTGGCTTGTCAATCCTGACTAAGTGCATATCTCATTAGCAGTAGACTGACTCCCAAAGGGTTAAATCAAACTGGATGCTATTTTAAGGCTCTAGTTGAGTCTGTGTAGAGAAGACTGAATCCCTGGCTCTGGAAATATGTCATTGTCAGAAGAGGAAACTCTCTGTTCTGACTTGTGTTGTTGTCGTCAAAGAGCCATTCTGAGGCTCTTTGGTACAAAGTCTAAGACATAACCACTGACACCACAAGTACTGTTTATCTAAAGCATGCTAGCAAAACAGCAGCTAGGCCAGTGCTTAAAGAATTGCTACATCCACGTTTAACTACATTCATAAATGTATCTGCAGCTGAACCCATCGTTGTGCGCTTTTATATGAGGACATATATGCGCCTAGTAATAAAACCACTGGCGTGTGGGCTATGTGTAAGGTCACATGAGAGAAAAGGAGAAATGCAGAGGAAGTGGATGGTGTGGACAGTGTGTGCTATGGTATAGACCACAGGACAGGGGATAAGCAATTGATCTGGCTCAATTAAGACTGATTATGCTAAAGGATAATTTACACTGGCCATACAGGAGATTAACAGATCCTGCCATCTGTAGTGATATTTAAATATTCTGTAACCATAGTAAGATCATCAGAGAAGAAGGGGATTAGGTCATTTTTGCACAGAGGCTTCTCATACAGTGTAACTCTCACAAGATAATGACATGGCACACACATCAAATCTCCTATCAATAATAATTATGATGTATTAATTACCACAAATGTTGTCATCACAGGTTACCATTCACAACAGCAACATGTACACCCAATACTAACAGTCTATCTTGGGAACCAATCCCTAGCTTTAATGTCAACTTCAACACTCTCACCTTATCCTCTTATCTGGGTTGTTAGGGTTATTAGGGCAATCCCAAAATTATGAATTTAGTGGTATGGGATTAAACCATTGTGTGCCAGTGAAAGAGTTCGGAAAGTGTATTAAACCAGAGGAAGTTCCTGGAAGAGACTGTAAATTCCCATCTCTTTAACCCTTCAACATATCATTTATATTTTGAGTATTAAAATATTTTGATGTGCCGCTGTATGTAATTCCAGTTATGCAAAGAGAGCAATTGAATCAGGTTTATCTTTTTTCAAGTTCCCCACTCCCTGCATAATGACTGCACAACTTCACACCTTGGAGTGGTGCAGATAAGTCATAATCTGCGGATAGCACTAGGTCAATGGCATTTACACATAATCAGATATACAGAGTCCAATCAGTCTTGAAGAACATACACACATGTCACACACACGCCCTTAAAAAGCCCAAAATGTAAAAGCAAAGTGCCTAAGAGAACTTTCTTATTGCAAATTACCTCTTCCACTCTTTCTAATGTTTATCCAAGCTCACTGCTATCCTGATTTTGAACTTTATAAAGCTTTTTTTAAAGTCTTTAACGGCAAAAATATGCAGTAAATAGCATTTATGGTCGTGGTCTAGACATATCTTTTTTCATTCATATTGTTTTTGGCCACTGTCCTCATTTGAACTAGGATCAAAATATCCCAGCCCAACCAACTTCTTTCTAAGTATGGAAAACAATCATGAGCAGGAGTCATAAACAGCACCCTGTCAAACAATGTAGTATCAGCTATGCTTGAACATCTCTCTTTTGGAAACAGAAGCTGTTGATATAGTAAAAGGAAGATTCTATCATTCCCAACATCTCAGTATCATATCTTTGTTTTTCAGGAAAATAAGGAAAGAAAATGACATTTTCCTAACTTCTGTCTTTTTGCATTTCCAAAAAATAAAGCAAAATTCTTCACATTTTCAATAACAATATTGGCATAAGCCGATAAGACTGAAAGACTAACCTGACACTACAGATGAGTTTAATGTCTTTGACATGTTATTATACAATACCAACTGACCAATTGCTGACACTTTTAGCTTCAAGTTATCCCTTTAAAAAGGCTAAAAGTACAGTGGTTCTGGACAGTTAATGTTGAAAATTCATAAAACCAAACAATCCCACAGATATAGGGAGAAGCTTAAAGTTAGTGAGTAACAGCAGACACCACACAGAATGTCCGGTTATTCATGGGACTGACCACCAAAAACAAAATAAAAAAATACACATATAAAGCAGTCTTTGACAAACATGAAACGCTAAGAGGGGTGGACTGCTGCACCTCTACCACTTTAAGAACTACGTAAGTGTTTGAAAACTGACACGGAACCAATATACAAATAAGCGTAAATAAATGCTTAATTAAGCAATCTACTACTGGTCGTACAATGTTTGCATTGTAAATGTATTAATCCCGCAAAACTGTACACTGCAGAAAGTAGACATTCTA
Organism: Channa argus; assembly: GCF_033026475.1. Lineage (NCBI taxonomy): Eukaryota > Metazoa > Chordata > Actinopteri > Anabantiformes > Channidae > Channa > Channa argus. The sequence continues at coordinate 9,110,256 of NC_090217.1, forward strand.
GCTAATAAAAAGATATTTCTACATATTTGGACTGAACCTATAAATAGGGAGGCAAATTCTTAAGCCATACCCTGACAATAGTGATTAAAGGTGAGGAATACCTACATTAGGTGAATTTTATGCTGACAGCAAATAATCTTTGTTTGTCCTGGGTGATACGTCTTCGTATTTAGTTGTTTAAAATGGAATAATAACTGGTTTAATAATCACAGACCGTAGCTTCTCACTCTGAGGCAGTGACCTCTGTTTCACTTTCTCTCCTTTGCACACCGATGTAGAAACAATATACTATCAAAGACGTTGCAGATGAAAAGCAGGAAACACAGCAGCTGTTCTCAGGGTGTAGGCAATGTCTGGGCTTCCTCCACCCAGAAAAACCCTATAGAGTACAGACAAAAAGGCACAGGCAAATACGTGTAACTACTAGCAACAAAAAAGGCTTACTTATGTACAGGTTTTAATTTTGCACTGAAAACAACAGAAAGCAGCTATAGCTGAAAAACTACAACAATTCACACCACTAAGTCAATATCAACATTTCCCCAGCCCGTTATATAGATTCCTTTTAAAACCGAAAGCAGAAAAATGCATGCTATAAATACAAGATGGTGTTGCAATGAAGGTTTGCCTGTCTCACCCAACACACACATTTTAGAAGTACTTCTAAAGTCCTCGACTTTGTGTACACATGTATAGTTATGCATTCAACTTTCTATGTATTAGTGTACTGCAAAGAGCCGTGCAGGATTACTGTGTGACCTCCACTACTCTCTACAGCCTAAAATCAGAAGCAGCTAGTGTAGCACAGCAGCCATCGTGTCACAGAAGGCAAAGTGAGGTGATAGGTATGATGTTTCTGTAAGAGTGGGATTTACTCAAATTGCCACCAAATAAATGCCATTCTTGCTTATAGCCGTTATCTGCCAAACCAACTAACCCCTCTATTCTCTCCCTCTGTCATACAAATGTTCGTCCTCAGCTGTTTATTTTCTGCTATTGCTCAGAGTCTACCTAGTCATTGTGTAAATATGGAGCCAGACTGAGTCATTTCAACTGTCAGAAACCCCCTCAAACTGTAGTCCACTGGGTCCACAGACAGATAATCCTGTGAAAACATGGATTAAAGACGTGCTAAAATAGGGACAAAAATGAGAACAAAATGGGAAGCCAGTAGTTTGGCTGGACTCACAATAAAATGTTGCACTGAATATATTATCAGCTTTCGTAGTTTCATATCTCATGTAGAAAAACTCTGCACCAGCAACTGGTCCTCCCAGTTCTAAGCCCCTCCATTAAGCAATAGGGTCCTGAGTCCTGACTGGCTCTGAAAAGGTAATAGAGGTGTACTTCTATGGTAGTAACAGCCCTTTGGTCATGCAAGCTACTCTCATTTCCCTTTTTTCCTGATCACATGTCGCAAGAGATAAGACAGATTTCTTTAGCTGTGTAGGCCTGCTCAGAGGAACTAACGTCTTAATAATCTGCACTACAACATAACAAAACAGAGAGTTGAAACAAGAAAGAAAAGAGCATTAGAATATTATTAAAAAGGAGATGTTGGAGAATGAAGTGGAAAAAATAAACTGTTAGGGAAAGCAACAGGCTGCTGGCAGAGTGAAAGTAAGACAGACATCATGAGAGAAAAAGAGTTCAGCTTGGTAAACAGATTCACGATAGTTCTATGTGCAACCACATTAATTAGCCACAATGAGTGATCTAAATCTTCATAGACTAGGCTAAAATACTGTACTTAATATTAAAATACAGACACACACACACTTTTACATATGTGACAATATTTAACTACTGGTTTTGCCTCAAAAGCAGAGGTAGCCAGAAGGTTGCAAGTTCACACCCCCAAATGACCTCGGCCCTTCTGTGTGGACTTTGCATGTTCTCCCTGCACTTTCCTCCCACAGCCCAAAGACATGTCAGATAGGTTAAGCGGTGAGTCCAAATTTCCCGAAGCTGCGAGTGTTGATGGTGCGACTAAGCAAAGCTGGGCTTAATCTGAGTGTTTTCACAGGATCCAGCTCCTTCTAACACATTAAGTGTGTGAATACTGATGGAGCATTTGGTGCCAGTGTGTGCAGTCAGTGCTAAAGAAAAATGCAGGTTTTACATATCAATGGACATATGGTCCCAAAGGCCTGACTCACTGAGATCCACATGTAAATGTCTGGTAGCTGTTAAGTGCTCTGCTCACTCCATGGTGGATGGGAAGTAAATTAACTATCAATTCCCCAGTTTCAATTCTGCTTTAGCAATATCTAAAAAGGTCAGAACAATTATTTTAACCCACTAAGATACATGACATATACATCAACACAGATATATCTATAACCATTACTTTACAAAAAACACAAAGCCCCAAATACATCTTAAATCAAAATGTGTGCATATTTTATCAGGTCTCATTACTAAGTGGTTGTGTATAGACACTTTCTAGGATCATCGAGAAATAGAGGTTCAGATGAAACAGAGGTATATATTCCACCCATGAAGATAAACATGTTGATGGGAAGTTCTTAAACCAACATCATCAGTATGGTTTTAAAAATTCATATAAATCAACAAGCGCTTTCCAAGCTAGTTTTAATTTTTGCTTAATGTGTGCACAACAATTCAATACAAAGACTTACTTTTTAAATTTACCACAAACAAACAACAATACAAAAAATACCCAGCTTAACAATTAACTTGAAATATCATAAATCATTTGCAAGGCAAATCTGGGATCCATTATATACAGCTCTCATTGTAGCTGATGGCTACCTTGCTGAGCTCGAACAGCACAATACTGCACAGTCTAAGTTCTTTGTCTTCTTTGGTGAGAGATGAGAGCCCACCCACTGCAATCAAACATGAATCCTTCAGCTGCTCCTCCTTTCAGCCCTTCACTAAATCAACAGTCTATTTACAGCAATAGCACAGAGACTCTCTGTGTAGAGAGCTGTATGGTGCACAAATGAAATACCATTAATGACCACAAAACTGAGCCGGGGCAGAAGAAACAATGGCCTGAATCTGAGGCAACTGTCTAATGAGCAGATCTTTCAGGCAAGGCAAGATTAGCTGCCTATTGTAAAGACAAACATTTTTTGGCAGTGACGAAACTGCTAACAAACCTGCATTTCAGTGTAGTAAGAGTCTGACATGTGGCTAATTTTATCAACCAGATACAGACAAGTAATGTACAGAGGCAGGACTGTTAGATAGTCAAGGGAAGGGTGCAGATAGTGCAGGTTGTACCGTTTTGATAAGGCTGACTTGCTTCATAAACAGGCCATTTGTGCTTAAAAAAAAAAACAAAGTCCGGTGACAACCGGACTCTATGTCATTTAACTAGAAATGTGTCACCCCTTTGATTTTCCACATTAAAGCTGCAGTGCACATGAACTGCAGAGGCAGGCTAAACTCCCCAGTGCCAAAAAAAAAAAAAAAAATTGATGTGAAAAGAAGAGAGGAACTTCAGTCCATCTGTTTTTCTAAGGGAACTCAGCCATGCATGCAGGAAGCTTCACTGCTTGCCCAGTGGGATTAACAGTGAGGGCCTAAAATCTCCTCCTGTCAGGATGCCTTCCTTGTGGACCCCCAATACAGCACTGTCAATCAAGGCGAGGTCCCCCTGACTAGAAGGGGCCTTATCCACAATTTAACAAGTTACCTTATGTTCACTCATGAAGAAATAAAAGGGAAAAAAAAAAGGGGAAGAGCTTGTTTGTGGCTGGATGATGTACCACGTTTTGAAGAATATCTGCACAGACACATGCAAAGTTCCATTTACAAATTAAATACTTAAGTGAAGCAGAAGCAGCACTGAACAGAGTGACATAACTTAACAACTGAGAAATTGACATAAGGGGCTTGAGGGTTGATAGGCATGCAGCCCCCCAGAAATTTAATTATACAGTTTTAGACAGTATACAAAACATTGTTTGTGGATATAATTATTGTTTAGGTATATATATATAAGACACCATAAAATTGTTCGTCGTTCTTAAATCTGTATAGTCACTGTTTGAGTATGTACAGTAGGTGGGCTATTTTTCCTATGCTGTCCTAGTGTTTAAGGTCCTTGCTGATGATTAAATATTAACCCTGAGCTAGAAAGGATATGGACTGTGAATTGATAGCAGGGCATATTATTTTCCATGGCTATTGATGCAAGGCTGAGTTGAGGCAAAATGTAAGGTAAGGTAAACTCATCTCCAGACATACTGCAAACTCCCATTCATATAATTATTAGATATATAGTGATTAGATATCATCAACTTGAGACATCTGTTTTCATTTTTGATCAGCGTACAGTGCCAGTCCAAGCCTGGCAGAAATTGGCCAGGGATGTGTCAGGAAGGGCATCTGGCGTAAAAACTGTGCCAAATCAAACTGCGGACAAAGATCCGCTGTGGTGACCCTGAACTCATGGAATAAGCCGAAAGGACAAAAAAAAAAATTCTTAAAGAATATGCCATGTTTTATGTCAGTATAATGTAAAATATTTTTTGGGCTTGCAACTTCTCAGTGCATGTCTTACCTTAATCATACCCTAAATATCTACCACTGTGAAGTGACTTCTAATACACAACAATAGCAATGTGTTTTGTTTTAATTCATGCATCTGCATCATGAGACCTAAGCTCTTCCATTTTCATTTTGGGTTCACGATGCTCCTATTCATTCAATCAATCTCTTTGTCAGGAACTGCATAAAACTGCTGGCTCCTTCCCTACAGTAACCGGGTCTAGTAGGTTCAGTCCTTTAATAATAGGACTGGGTGCAGATTAGCTGCCAGTGACTGTGTGACACGGTCTGACACAGCAGCGGGAGGTGGAGGTCATAGGGGCTCCTGTAAAGGGGAAACACAAAAGACTGTGCTGCTGATGCTGTCCGGATGTCATGTTACAAGGGCACAATGGAGCCGAACCACCAAGCGGAGAGCAGGAGAGCAGATAAAGCTCTAGATTGGTATTCCACTAACAGAGGGTGGAGGGATGTTGTTGGAAAGGGTGTGTGTGTGTGTGTGTGTGTGTCTGAGTGTGTGTGAGTGTGAGATACTACCAGTCTGCCCCTTATTGTAGAAAACTGAATACATCAGGATTACTAAAAAGAAAGCATGGGTTCAACGGTCATTTCCAATGAAAAGCGAATCATTAAAAAATAAATGTGAAAACGCAAACATATCTAGTGGTGACAGATGAAGCAATAACATAACAACACTCTCACTTAAATCTGAATTAGGCGACATAATAAAGAACCCTGTTATCGATGCCAGGTATCCCGATGGATACCCAACAACTCCCCACAGTCTCAAACACAATTCACTGTTTGCTATGCGTCACAGACCCGCTCTCATATCAAATTCCAATATTTCAGCAGCAAGAGAAAGGTTGAAAAGTACAACTTAAACAGTTTTTAATGTCTTAATATACTGAGATTTAAGACCTGAAGTAATGAGCACCTCAGATTTTCAGGAACATGATATTCGAACAGTACAGACATGCGGTTTCAGACAAGAACAAAGCAACAATTACTGATTTGAGAATTTCAAAAATTCAAAACAAACACAAAAACAATCTCAAACTTTTTTCCACAGTTTTAAAACCCATTACTGAGCCTTTATCTTCTAGCTGTATGATTGTACACTTTAATTTATTACATTCCAGGACTTTAATACCATATACTTAAAAGCATGTTTGTGGTAAAAAATATATATATTTTTTCTAGGTTTGAGGAGTATTTATTAGGCAAACAGTCACTTTCCCCTGGGGATTTTTAACATTCAGACTGTTGTGGATCAACAGTTTCCTTCCTTTCTCCACCTGTACTAAGAATTGTATGTATAAGTGTGGTGATGATGTCATCAATGCCGTCAAATAACTGCCTTTGAGGTTTGCCTAGTCAGTCGTCAAGGAAACAATGTTTAGCTATTAAAGCTAACAGCCGCACGTGAACAAAAAGGTAAAAAGCAACAAGGTAGCAGTGGAAACTTGAGTGTGTAGCTGTGGAGGTACACGGTTTCTCACCGTGTTCTGTGGAATTTATTGGTTATCATCTGAACGTTTTCTGTGGAAATACTTTTTTAGAAGCTCAATTGTGGAACGTGGAATAAACGTTCAGTGTCTGTCATGCAACGACCACTGGACACGAGTAAGCCTGCCTCTAACCCGGTTACTCTTCTGCTGTATGTTTACGTGGATTTCCCGTAACCAGGTTACTTAAGTGCATATAAAAATTGTTCCCCGCTGATATCTCTGAGTACTCCGGTTGCTTAAGTCCATGTAAACGCGGTCACAGAGAGCCTGTGTTAGCATTAACACAATGGGCTTTGTCCTTTGAAATCTACCTGTGGTCAAATTCCAATAGGTATTTGCTTGAAAGCATTTGTAAAGCAAGTAGACTAATAATGGATGTCTGCAAGTAATAGCACATCTACTCACACAGCATGTGCAGTCAACCCCAAACAACAATCCCAATGTAAAGCTTTTTAAAATGACATGCTCAGATTCTTGTCTAAGAACACCATGTTCCAGAAGTAAAGCTACATGTCCAAGAGCAAGATTGAATAACAGGTATCCAAATGTTAAGCAAATCACTGGAGAATAAATGTAACTTAATGTTTGGGAACTGGACAATAAAAGAGCTGTCTTTGCCACTCGGGGCTATAAAGTGGTAAGAGAAGAAAATTAACAAAAATGGGAAAAACAAATGCAGTATACACCAACACTTGTCTGCCTGCTCTACGACAATTTCATTTAATTGTACAAAGAGTACTGGCATGCAAACACAAAGACTAAATATTTGGTGCTAAAAGCAGGCTGCAAAGCATCAGTCTGACTTAGAACAAAGCTTATACCTAGTGAGACAACATGCTAAGGTCATTCTGACATTCATTTTCATGAATTCCCTAATGAACTCCGTTCTACATTCTCAGCTCTCCGGTGGCGGCAGCAAATTAAAACGTGAGGGCTCTCAGTCTAAGAACGAAGCTGCTCCTGTATAAAAGACAGTGTGCGTTTCAGGTTTTGGTTACAACATGGGGAGAAACAGGCATATGGAGCACAGAGAGAAGGTTGTCACTGCTAGTTTTCCTCTGAGGACAAAAACCAAATGAAGGAATCACTACCCATACCAGTAACGTGGAGCCCCCCCCCCACTTTAGGCCAACAAAACAGCCTAAGGTCAGGTTTTGTAGACATACACACAGGTCTGTGTATGGAATTGAGCAGGTGGCATACGGCAAACCTGCTCTTGCCTGTCATTTAAGTTTCTCAAGGAGGTGGGGGGGTGGTGCACTGCAAGATTGCGTGTGTTGCAATTCTTAAAAACTTTGCTTGCACTGTGTCATTCACAACTGTCTCTATCATGACTGCCATAGCCTACACATTAATGGGGGTGGGGTGGGGTGACTTGCTCAAACAAGAAGCGTTGCTTGCTAGCTGATGTAACAAAATGCCTAAGGCATCAGGCCAAAATAACAAGAGAAATGTAGCTTGAAATAAACTTCGGCCTCCATGGTTATGTGTATTCACATAGTGCTGCCACATGCTGTTTGCATAAAATACGGTATTGACACTACTACTCTAATGTGACATAAGACAGGATTTAAAGTAAAATGCATCTTTCGTAAACTAAGCACTAAGTCCATGTAACAAAATAAAAATAAATGAATAAAAAAATAAAAGCAGTTTTTCAAAGTAAAAAAAAAATGTATCCAAAGCATATGGCAACAGAGTTGGCAGAAGTTTCAACCAGCACAGTTCTAAGCCCATATTTGACTAGGCTTTACTGCCATCCCATCAACTGTTTTAGGTCCCTCCCTCCTGTGGTTTCCAGCTAGTAACAGCCGATCCAATCATTAAACTGGTTTCCACTGTGCTGGGACACAAACAACTACTTGTTCCTAGTGTTCTTCCAGAACACGGTCTATACTGGAAACATGTTGTTATGGTTTATATTTATAGTCCCTGTGTTAAGCAAAAGCAAATAAATGTGTTTTAAGCCACTAAACCCAACAATTTAAAAGTAAACGTGGTGACAAGGTTTTGAAAACTGAACTGACTAGATGGTTCAAGCGTTCCACGGTTGCAGGTTCATAACACAGCCCATATCACTTTAACAGGTGCCCTACTCATTTTCAATGCAAATATTTTTTAAAACAAGAAATAGGAACCATTGTCAAATAAGCACGTTTACAAGTCAGCCTTGTATATGTTAGCATGCAGACACTAAAGTACAGTCACACAGATCAGGTGGCCATTTTGATGTTGAAATTAAGCAGCGGACTAGCGAGCCTGCTCGGCAGGGTTACAAGGTTTTACGGTGTTTCAAGTGGCACATGCAGTAAGACAATTATAGAGCCCTTTAGCAGGGCTCCAACGCAACACTAATTGGAACCGCACAGCTCCATATGCTGCAATAACGCCAACGCTTTTCGGAAGAGTAGAACAAAAGAAAGCAGCATTTCCAGCGGACGTTAGCCGAACGTTATGTAAACAAGCTCCTGTGTCAACGTGTAAAGGGACAGTTTGAATCAACTCCCCTGACAAACAACAGGCTGGACAATGAAGTACATGGCCAGAAGGTGCTTTAAATGGCTAGTCTGCCGCTGCTAGCTCTACTGCTGCCGAATCAAGATGAGAGGCAACCCTGTAAAAGGGGAACAACGTTAGAGACCTGTCGGCTCTCCCAGTAATGATCAAATGTAGAAAACAAGCTCGACAACAAGCGAAAGTTAACGTCACAAAAAGACTGCGCTAGGAAAAAACGCTGAACATACGTGGGACCGATCTGATATCGATAATACAGCTGCCCCAAGAGCGACGTAGGGTTCGCAGGACAGAAATAGCCTCAACACTTAGCTTTGCTAGCAAAATTTTGTTTACACAAAAACACCAGTCATACACAATGAAACCTTTATCTGCTTTGAGTTATCATGACAAACATGCACCATCAATAATTAGGGTTTGTCCACATCCCAATCATATATATGCCAGAACATAGCTGATTACACACAGATTGAGGCTGTTGTTTATGTTCAGAAAGGATACAGTTTCACCACATCGGTATCCATTCGCCTTTTACCCGGACTTGGAGACGACATTTTTGCTATTTTCCACCGCGGAACAGCAGCAAAGTAAAGTCGAAGCTAGCCCCCGAAACGCTAGACAGTCTAGCAAACGGTACTAGCCGAAAGTTAACATTTGCCTTCGGAAATATTCGCAGCAAAACGTCTTCACGGTTCAATGTATTTCAGTCCGAATGAGTAGCTGAACTGTCGTTAGTCCTCTGCTGTTCACAGCCTCTCAGCGTTGTGCCTATGGTTCTGAAAAGCTGAGATCCCTCCGCGGCAAACGTCATATATGTGCGCCCAATCGTCACCATGAATGACCATATTTGCAGTTTTATTTAGAACTTCTTTAGTTTTGTAGCATAATTTATTTAGTGCCATTTGACTGTTGTTTTCTATTCAGGGATTTAAGAAATGAAAGCATTCGGCCGAAAATGCACAGAAAGACACTTTCTAGGGCTTTGCTATTCAGGTTACCCTTACTGCTGTTCCACTGGCTCTGTTTTGGTTTTGCCTGTCTTCCATGTTCTGCTGCAGAGAAAAGGCAGACCCACCCACATATTGGCTGTCAGCATATATAACCCAAAATGTCTGGTACTATTAACATTTTGCCAACTATACAAATAGTATGGGGGAGTTTTGGTGCACACAGGACATGTTTTTGAAAGGACAACAATCACATTAAATCAGTAAATGATTGCCTTTCTTGCTGTTATATCTTTGAATCAGACTGAGGTGAGGTTGGAATAAACAAGCTATAAATAAGAAGCACAGCCATGGCTTATATTATACCACTGCACAAGGACGACTCCATACCTGCTTTGATAGTAATGTATTTAAGGCTACTGTTCAATAACATCATGGTATGACAACTGTAATGCTGTCAATTGTGTAGCTATCATCTTTTTTAGTTCAGGTACTTTTTTTTTTTTAGAGAGAACAAAATGGCAGCCAGTTAGTGATAGAAGGCAGTGTAAAACAGCAAATGGAAAAGACAAGCTTCAAATTCAAGATTCAAGTCAAATACATGGCAAACCAGAAAAAAGGCCCATAAGTTCAGCCACAGTTTGTACTGAAACGTTTTTGCAATAGCCATGTCTGAATGTATGGGATTCTGTTCTTATTCATCTTTATTTTTAGTGAAAACTTCAGGAATGAAACAAACTTTTAGAGTGTTTTATTAAACCATTGTAGGAAATTGTATGTAGATAAAAGAACATGCTGGATATCGAGGACTGCATCAGTGTTGAGATGTTGCAGGATGGCAAGTATGAAGATAGGAATCCTAAATCTAATTAAAAAGTTGCCTGCAATAAACGGGATTTTAGCACCGACTAAATGAAATACATTTCACTCCTGAAAACTAAGTTCATTTAAAGGAGAACTCATATCCACATTCCTTTTCAACAAAAAAAAAAAAAACACAAGGACCTTCTCACAGCTTTTTTTTTTTTTTTTTTTTGGCTAATCAGAGGTTAATGTTTACTACTCTTGCATATAACTCCACATGCAACAAAGGTAAACAATGTCTTTCCAGTGTGAGGCTATTTAACTCTCTCATAATGAAAGATTCGTAGTTTCTTATGTTCCAAACAAATCCAGACAGTCATGATGTAATGAAGAACTAAGCAGACTTCATGAGGTTTATAGCAGATGCCTTACTTGTAGCCAATGTATATACTGAGATGTATTCTATTGCTTGATGACTAATTATACATACATTATGCAAGGTCTACATAGGCCCCAACAGTCACACAGCCCAGTTTTCTTACAGCAGAATTGAACTGTTTTAATGCCACACATGCAGCCTTCGCATATTTCATTGTTCACAAAGAACTTGTCTCATTTGTCCAAAGATGTAATCAGCTTCCTTCCCTCCTGAAACACTGTGAACATGCCTTTTAGGGGCAGTAAACATTGACATAATATGACACTGCTACCTGTGGTACTACAGGTTTAGTACCATAAGGACAGAGCAGGATAGTTCATCAGTTCTTTGTGGCTATACTGTTTGGGTGGAAACAGTCTACTGAGATGAAGAAGACGATACCTGCCACTGACGGAATATTGCAAAGACCCTTTTAGACTTATCACGAGGACCCTGCAATAAAAGAAAGAAAAATGGGAGATAGTGTTAATATGAAAGATAGGAAGCAGAGCCCAATGCAACAGAAAATACACAGAGGTGCTGAACAGTGCTTCTGAATAAATCTAAATGCACATGCTCAAAATATGTATTCTGTTTACAATATATTTTTTAAGTTAGGAAGATACAATGTGGTGGTTTATGTCTGATGAATCTTTGTTAAATATATATATGTCAAATATATTCCCTTACCTGTGCTGGACTGCTTCCCACTATATCAGAGTTTTTCGTCATGGGCAAAAGGAGGTCAAGTGCCGCCTTCCAGCCCTGCTGATGAAGTCCCGAACCTCCATCCAAAACGGGAATCGCACCTGGATCCCCATTCTCCTTTGCCACAGAGATCCACGGACACCAGTCTCTGTGCTGACCAAGGGGGTCAAAAGCATTCTTGTGTAGTAGCCCATCCTGAATTAGGGATTTAGAAGAAATCAACAAAAAAACAAACAAACTGTAATTTAAAAATATTAAAATAAAGTATCACAAAACACTCTTTCAAATTTAAAAGATACATCTTAAGCTAGTGCTACAATTGACTCAAAATCATTTTCCCCCTGCTCTGCTATGTTTTGGTTACAAAACTTAGTAAGCATAAGTAATAAATTTTGATTGGTTAGAAGGACAAGCCTAACCCCCCCAAAAAACATTTTGAAGCAAATATATCTGCACTCTTGGCAGTGTTTATAGCACATTCACAGCAGGATAACTTTTGGGGCATATTTCTTATTAAAAAAACTATAGGAAAATATTACATATTATATTTCTAACTAGGATTAGGATGTCAGTCATACTGTCTTGTCTTCATTTAAAATACTTTGTTTTGTGCTTATAAAAGCAGATCTTATACATATATTGCAGGGGTATGAACTGGAATTGCGATTGTAATGATTATTCTCTCACAGTCTCTTACAATTATTTATATTATTCTCAAAACACTGCCTTAATGACGAGGCAGATCTTTATCTCTAGCTATTACATAACCTTTTGTATATTCAACCCTGTGCCATAATAAAAGTACATACAACAAGGAATGAAATCAGCAGTAATGTTAGTTCTTACAGAGCCACCCCCTGATGAGAGGCACAGACGTTTAGGAAGGAGTTGCAGGCCAGCAATGCCATCAGACCCAGAGTTTTCTCCTTGCCCCCTACTGCGAGTTGCAGGCCTCTTGCCCCTTGTCAAGGGACTCGGCAGGTCTTCACTGGGGCTTGGCGAGTCTCTGCTTCTGGCTCGCAAGGCAACAGGGGAGTAGGTACAATCACCCTGTAATACACCACAACATGATGAAAAAGAAGCCTGCCACAGTTAAAAGATTTAATTTGCCATCACTTTACATGGTGTGAAGTAGTTTTAAATAAAATTACTACCTACACACTGTTTAAGCCTTGCATTCTTAGCTGGTTAACCTTCATTTGCGTAAAACTTGCCTGGTCAGTGCGGGTGGAGTCCTGGCTCCTTAGCTTCATGCGACATGGAGTTGTAGCAGGGGTGGGGGAGGGAGACAAAGAATGGTCTCCCTGGCCTTCGTGTGTGACTGCTGAGGCAGAACCTGTTGATTGAGCAGACTGTCCCACAATGTTTGGCAAGCTTTCTCCTTCTCCACCCATTCCGTCCATCTGGTGGAAGTTCCACAAACCCACTTTGCGCATACAGTAGGAGCAGGTGAGGATGGGCAGGTTCATTGCATGCAGGGTTGGGCTAAAACAGATACATTTAAAGTTTATTGTGATCAGGTGGTATGTTGTGCCATGTTTCTTTCAGCTTATAACTTGATTCCCTTATTATTTCACTGTGTTATCATCCATGCAGGTATTACATTGCTGAGAATACATCTGACACTGGAAATACTTCTCTGTGCATGCTTAAGCTAGCCTGTTTTACGTGCATACAAGATGGTATTCGGAGATTCATCTCACCTTGCCTCCCAGCCACACAGAGAAACAATGCATGCAGCCACCTGGACAGCCAAAGGATCAGACCATGGAACACCTCCCCTTGTTTTTTGTTCTTCCTCTATCAGCTGCAGTAAAACACTGATAACATCCTCGGTCAAAGACTGCAACGAAATGTTGAAAATGATTAAATGTGAAAAGAAAGTCCTGTTTTCTGACACCTGAATAAATCTGAACATTTTACAACAATGAATCTAACAAACTGTTTCAGAATGTCCCAGAGGTTCTAGGCCATTTCTTTAATATGAACAACATTTATAATGTTTCAAGGGGCATATTTATGTCACTCTGTAAAAAAGGCAGAGCTTCTTCTCCTCCCTCACCATAGATTTCAGCTGTTCTGGCTTCATGGCAGGCAGCTGCTGTGAAAGGAGACAGGTGCTCTGAAAGCGCTCTAAAAAAGAACTGAGAAGTGCTGATGGTTCACAGGCAGGAACCAGCCAAAAGCGTTCTGAAATAAAAGGGAACGTTAATATGAAAATCACGTCGATATTGATAACTCAGGCTTAATTCAGCTGAAAAAACAAAGCCACACTAAAGCTCATTTGTTCTGTGCATGCTACAATTACTGCTTACCTGGACAAGGAAAGTCAGGCCATGGACAAAACTTCTCATGCTGTGTCTGAAGCTGCCGGGATAACTCTGCAATGCGGGATTCATCTGTTTAAAAGAAGAGAGGTGCTTGACCCAAAATTGTTGGCAGAGTGGCAATTTCAGCTTGACTTTGCCAAAATAAAAGTTTGCCCTGGATCTGACACCATCTTTTTCTGTTGCTTACATTTTTCAAAGTCTAACGTGGGCTGCAGTGATGCACAAAGAAAAGCCTGGCAGCTGGAGCACTTGAGCATATCACAGCCAACGTTGATCCAGCCATATCTGGCACACATCAGAGGGGACAGTGAGCGGGGTTTCCCTGCCCATTTCAAACAGTGCTCTGCTAAGGAAAACTTAAGCCAGACACAAAATTTGTACAGTCACATTCAATATTATGCTAAATGAAGATCATACATATATTTTATCATATGTGAAAAACATAAAATCAACATCCATGGCTGTCTTTTTTATGGCTCACATGATTGTGTACTATAAAACAATTTCTAAACGTTGGGTAAAAGGTAAAGGATATAGAATAGGATTCCACTCTTAAGAAAAAAGCTTCTTTGTTAGTTGCCTCACAAGGCGCTTGACTGTTGCTCTTTACATTCAAATCACCTTGTCCACTGAAATAAACAACAACAACAACAAAAAAACACATTTTAGTTTCCATACGCTCGATAATATGTTAAATGATAAACATCCTAACACGAATGTGCTATATACAATGGAGATATTTCTATTTTTTCGAATAAGGATTTTAAGGGAACAGACTACAAATTAAAAACAGCTACAATTATACAAAACTTCACCTGAGTGTGTGTGTTACAACACATAAAAACGAAGAGAACCTAAAAGAAAAATTCGTGGAGTAACCGTCAAACCCCCAGCCCACCATATCTGTAACAGTTAACTGTGTAACAGGTGCGATTACACAGTAGCAAGACAAGCTTATCCGATGGAGAACAGAAGAATACCAAACACAGTAGAGTACAAACACCTTGGCCTACATCCAACCAAATCTGTGGAGACTTGTTCTTCTTCAAATTACACTGAGTGAGGGAAGGCAGCTACAATAACGTTAGCAAGGCTACCAAGCTAAGTAGCTCACCACACAGGCTAACGTTCATTGTTTCCCTTCAATCAAACATTGTTAAAAAATTGCACCTGTTGGATCCGATATCTGATGACACTCCCTCATTAAGAATTTCACGAACTTTCTCCGGAGAAGCCACAGAAGACTTGTGTTGATTAGAGTTGCCGAGGCGATCTCCACGACTGCCGCCGACAGTCGCCATGATCGGCTCTGATGTCCCCCGGAAAATAAACCCCGAATCCAAACGTTCCGCTTTGAAGACCCCCGTCTAAAAGACTCCCGCTGTTCTGAGCTCATTTTTCTTCATCAGTAACATAATACTCAAAACTCAAGTAGAAGTATTGTATACATGCTCTAGAATTTATTTAAACTACAATTACTCCACTGCAAAACAATGAAACGAACGTAACATAATTTTAATCATTACTGAATATGATGCTGTTGCGTACAGAAATGTGCAAATGTAGTCCGAGTTATCTGACAGATTTTCAAAGGAAAAAAATGCGGCAACGAGATTTTGTAGTAGTAAATTAAGAAATAAGTACGAGGATTTGTGTCACTATAGGTGGAGATTTTAGCCAATGCATGTAATGACACGTGGTTAATTCCTATAATACTAAGTGATCATAATTTATAGTTTCTCTTATTTGTCTATATCTGGAAAAAATTACTTGTAAGTAAACCTGTCATATAAATGCATTAAATATTTGCAAACAGAATTATAAAATTGACAATGCATCACGAAGGGAGATGACATTTAGAGAAACTAAGAATGTAAGATTATTTAAGAAATAATAAGATTTTGTGATTTTTTTCACAAAACTAATCACGGCTAGTCAATGAGAGGACCTCAGCAAGTAATTTTCTAATTCTTGCAAGGAACCATGAACCTTCTGCTTAACCACAGACACATGAATCATATCCAGACCTCACATGTCCCTGAACCAAACGGACAGAAAAAAAATTGTTTTGAAAACCAGTGCGTTCAGCCCCGCCCATCTCAGATGACGCCTCGTCCTAAGAACAAGCCCTCTGATTGGCCAATGCTTTACGGCCGGGGGGCGTAAAGTGTGTGAATGGTTTTAAAGTGACTGATGTGTGAAATGATGTATAATGTTTTATTAGCACTTTAGCAGATGTTGCTTTTATTTGACGTGATATTTTTTCGATCTGGATTGTAACGAGGAAACCATGTCGGGCGCTGAAGGTCCTCGCAGTCCAGACCAGCTGAATAAATTCGAGAAACTGACAAGCAGGCCGCAGAACGGCGAGACGTTAGCAGGTCGGTCAACAACATTAGCATGGCATGCTAACGACACGGTTTAAGTTAACGCTGGAACATTTTGCCAGTCAAATTGACCATGTGTCAGCTGTTCTGCACCTGTTACCCTGTTTGTTAGAAGTTAACTAAACATTTCATTATTGGCGACTTCTTAAAGTATTGTGATTCAGCTAGCAACATTCAGTAATTCTGCTTGTTTATCTTGTAGCCATCGTATCCGAGCTAGTATGTGTTTTTTATGTGCTTTACCTTTGTAAAAACCTACCTGACCCCACACCGCCATCGGTGAAAACGGACCTGCAAACTGTAAGACTGTGATGCTTTTAGATTTTTTTTTAGGCATTGTGCGTATCAGAGAAATGTTGCAGTTTCTTAATTCGATGGCTGAAATACCTTTAAGTAACAAACTCGCCCATGAACAGACATGAGCTGGCCAGCTACATTATCAGTGATGGAAGTGTTTCTGTTATGGGCATGAAGTATGTATAATGATTTTGTGCAGAACCAAGTAGTCATTTATGACGTGAAGGAGCTGGTCCATCATGTTATATAGTGAAAGAGGTGACAAGGTCAGTCACACCTGAGGCATTTACACATTCTGATTAATATAGACATACTGCAGCACCACAGAAATATTGCTCTTAATTTTTTACAGACATGCATAAAAGCTTCACCTATTAGTAGATTATGCATACATTTTCTCTTGACACTTCACTGACGCACTCATTAGCCATAATTTGTTGGAAAGTGTATTGACCTCTAATAAATACCAACACAAATATAAGCACCAGTTCAGTAAAATTCCACCAACTCTTGTTGTGAGATGTTTTTAAAATATGTATTTTTTAAAAGCTTGTCAGAAATAAATAGTAGTTATAGATTCTAGAGATTGTCGGACATGACCTAAAAGATCACCCTTTATCTCACAGTGTGTTTTCTTACTACCATTGCTCAGTTTCTAGCAATATTAAAAGCGTTTTGGGCATTCAGGTCAGAAGTACATGCATTATTCATTTTAAGCATTCAGCATTTATAGGAGCTCTTAGAAGTGTGTCAGGAAACTGTGGTCTGCTGTGATTTTGAACTATTTGAATAGTCAAATGGGCCAAAAGTTTTTGGACAATAATGTAAAACATTACAGTCAAAGTGACAATTGTGTTGTTACTGGCATTAGATTTGTATCAGAGTGGATGAGTTATCTTGGCAGCTCTCCTACATTTCTCTGCTAGGTTCACAACCCCCTCTTTAGTTGCTGTGCTTTCCAATCCATCACAAATTCTGATTATTAATATTACATTGGATGGCTGAAACACCAGAGCTGAGTTGTACTTAGGCCTCAGTACTATTCTTAGTACATTAACCTGAGGCACATTATTAGACTTGATCAATCCGTAAATGTATAAATTTCCTTTTGAATCAAGATGTTCTAAATGAGAAGAATTATGGAGTTGTCTCAATTAACTACTGCATTGTATGAGCAGAACTCTTTCCGTCCCTGCATCAGAATTTTTATTTATTTCTTTGGATTACAATACATAGGCAGTATACAATGATGAGGACACATGTATTGCCAAATAGTACAAATTGGGTAAAAACACAATGCTAATAGCAATACTGTTATACAGAACTGCATTTGTCATTACGGCCATGCATAATAAAGCTATTGATCCACAGATAGCAAAGATACACACGTCTAGTCCTAACTACATGTTTGAACATCTTATCTTTTAATTAGATACATCTAAACAATGATTTTGCATTGTTGTTCATGACTTTGTATATTCTCATATTGTCAATTGTTTCCGATTAGATATGTAAAACACAGACATATTTTGTAATTTCACTTAGTTCTGTTTGGTAGCTTGTTTTTGTCTGGCATCTGCAAACAGTTGATCTAGTTGGTTGAATTTTAATACCTTTTTTTGGTCTTCCTGCTCTCATCTTATGAAATGTTTTCCTTCCTCAACAGGTCATCGTACTCCACCTGCGCGCAGTGGTCATCGCTGTGTTGCTGATAACACTAATCTGTATGTTTTTGGAGGATACAACCCTGACTATGATGAGTCAGGAGGCTCAGAAAATGAAGATTATCCACTATTCAGGGAGCTGTGGAGGTACCATTTTGCTACAGGCTGCTGGCAGCAGATTCGAACAGAGGGCTACATGCCCACAGAGCTGGCATCTATGTCAGGTAAAATGTTGTATAAGTACATGGTAGTTTTGAACATTTTAATACTTGTTAGTAGTCAAGCATGTGGAGTTTATTAGTATTTTATTAAAAAAAAAAGAAATTCTGCCTTCTGCTTAAAATTATGTTGCTGTTCAGCTGTTTTGCACGGCAACAACCTCCTGGTTTTCGGAGGCACCGGGATCCCGTTTGGTGAAAATAATGGCAACGATGTTCATGTTTGTAACGTAAAGTACAAGCGATGGTCACTGCTCAACTGCCGTGGAAAGAAACCCAACAGAATCTATGGACAGGTAGTCTCAGTCTGTTAAAATATGAATATAAATATTTAAAATATACAAAATTTTAAATTCTGATTTAACAGAGCTGTCAAGTACTAGGTTGTAACCTTTCCCCCTTCAGGCAATGGTCATTATAAATGGCTTTCTGTACGTGTTTGGAGGGACTACGGGTTACATTTATAGCACAGATCTGCACAGGCTGGACCTGACAACCAGGGAGTGGATCCACCTCAAGCCCAACAACCCTCCTGATGACCTGCCCGAGGAACGGTATGGTTTTTTGTCTCACGAATGTGCTGCAGGCCAAGCTAGTGATCTTATGAGTGCCGTAAAAAAATCCTTGGTGTTTGTGTCTCATAGGTACAGACATGAAATAGCACATGATGGACAGAGGATATACATCCTAGGAGGAGGAACTTCCTGGACATCTTATCCTCTTGACAAGGTATCACTGTACGCTCCAAGAGTAACACTATAAAACAAATGTTAAGGTATCACCAAATTGTGTGCTATCTATATTCAGTTTTGGAGCATTCTCATTTATTGTAAAGTCATAACAACAACTACCTGATGCACTAGGCAGAGTGTGGAGCAGAGCAGGGAGAGAGAGGGTTAGGCAGAGCAGAGGGAATTGATTTTTGAGTCTGTGGCTATATATCAATGTATTTCACTTAATATAATAAGTTAATATATTTGTTTCTGTACTCATGCCAAATTAATG
This sequence comes from Channa argus, assembly GCF_033026475.1. Lineage (NCBI taxonomy): Eukaryota > Metazoa > Chordata > Actinopteri > Anabantiformes > Channidae > Channa > Channa argus. Next base: position 9,129,583 of record NC_090217.1, read on the forward strand.
TTAATTCTTAATTATTAGCCAGACTAAGACTCATGCTAAATACAGTATCTGTGTCTTTTCTTTTAATAGATTCATGCATACAATCTGGAAACCAATTCCTGGGAGGAGATTACAACTAAACCTCATGACAAAATAGGTCGGTGTCATTATATCATGCACAATTACTTACTAAGCTTGTTTTTTGTTTAGTTTTTTCCCTTCAAGCACTTAGTTTTAAATGTTTGTGTTTTTAACAGGGTATCCAGCTCCCAGGAGATGCCATAGCTGTGTGCAAATACGTAATGGTGAGAATTCTTATGCTGAAACAAAGCCTGCTGCACAGCCAACATCACTGATTAAAAATATTGCTTAACATTGTTCTTATTGGCCTTACAGTTGAATAATTTCTGCTGATGTTTTTGTCACCCCTTATTTTAATGTATTTTTTGTTTTCTGTAGATGTATTTATCTGTGGGGGCTACAATGGGGAATTGATATTAGCTGATCTGTGGAAAATCAACCTGCAGACTTTCCAGTGGAATAAATTACCAGCAATGATGCCTGAGCCAGCCTACTTCCACTGTGCTGCTGTCACCCCGGTTAGAATTACACTAACCCTTTTTTGCCACTCCTTTTACTTGCTGATGCACAGTTTAAAATATGCAAGTTACAATTTTTAATAACACACTGTCTTTCACCCCATCTCCAGGCTGGCTGCATGTACATCCATGGTGGTGTGGTGAACATTCATGAGAACAAGAGAACTGGCTCTCTGTTTAAGATCTGGCTGGCAGTGCCCAGCCTGCTAGAGCTATGCTGGGAGAAACTCCTCAAAGCTTTTCCCCACCTGACCTCTCTCCCTACCATGCAGCTGCTTAACCTGGGCCTCACACAAGAACTAATTGAACGCTTGAAATAGGCAACACTATGAAGGATGGAAAGACAAATGGATGGGATGACATTTGCAGGGCTAAACGGGGACAGAAATAGGTCTGAGAAAGCACTGAATTGAACTCAAGGGCAGATTTGTTGGAAAACGCTCTCTTACTCTCCCTTCCCTGCGTAACGTAGCCCTGCCTTAAAACCAAAAACAATGGGATGCCTTTTTTGTTGTTTTTGTTCTTATTTTTTGCAGCTACAGTGATGAAGAAGAAAATAAATGCGGAATGTTTTATGGATTTTACCCCCCTGATGCCATTGTTCCTTACATGATGCCTTTGTGTCAAGCTAAGTATGAATTCCTCGCTTCTTATCATCCAAACTGTGACAGCTTGAAATGCCTATTTTGCCAAGTCAAATTCTCAAAGACTGTCCTCTCACAATTTTAAATATACCTTCTCTAGTACTTTTAAAAAGTATTTCTAAAGGAGGGATGCATGCATATTATTTTAAGAAACTAAATCGGTTGTTCTGGGTATTCTAATCACTATTGCTGTTTGCACACTTTGTCTTGCATTTTTGTAGGCATTAATTATTTTTAAAAGATCCTGTAGAGGTGACCCCAGTAATGGTTTCAGTTTAAAGTCATGGACAGTGTTTTTGCACATTTTAGCCAATTAATACGACTATTGTATGTAATTACCATTACTGCAAACATTTTTAAAATGTTTTGTGTGTCTCCAGGCAGCCTTTTATTTCAGTTGGAATTAAGAAAATGCTTGTTGCTTCCAGAAACCTGCTTGAGTTTAGTAGTCCCTAACCTTGATTTTTTTTTTTTTTTTCCCATGTCTGTTTTTTATTGTTGAAGTTGCATCATCCTTACATGGCTAAATGAAAGCAGATGTGAGGGGACTGCCAATCTTAAATCCCAAGTATTGTTTTTATACAAAATGAATGATGCCTGGAGGTTAGAAAAACATTTTAAAATCTATCTCTTAAAAATTGCCCATTTCTTATATATAATTTGTTGTAAATAAGCTAAAACCTGCAGAAACATTATATGATCTTTATTGGTGAGTAAGAAGAAGTTACATGCTAGTTTTGTCCGTCTGAGCCCTTTTATTGCCTGGATTTTCCATTATACATTATGTTACACACTCGTCTTGAAGATGAAGGTGGTTATGCTCACGAGGTTGCTTGCGGCTGTCATTTGTAAACCAAACCATGCAACACATCACTGTGAATTTGGTGCTCTTTAAAAAGATTATTTAAAATGATTTTATTTGAATAAAGACATAATTTTGTTCAGACAGGTACTTCTCTCTCTGTTGATGACATTATCTGCTTTAGTAGCAGGCTTATACAAACATTTATACTGCAGTGCCTTTTTCAAACTTTTAATGAGGTTGAAATTTCACATGTAGGCAGTATAAGATATTTGCATGGTTAGACGGACAAGGTTTATAGCTAATTCTTTTTAGATTAAGCGACTATTTTAACCAAGTAACAATCAGTAATTACACATTTTGTCAACATGTTAGTGGCCAAATTTGTCATTTTGTCTGACCATCGAGTTTAATCTGTTCCTACAACTGAGCAGAGAAGATGCAGCTAATTGAGTCTTATAGGTATCATTCCTAATAGCACTTATATATGTTCATATGTGTATTTTAACTGATGCCAAATACTGTAGCACCTTGAAGAGAGCATTATTATAAGGAATCAGTGGTAGTTTGGTGAATGAATCAGCCTGCACTCCTTTACGATACCCCTCTATTTTTGTTCCACATTACAAAGTGCTTGGTGCATGTTATGTTACTTGCGTTTTATATAAAATTTTTACTTTGGGTCAAAGTTTCGAAGAAAATGAAAATGTTGTATAGTGCCCTTGTGCGAATGTTGTGTTGCAGTTGTCAATAAAAGTGTTATATAAATAGCTTTCTGACCCCATCCCCCCCAATTTCCCTTGTTTGACTAATAATCAGCATGACTTAAAGCAAAATTAGTTGTCTACTTTTTAACCAATTTGCATGAATTGCTATGCTAATGTGAGAATGCACACTAGATCATAAAAGAAACATGCATGTCATTTGTCTGAGCCTACTAAATGTGCCAAAGGCATAAAGCATATGAAGCCATTAACCTAAACAGGAGTTACATTTAAGTTAAATGCTCAGTAATGCTCTTAAAAAAAAATAAAACTGCATGTTTTTACTAGTAAAAATATGTTAGTATAAGTGGTGAAACACTGGTTGAAAGAAGTGTTTTGTTTAGACATTTTATAAATTGATGCATTTATTACGTCCATTGTAAATGACATATTACAATGGTTCTGAACTAAAAGACAGCACACATTTGCAATTATTTGGAAGTGCAAAAAAATAACAAAGGAAGTTGTGGGTTTTTAATAACAACCAGAACTGGGCAAATATTCAAGCACACAAAACACCATCCAGTGTCTTTTTTTTTTCATTTACAACTCTGGTTTGATGTTTGAAATTTAATACAATTCTTTATCCATTTTGTATCACTGAACCAACACCACCTGAAGATGAAGAATTTGTGCATTTGTATAATGGCAAACATTTTTCTGAGCTTCCATATTGTTCTTGACAAGAAGGTCAACACGCGTATGGAGAAGGAGCAAAGAAGTAAAGTGCCAAAAGGATGAGGTAAACCACCACTAGAGCAGTGCCTGAAGAAAAAAAAGCAAAGTCCAGTTTCATTTACTGTAGATCTACAATCCATTTTTTTTACAAATTCCTGTTGATACTTTCATGTGATCAGAACATAACTTACCCTGAAAGTAGTCACATTTTCCATCCATGAATATGTAGTTAACCAGGATAACGCTTAAGATACTGGCCCAGAGATGGATATCACTGAACACAAGCACAAATCCAACATCCTGGGGAAACAAAAGTCTCAAGCCAATGAATAAACGGTAACACACACAAAATAAAAATCATCTTCAACTTTAACTCACAAAGAATAGATCAAAAAGGATCAGCAGTGGAATCTGAATCATGCAAACTTGCACAGCAATGCAACTTCCCACCTCAAGGCTGCAGAAGAAAAGAAATTCAAGAACATCACAAACTTTATAGAATGGCTGTGTTTGTCCTGAGTATGTGTGAGTAGGAAAAACTTTGACATAATTAATTTTCAAATTAGTAAGACACACTATTATTTTGTCTGGATTATTTTGTTCTTGTCATTTGGCAAAACTGGTTAACAGTTTACCTTACCGGCCTTTAAGTTTAAGGTGGCTTGGTTCGAAAACTTTAAGTGAAGAGACAGCACAGTATACTTATACCTCAGGCTTATGTTGTTTTGCAGGGCAAACTGGATCCCATTGACAATCTCAGGAAGCTCTGGCACCATGGCCATCACTGTGACACCTATGAAGTACTGAAAGAAAGCAGGATGAGCCTCAGTGGGGTGGGGGAAAGAAAAAAAAACAGTTCCAGGTGCCTGTATTATACAAGTGATTCTTTGCAGGTTTTTAATCATATTCTCCAGTAGTCCAAGTATTTAGCAATGGAATGTAAAATAAATAAAGCACTTATAATACCTGGGAGATGGAGTAGTTGGTCAGCATTGGCTCAATGTTGGTCGTGCTGAGGTCAGCACAGCAGGCCATGAGCACTGTGGCGACAATCAGCACTGCAAGAGCCCTCCATCGGGACCAGTGGAGCACATGATGACCTGCCAATAGCATACACACTGAATAGTGTTTAGGACTACCCTAGCCTAGAGGAATGACATTACAGTGAGCTGCATGTCTGTGTAGATTGTGAAATGACAATAAAGCTTCTTGAATAAAAGTGAATCTTAAATTTTCCACAAACATCCAATCAGAAAAAGTCTACACGTGTTCCCATATTAAGGTTGTTCACTGTTATGTTCTTTCAGGGTTAAACAAGCTGGTGCTAAGCAGTGCCACCAATTGACCTCAGCAAGGCACTGGCAGAAACTGGTACTCCTTTATCCATACTGACCATGTGCATGGCCTCCGTGCTCGTCGCTGATTTGGATGTCATAGATGTGCGAGTGGGTTTTTAGTGTGAAGATGAGGCCAATCACATATGCAGCCGGCAGCAGCACAGAAACCGTGTACACTAGCGGCCTGCAATTAGCAAAACATTATAAGTCTATACACAATTGAGTGCTTTGGAAAAGGGCTGCAACTTAAAAAAACAAAATATGTGTGTAGCGCTAAAACTTACTGAATATGAGACGGAATCAAATGTGGGTCAGTTTGACTCTATTGAGAAGTGGCAAAAAAAAAATGGTAATGAAAAAATCATACAAGCTACAATGAGTTTTTAATATTATCTCAAAGAACTTTGTGACAACAGAAATAAATAGATAGAAAATTCAAAGTTCAGCAAAAAAATGCAATCTACTTGGTAGGGGCATCCCCCGTCACTTTCAAGTGTCAATACTGAAACTGGAGCAAAAAAAGTGTACTCGTGTTTAAAGCTGCCTTCTTGATTGAGCTGATGTATAACAACGTGCTCTGCAAGGATAAAAAAGAAAAGCTGGAAGTTACAGAAAAGTTAGAAGAAGCTGCTCACCAAGTCGTAGTGACACCCCTTGCAGGTCAGAGGTACAGTGCTGTTGCCTGAGACATTGCTGCAGTTTTCACACACCAAATTACCAAAGGTCTTGGAGAAAAGAGTTGGGGCAAACACACCTAGGGACAGTATTACAGCATGTACTGTAGGTCAGGAGTTTTTTTTTCCAACCTGAGGAATGAACTTTTAAAAGTGAGTTATACTGTATGTGCAGGTACCAAACATACCTCCTATGGATATAAAGAGTAAAGCCGAGCTCACTCCAGCTGAACGACTGTTAAACTGCTGCTCACTGTGTTTGATTCCTCCGATGATCATACAGACACCCTGTGCAGGCGGCAAAGACACACGTGCCTAAACATCCGTCTACAAATGTTATGACTTAAATCTCAGTGAAAAAAATTGAAAAAAGTTACAAAATAAAACCAAGATATTCAGAGAGACCAAACACTCACAGGTATGAACAGTATACACCCAAGCAAGGTTCCAGTGAGCGCAGCTTTGACAACCTCTTCATAACATTTGCTGGCAGTACGGCGTCCCTGCAGCAGTGCTGTGACGTAGAACGTCAGCTCTGTGATGGAGCCAAAAGTCGCATTCACCACCGCTCCCAATGCAAAGTTACTCTGTGCGGAAATGCTGTGGGAGGATACACAAATACCAATGTCTCCTTAAGCTACATGTGCTCTGAGAGTCACTACTTTTTAAACCCCAAACAGCCTCCTGATCAAGTTTTTTTAGAAAGTTCAATATTACATCTGTATGCAACGTTTGTCAGATATGTATGTTTACATACAGAAACATGTTCATACCACATACTCTCCCATCTTCTTTGAGCTGTGTTTTTAAATCTAGTTCTCGGTTTCATTTTTATAAAGTTAATGGTGCCAAAAGCTCCTTATTGTTGGAAAGTGTCAAAAGATGCCCTGTGGAACCTTTGGACCATCATTGATAATAAACTTTACATTATTTTAGTTTATTTGTGTGTTTTCTTGACCACACAATCCAGTTTCCAGTTTATTGTGCAAATCCATCAACTAAACAATACACAAAAAAATTCAATATATAGTGCATCAGAAATCATCAGAAAAATGGCACCTCTCAGTCCCACCAAAGATAAAATGAAAACACACTCTACCTGGCTATTCCCATGCCAATATAGTAGGACAGGGGGATGATGGAAGTGATGGCTGTGGCAAACTTTGTCTCAGCGCTGAAGTAGTGGTGTTCGACATCAGTATAGCCAATAACAAGCGTAACCAACACCATGAGAAGCAGGTCTGCAGGGAACAAAGACTTAAGGAAAAGAAACAGATTGGCAGACGACACACCAGTACTTAATAAAATATCTTCAGCTTTTACCGTGTGCCAGGTGTTTTCATGTCTCTGGATGGTAAACGACAGTCCAATATTTTAAACTGCAAATCACATGCATTTTATGTTATACAACACAAAAAGGATACTGAGACCAAAAATGTTGACGCCTTGGACGGTGTATTTGTAGTAAAACACATTAAATGCTTGATAGCAGCATAAGACGACTCTGGTCTTACATCCAGATGTCTGAGAAAGAGGACAGAAAAAAAAGTCGCCCAAAGTAACAAAATGAGGAAGAGCCACTATGTGTTTTTCTATGTTTACACCGTTTTCTGGTTCAACCTCACCCTCTGCCAGGGTGCATGAAGATAGGAATTCAATCTGAAAAAGGTAAAAAGTCCAGCAACATTGAGTGGAAACAACAACTTTATTGCTAGGCCTGGCTTTTCTAGTCCCAGTTGCTTTATTGCTAGAAAATGCTTGACAATAAAGGACATGCATTCACCCTGTCTGAGTAGATCAGGAAAGAGCTCTAAAAAGTTGGTACCTTTTTAAACCAGCTTTGTTGCTGAGGCTTTATACTTCTTTATACTCTTACAACTGCTGAAGTTTTTAGCCTCTCTTAAATCCTTGTCTTCCAATTCCAAGGACTAAGGTCTTTGTAAACCGTTTAGCAAAAAATGTCATAGGAGATACACAGATACAGTCATCTGAAACACGCTACCGTCTGATTCACGTGAACAAGTGGTGCTCTTTGGTTACATGTTACCTTAGATGATAAGGAGCAATTAGAACTATTAAGTCCAAAAAACCTTGTGTTTGGTGTTTTGGCAAGTACAGAAAATTCACACACTCTCACTGCCACTGACAATTTAGAAATTGGCCCTGTACCTGATCCACTCTGTAGACGTGGATGTCTTCTGGTGCCATGAGGAGGATTGTGCTCAGTGTGCGAGCGTTCATCTTGGCTACAGGAATGGTGAAGACCAGCAGCCAGGAGACAACACAGACGAGGGAGTGGACCACAGCCAGAACAGGGTAACCCAGTAACAGCCAAATATAAGTACTGAAGCGACACTGCAAAGGACAGAACGATTAAAGTAATTCACTTTTAAACGTTAACTCTACTGAACTTTGCTTTGCACTGTGTGATTGAGGTCATTCGGATTTTCCCACCCAGTGCTTTGACTTTTTTTTAGCTGGCAGTTCTGGGACGGGGATCTCAACAGTGATTGGGGAAGACACCAGAAGGGGTGCACAGTTTTTGTTGTCTTCAGTGTCCCCCACTTCAGGAATGACCTCACATTTAGGCGGCTTCACAAGATCGTGAGCCTGAAAAATAATATCAAGGGTTTTCTGAATGAAGGTGGTTTGCTTGTGATTCTTGATTACAATTACCCTGTAATGGCAATCGGATGGGTTTATTTGTCATGTTAGCATCTAAGTCACAAGGTAATGTGGAGCTAAGTATTGTGTAAATGCAAAGATACATGAATTGAAAACATACAATGCTGCATATCGTATTACCTTTTCTACTAATTTTCCAAATGGCCAGATAAAGTACAATGCCATCTTCCAGCAAAGTTTGCCTGACAACAGCAAACCACAAAAAGACATTATGTTCCAAATTTAGGGGAAATCTCGCTCTCAGCTATTAACAAAATACATACCATAAGGGGCACCGCAGATTGTTAGAAACATAACAGGACATATGAGGAAGTAGATTAAAGATATCCACCATCCAAATAAACATACGTAAACTATGTTCCCAAAGTTTACCACTGAGCCTGAAAGAAAGGACATATACAAAATTAGTTATTGAATTCCCACATGTTTGTTGGCGTGAGTTTGCCAGTACTTTTGAACTGAACAAAAATGTGAAAAGAGAAGAAAAAAAACCTTTTTGAGGCTTAACAAGGCTGAGATCAGAGTGCAGCTCTTTGACCATGTCTGATTGGTCTTCGAGAGGTTTCTCTGTTACATTGCCTTTCCACTTTTTGAAGCCGAACTGGGGAAAAAATAAGTGTATTCTTGAATTACATACAGATCCCCCATACACACAGTGTTAAAAGAACATAATATGAATGACTGCGGAACACATGCAAATCTAGAAAGCAGTGGCAACATCCTGTGATTTTCAACATCCTGTGACATGTATGGTTTTCACAGCGACTTGGTTATGGCTCACCTTGTAGTTGTTGGCTTCCTTGTGTGCCTCCACCTCATTCTCAGCTCTGACTGTGGCCTTCGTGGTGCCTTCGTGCCAACCGTCGTCTCCATACCTCGATGAAGTAGACCAGGCTGAGGTAGCATGTCCTCCTGTGAGGAAAACAACTATCACAAAACTCTCCACAACACAACAGTTCATCAACAGTACATCTCCAATGTCCGTGTGTCCAGATCTTCACAAAAACATTTAGCCCCAAAACTTATTAGTTCCAGTTTTGTGACTGCCCTTGCTTTAATAGTTTTAGTTATGGTATCAACTTTTGTCTCATTCACCTCTGTGGACGGTGAGGAAACATTTTGGTGCATTGTGGCAGAAGTGGCATGCAGAAGCATCTGGGGAGGGCATCTCCACTGTGCCCATCTCTGGATGCTGGGGACCAGTACAGAGCCGATCAGTGTGGCACGGTCGACATGGAAACAGGTGATGCTGATCAGGATCACCATAATTCCCTGAATAAAATAATATGATGGGAGGCAAAGTTATGGATTTAACAAAAGCAATAATATTATTATTGTGTTAGGCAGCACTTGGACATATCTGCCAGTTCAGCTGGGAGAAAATTGGAGATGATGAATTGAAGGATCTGCACACAAAGTCCGCCCACTGAAGAGACTTACATACAGGTGGTGCCGTCTGACTATATTATCAATGCATGATAACTCACCCCAAAACAGAAGGTGCTATGCTTCAAAATTAAAAACACAATGCTCGTTTTACTATATGTAGCCCGCATACTTAAAAAAAATACTTATACATGAGACTTGCACATTAGAAAATAAGGAATATGTATAATAATGTTAATAATGTATGTATGTAACTTCACAGAAAACTAATGCTTACACAGAAAAGGATGCCAGAATCCTTCCAGTTTGTTATGAGCTCGCTGTGAGAAAAAATAAAAACTGCATTATAAGTGCAAAGCTGTGATCCTAACAAGGCAACTGCCCTTAAAGAACAGAAAACAGCTCACAGCTCTCATTTCAGACATAATCCCAACCTGTCCCTGTGTGTCAAACAGAAAGCCGTACAGGAATTAGCTTTTTCTGGAATCAACTTATGTCTCACTCACCTCTGGGGACAGTGAGAAAACATTTGGGTGCTTGGTGGCAGAAGTGGTGTGCAGCGTCGGGGGAAGACGTCTCCACGATGCCTATCTCTGGAATATGGGGGCCAACACAGAGCCGGTCAGAGTGCGACAGTCGCCGTGGATATTGGTGGTGGTGATGTTCAGGATCAGTGCAATTTTCTGAAGACGGAGAAGTCACGGAGAACGGAGTTATGGATTTTAAAAAGGCATATAATGTTAAATGTGAAATATGGCTGTGGAGCTTAACTTGCATCCAGGACCAACTGCCTCCACCTACCCCATGGAAAAGTGTGACCAACAAAAACCCCCTCAGAGTCACACATGACCCCTGTCCCCCCAGTCTGTCAACTCCTGTGTACCAGGACTTATCATATATCAATACATGGAAACAAATAGTGATAAGAAAACTTTTGCTTGACTATGCTAAGCTTTGAATCATATGTTTATGATGTTGATCAAAATAAACCAACTGTTCTGCTTCACACGGTCACTCATCACCTCCTAATAAAAAAAATGCAACCTAAATTACTGCTTTTAATGTAGCAACAAGTACATTCTGGATGAAAATGAAAAGTTTTAACTTGTAAATCCACATGTCCACATGGCACAGGTTTTCTGATTTCCCCTGCTGCACAACCATGCAACATTCTCACTAAATTATTAAGGATTGCTCATTGCATTGCTCATGCAAAACCTGCAGCAGTGACAATAAGAGTTGTGATCAAGCAATCACCATTAAAGCCTAAAGAACTCTGACTTACAGGAAGTCACTTTAGTGTTTGCACAGGTGACCTTGATGAGCATATACAAAACCGACAAAGAAATAAACTGGAAAACACACTTAAAAGCAGATATTTACCCAATGAGTAGATAAACTCGAGGTGCGAGTGGGTTCACAGGTGGTTAAAAACACAAAAGACAAACCCAAGGTGCGATTTGGGGAATGGAGGCCACTGGGGGCGGAGGGCTCCGGTAGAAGCCGAGTGTTTAGGGCTCACCTGCTGATTCTGCCACGGATCTTCTCCGCAGGTTCTCCACATCCCCTGACATCAGTAAAGACCTTTTCTGCGACATTGTGTCTGTTTACTCCCCAGGTGTTGCGCCTGTATCACCTGTGCGTCGAGGGGTCAGCCCCACTATAAGCTCAGCGTGGACTCACTGCCTGTTCATCACTGCAGACCGGCACCCTACAGCCAGAGAGGGGCGAGGGGGCGGGGCGGGGCGGGGCGGGGGTGTAGTAAAAAAAAAAAAAAAGGGGGGGGGGGGGGGGGGGAATGCAACATTTTGAACATTTTTAAATCCAACCCTATTTAGCCTCATTTTATAGCAAACCTCCTGATCACTTTTTGTTTATTATTTTCTTTCTACCCATTTTTCACTGATACGGTGCGGTCGCATTTTACCTTTTAAAACCACAATATTGCAGTTTTGTACTGGGGCGATCCTACAGTTTGTGGGGGCAAAGAAGCCCACTGAAACCCTTGATAGCAAGGAGATGCCTCACTTGGGTAGGTTCTAATTAGAAATATTGTTTTTGTTGTTGCTGTAGAATCTGGCATCTTCTTTATTGTTAGTAGGCAACCACCAAATCATTGTCCTTGTCCTAAAATTGTTAAATACCTTTAAAAATTATAAAAAAACATTCAGCATTTAACTAAACATATGCATTAAATATAGACGGTGGTGAAGGATGCCTGGTCTGCCTCTGAGGCAGGGTGTTTTTAAATATGTTGGACACAGAAACAGAGAGTGGTGTGGGTAAATGAGACATCACAGGTGGTACAGCTTGTTCAGGAGCTTTCCCTGGATGGTGATAGCTATCAGTTGGGACAGACTGTAAATGTGCTTTCAATCGTCAGACCTCTTAATTCATCAGATTGGACAATGAGAAAACAAACCTATTTTTCAACTGAAAAAAATGCAAGATGTGTAGACCAGAGGAATGTAAGGTGGCCTGCAGCGCAATCGTAGTGTGCAAAACTGCAGCAGTGAACTAGTACTGCAGACACGAATGTTTGGGCTGCACTCGGTCATCCGTCCAGATAAGACTGAGGTGGTGACTAATTGTATTGTGTATACAGATACAGACATGCAGAAAGTATGAAGGAAGCTTTGTAGTGTTGATGAGAGAATTATAGGGTTTGTAGTTATCACTACAAAATCAACCAGTATGTGTGGACCCCTCTTTACAGCTTTTTATGTTCGGGCTCCCAAAAATTTGCCTGATTTGTTTCTTCTGATACTAGACCTCTGATCGTGTCAATCTTAACAACTCCTTCATCAATGACAGAGTCAACAAAAAGTTTCAGGGCATTTACAAGCACTTTAAGTAACATATTTTTGAAAGCATATTAATCCTGCAAGTGCAACTATGTAATATATGATAAAACAATGACAGAAATGTCAGATCTGTTTTATTTAGATATAAAAACCAAAACGTACAGCTGCAAAATCAAGTGACAGTAAATGTTTTTTACACAGTTGGGCGATGGCCTGTTGACAGCAAGTTATTCATTTTAAGCCATAAAAAAATACTTACAAAATAATCTTCATTTAATTCGTTAATAATATCTTTAAGCATAAACTTTTTTTTGGGTGGACATCAGCCATATTTAATTTATGTTGCCAGCTCACTTTATAGTTCAGTCGATAGCAATGTGCTAAATACTAATAAACATAAATAATTCTCTCTCATGCACATCTCTGAATAACAACAATCTAACTTGCAACAGCTAAGAAGCCATCTATCACAGTCTACCTCTGCATTATTTCTCCACAGTGAGCGTTGAAAGACGATATTAGATGAAATGTTGTTACAGTGACAGTGTTTTATACCATAACTGACCCTTCCCTTTTTGAAAATCATGTCAGCAGAGTAATTATGGTATTTGGAATACAGATCACTATAAATAATACCCTTACTGACAAATCTATCAACAGACTATACTCAGTACACACACAAATTAGGAGGATTAGTTCAGAGCAGAAATAAAAAAAATCTAAACCCACTGCAGTATAAAATATATCATACAAGATTTTCAACTTGACAGAAAGGAAAACACAAATGGAGCCCGGCTTTGATTGAATATATACACAACGGATTTACAAAAGTAGAAATACTGCTGTAAAAAATAGCCCTTATAAAAACAGTGATACGAGGCAAAGGGTTTTTCTGTGCAGAGAATTCTAAGCAACTGAGATCTAACCAATCCATGATAAAATACCAACTCCTCTTTTTACTTGTACTTTGCTGATGTCAGAAAAGAAGGAAAAAGGACAATAATAATGTGCGTAGCGCTTTTCAAATGCTATTGGTTTAAATGTAAATATTATAGTGTTAAACCAGTACTCTGAATAACTACTTGTAATTTACACTGGGGCTATAATAAAGTCCTATCACTTGGCATTAATATTAGTACTAGTAGGATGAGGAAGATAATACTTAGTACTTCAGGTTACCTGTACATAAACACAAGAAATTATTGGTTAAATAGTGGTGGAAGGAGAGCAACAGAGATAAAAATAAAACATTAAAATATAATACAAACAGAAAACCTGGGTTAAATGGTTTGCAAGACTTTCAAATAGTTTTTAGCATTACACCTTAACTTAAATTATTCTGACACTATCAGGACCAACCCTGCCACATTGAAGGTCTAATGACGGTATAAGCAGGGCTGAGCGGAGACGATTTCAGAATAAAGACATCTGTTTGTTTCAAACCATTGAGACAGAAACAAATGATCTGCTGCGGCGACCCTGAAAGGGAGCAGCCGAAAGAAGAACAAGATGTTGTTTCAAGCCATGTACAGTTTAGCTGCCTTGGGTGTCTTGTCATCATGTTGAATTTTTATAGGACACAAATATAAAAAATATTTTTCATTATCTTATTCACAATTTTTTTTCCTTTAATTCATTTGCTTTAAAAAAATAAAAATAATAACTGACTAGCTTAGTTGACCTCTATGTTGTTGTTTAGGTGCACTATAGTAAAAATTTATAAAGTATCCAGCACTTTTTTTTTTAGCTTACTGACTGTGTACCACAAAGAAACAGCCAGAATATTTTGGAGCTTTGCTCTTAGAAGTCAGAGTCAGCATCTATTAGTTCTGCCTCCATTAAACAGGTCCGTGAGTGAATGGGTCCATAGCCGGCTCTTCTGCCTGCTGGTACCCGGGCCACGTGGGCCATCCTCTCTGACAGCCCATCGGTGACATCCACCTCCCCGGGGTAGTGAGAAGATCCACTGTGTTGCCATGTGGAGGTTGAAGGGGAGAAGCGGGTGCCGAGACCTAGATCCTCCGGGCGGTCATTGAAGGTCATGGGGTTAGAGAGCCGGTTGCGGCCATAGCTGTTCCAGTTGCTCTGGTGGGGCGGGTAGGGATGTCTCTCCTCACAGGACAGAGGGTATGAGGATGGGACCTCTGTATAGGATCCTGGAAGGACTTCCTCCTCCATCTTCTGCTGTAACCTCTGCTGCTCCCACAAATTAGCAACCAGGCTTGGGTGGCAGGGCAGTTTGGGGAGACGGGGCACTGAGCTGCGGCCAAACTCTCGCTGGCGAAACGCTTGGTGATCCACCACCGGACCAGGCTCCTCCACCGGACGCACCTCCTTCTTCCTCTTCTTCTTTTTCTTCCTCTTTATCATCTCTGGAGAAATTTCAGCCTCCACCCTCCACAATCTGTTCCTCTCCTCTGGAGGTGGCACTGGGGAGAAAATGACAGATTGTAATTGACAATGTTTGAGTAAAGAGAAAGATAAAAAAAGAGAAGAGAGAGTTATGGACAAGGAAACACGTGATGTGAAAGACACTGTAATTTAATGGCCTCCAGCTCTCACCTGGTGTTCCAGTAGGTGTAACAGAAATGTCCTGAGGCAGGATGGCACCTCGCCTCGCCACCATCTTAGTCACATGCTGCGCCCAGGCTGACGACATGTCATTGGATGGCTCATTTAGGTCAAAATTTATTCCAGCTATGAATGAGAACAGACAAAGCAAAAATTCTTAATCCTGTAATAAGTATGAACAGCTATAAGTCCGACAAACCTAATGGCTCCTTCAGTAAACTGCTTTAAGCAGCATCATAGCAGCTACAGTTAAACATCCTGTTTAACCCCCATGGTTATTAAGTATATGCATATTAAGTATATGCATACAGTTACCAGGAGATATGATCTCCATCATGAACTAGCCAAATAAGACTCCCCACAGTTTCAATCATTTATCACAAGGTGGAAATATCTGCTGTTAATAGCTTCCCCAAAAATAGTGGAATCCAAATGCACACACTAATTTATAATCAGTTTAACATCATTGGGTTTGATTGGGCAGAATTATTTTTACACTTACCCACTGGTCCGTCATGGGACACCGTGTGCATACTGAAGGACAGTTCCTTTTCCGGGTCCTTGTGGAGCTCCTTTCTCATCGCGAATGCCTTAGCAATCATCTTGCTCTTCTTGATCCTCTTGGGTTCATTGTCACTACGACCAATAATCCTGGCACAGGAAGAGAGAGGTTCATATGCGTTAGACAACAGAATTCAGCAGTAATAGTGGAAGATCAAAAGGAAATGTGATTTTTTATTTTATTATTATTTATTTTTACCCAAATTCTTGATTCTGGATGATAACAGAAATAGCCAAAGAGAGTTACAACATCTTAACTGGCATTTACCCACTAATGACAATGAAAAGCAGAATAAAGTTTAGGTTTAGAAATATTGCCTGATAAGTCAAAGATCTGATATTAAGAGCCATCAGTTGCCTTCTGATTTTGGAAAAAACATTCAATTGCTACAGGTTTTCTGATTTTGCTTCAGTATGGAAAAGCTGATGCTGCAGTGTTGATCAAAACAAATTCCTGCGAGTAAAATCCAAGACCCCATAACCCTTGTAGTTGCAAACCAGGGACAGATATAGAATATGTTTGTTGTGTTGGCCAGACTGAGAAACATGCTCAATAAAGGTAGGCACATTTGGAATATTATGTAAATAGGTTTCAAATTCCAATTGTAAATACTTTTTGCAAATAAACTTTATATCAAGTTTGTGTTAAAAGTTTGAGAAATGTCAAATACATAACCTATCTACCACTTTTAATCGAAATAGACAGATGTGCTCAGTTCCTGTGTGCTGAAGGTTGTAGAGCTGGTACCTACCACCTTGTTACTCTGGCAGGGGGTGGCCAATCAGATGTCGGAGGTAGCAATAGCCACCGCAGGCCACCCCTCTGGCCCAAATCTTGCTGCACATCTAGCAACGTACACTGGGAATACAGTACAATTCTGATTTATTACTGCCCCTCACATTTTATGTGGCAAGACGAAAACCCTTTTTGCACAGAAACACGTCATCATATCATCAGGACCCGATACTGAGAGCCCTGCAGCCACAATGTGCTCTGGTGCCATAACAAGTGTTCAGGAGAGAGATTTAAGTATTTTATAAATATTATATAGATAGTATTAGATATAATATTGTCATCTCATAAAGTTCAACCTTGAGTCCTTGATTAAAATACAAACTTCAAAATGAGGAGATTAGCTGAATAAAAGTTATTGTTTTATTGCATTTTATGACCATCTGCTCACTTGCACCAGGTGCGTTTCCAAATGAGGATGGTGGCTTTGGTCCAGACCCAGGTGCTCATAGCAATTCCCGTTCCAAACATGGAAAACAGGTTGATTTTCTCCACCATGAGGCTCGGCCGGTTCTTAATGGTGCATTCTGGGATTGGCTTGTTGGTCTGAGAGGCAATCGTCACGTTGGCTTCACATCTGTTAAAAAAAAATATAACAAAGATGATCAGTCTCGACCATACAGTATCTGCCTCCCACACCTTCCAGGCATGGGACTGAGGGACATTCTGAATTCTGAACCTGATAAATGAAAAGGCCTTTTACAGGAGAGACTGGTTTACATTTTTGAGGCTAAACCAATTCAATCCAGCCAGTGTCAACATGGAGGGGAAATAGGGGAAAATTCACAGCTGTAGGACACGTGTTTGAGCAGCGGTTTGAAGGCTAAACAGCATCGGTTTGTGAATTTCTTTAATTTATGCAGACATGGTTGTAATAGGGAGTGTCAGAGTTATGAAGTGTCGCAGTTTTGAGGCAGACAGGTGTAAACGTTTGTTATAGTGCTGTAAATCACTGGGGACAGAAGGAAAATGCTTACAGCACATATTCTCTGAAGCTCCTCTCCCATTCAGCCTGGTTGAAGAAGTCGTAGAAGTGGCAGCCGAAAGTGATGAAAACAAAACCAAAAGCAAGGAACCCAAATATGCCTGGAAAGGAGAAACAAGACAATAAATTAGATAGGAAATATGCCTTACAGTAACTACAATGCAGTAAGAACAATATTACAAACAAAGATGATGGAATAATCGTTCACGACACTACTTTGCTTATTTCAGAGAAATGATGTGGGAATATTTTTGCATCCTGTGCAGAAAACAACTAAACACTGCAAAGATGAATCTCCCATGGGCTGGTGCATCTTATGGTAAAAATCTTTGTTCAGTGCACCCGCTGATACACTGCTACGTAATCTTTAAATGTTACTTTTTATACAAAACAGGCAACACAATGGTGGAGAGGTTTGTGCTGCCGCCTCAAAGCTAGAATGTCCAGCTGTGGCCTTTCTGTGTGGGTTTTCTCCGGGTACTCCAGTTTCCTCCCGAAGTCCAAAGACATCCATGTGAATGGGAGTGTGAATGACTGTCTGTCTCTGTATCTCTCTCTTGGCCCTGACATAGACTAAAAACCTTTCGAGTGTGTACTCTCAACCAGAATTGTTTTTCTCTTCACAAGATCATGTCAAGAGTTTGGTAATAAGCAAAATATGACAGAACTTACCAAGTCTAAGCATTGTCTCGTTAATTTTGCTCGCCGCCTTCTCACTCAGTAGCCCTGGGTGGTTGCTCTTGATGGAAAACAAGGTCATGACACCTAAAAAAAAAAATTAAGTTGCATTGATATTCGAGTTGTGTTGCTTGAAAATACAAGTGACAAAACCACAGTGTTGCTCCAATCATGCGCGCTCACCCCGAATGAGAAAGTAGCCACCGACAACAAGCACCACTCCGATGGGTGCCAGCACAAACCCAGCACGGTATCTGTAGTTTTTGTAGCCTACAAAACAGATCCCGCTCACCGAGTCTCCATCCACCTGTGGGGCACCGGACGACACAGACAAAACAATATCACAAAACAATGTGATCAAACTAAACAAGTGTGGAACATATTGAGACGAATGACACCCAAACGCACTTCAGCGATAGCCAGGATGGCCACAGTGAGGACGAAAGGTATGGACCACGTGACCATGTGGAAGTAGGAGGTTCTGCCAGACAACGGCTGGTGAGTGGTACCCAGGGCTTTGAAGGACGTGTGCCAGGCATAAGTCAGCATGACAAACCAAATCACTCCAGACATCAGGGAGTAGTAAACAATGATGAAGATGGTGACACATGACAGGGTCTCTGAAGACCTACAACAAGGGAGGATTGTGTCAGTTTTCTTATTGGAAATAACTTCAGGCCTTTGGTCATTTTTGTCAACAAACACATGAGATATAATTGTAGCTGAAGAAGAATCAAACAAATTTTAATCTAATCTCATGACTGATGGCTTCACCAACGCTCTGCACTTACGAGGGCTCCCCGAGACGCATGGTGTTGTCGCTCTTGCACACAATCTCTTTGCGTGCTCCATCCAGGAACTGGGCCAGCCAGCCGATACTGCCCACAAAGAAACAGGCATTGATGTAGAAGAGAATAACAGCCGGGTAGCGGTTAGAGTTCTTCCAGTCGGCGAGAAAGGTGGCCTGAGACAGAGAAAACATGAAAGAACACGGTTTGGGGAAGAACAAGAGCAAAAAGACAGAAAACAGAATGATGGTGTTGTGTTCACGTCTCACCAAGGTGAAAAAGGTGCAAAGGAGGGTGATGGTGCCGAAGTAAGCGATGTAGGCGTGCATGTCGTTGTGCTCCTCCTCAGTGAACAGAGGGTTGTCACACTGGATGCCGCAGCCCTCCACATCCTTGTACCAACTCGACTGAATGTCAGTCTTTACCAGTGGGGCTTCACAATGGCCCGATGTGTTGAACTTCAGCTTTTGCACTTCATTCTGCACCCAGAGGTGAAAAGCAAAGGTGACGCAACTTGAGCGTACACCTAATTTAATAAGTCTGGAACTACAACCGACACAATGCGATAAATTAACACACAAACTAGTATAAATGGAACCATTTTCTTTCTGCTGATGTAATGAACAATCACTGTGTTAGTTTTCAGCACTGCCAGGGCACTGCTCTCTAGTTGACCCTCTGTCCTGCAGTGAAAAGAGGCTCTATTTTCCTTTAGGGATCCATAAAGCATCACAAGACATTACATAACAAAGAAGCATACCGAACAGCCCACAGGGAATTTGTCACATTTGAGGAAACTGGGCCAGCCTCTCTCCTGGTCCACGATGCTGCATGGCTGGCGTGTAGCCAGACACAGGCTCTGGCTGGGCAGCTCAACATGACCGTTCTCACATTTGGGCATGTAGACGGCACAGAGCAACGGCTGGATGACAGACCAACAGCGAGGAGCGTTGCGTAAACCTAGGACACAAAGACAATCTTTGAATATACAACATTTAGGATGTACAACAAGACTTGAGATGGATTTGTCAGGCTAGTGATGGTGATCCATTAATTTTCTTTTACCTTGATTGTTAAAATACACATAAATAGAAGATACTCTGTGTGAGTCTGATTTTGTGAAAATGTGTGAACATGAAATACTCATCCCTTAGGATTCATAAAAAAACACTTTTTGTTTCCAGATACAGGCAACAATTTGAGAGACAAAAGCAGATTTACTGTGTGAAGCAAACTATTAATAATTCAGGCTCCTGCAGAATGAACAATTGGTACTTTTTCTTCCTCACGAGCACAACAAGAGATATCCTGCAAATGAATGGCACAGGCCTTTCTCACCACTGCTGAAGGTTACACAGAAGCCATAATAACCGTAACCACACACACACACACACACACACACACACACACACACACACACACACACGGCTCCCGGAGACAATCTGGAGGTGCTTGACACCTGTGAGGCAGCGCCCTGGGACTGGCAACTCATTAGTGACAGCTTATGAATGTGAAAATCAATTGCTGAATATCTAAAAAAAACCTATTGTTCCCTTACTGACACCTTAGAGTGAGTTCTGTTGTTGCCTTTAATGGCTTTTAAGCTTCCATTTCCTGATAGGAGAAAGAAGTGGAGACTTTTAATCACAGCTCACAGTCACACCAGTTAACACTATTATCATGTTATTTATTATAGTTAGACAGTTATTTATTTACAAATGTATTTCAAATTAAAAGCACACACACTCACTCATCCTGTAGTCTGTGAGTTTCTATTGGGTGTATCACTTTCTAATAAATGTGTATATTGCCTTTGGATTATAATATCATTTATTTTAGCATTTTCTTAAGAAAAATGAGCTATGAAATCTGATGCAGAATCTTTACTTTAAATCTTACCAGACCACATGGTCAACTTCTCAAAAGCCTCCTCCTGGGTGCTGGAGTCCTCTGCCAGGATCAGAGAAGTGTGTGTATATGGCAGAGGCGATCCCAGACATGTGTTGTATTTAAGCGCCTCACAAGTTGTCGTTTTCTTGCACCTATCCTCAAATATGGTTCCGTTTGGCGACAACACTGCACCGGAGCGTGAAATCCAGGCAGCCCAGACGCAAAGCATCCCATAAAATCCAACAATAGGGCTCCTCCAACCCTGGGAAGACATCTTGGGAGAGGGAATCCAAAATTAAAAAAAAAAAAAAAAAAATGTGAATAATGTGTGTTCTAGTGCTTCAATGATCCTGTTCTCTAAGAAATCCACAGAGGGTGTTTTCTTCATTAGATTTCCAATAAGTGTCCAAACGCGGCATGGTGAAGAAAAAAAGCTGCTGGGCGCTTCAAAGTTTCCTCGCAGTCCACCCAAACTTTTTTACTCTGCACTTCTCGTCCGATACTCGTTGGATCATGCTGAATCCCTTCATTATCCAAACTCCAACAGTATAAGAAAGGGGGGCAATCAACGTAAAATGATGAAAGGTGTTTATTTGAAGCGCTCAGGCTGGGTATGAAAAAGACATCAGGCCGAGAAAGTTGCAGATTGGCCCTCCCCCCGCTTGCAAAAAAAAAAAAGTCTGTGCAAAAGTCTGGATGTCTGTAATAGGATCTCCAACTCAAATGCACCACCCCTTCTCCACAGCCCCCCCTCTATATGCTGGCAGAAAAATCTGATGATAAATGAGCATTTTTCTCTCTGCGTGTCCCAATAAGTGATTTTCCTACCCGTGAAGAGTCTGATGAGCCTCTCTGTGGCTTTGTTGTGCTCCTCTGAGTTGTTTTTTTTTTTTTTTTTTTTAAGTCTCTGGTATGCACATGGTGGGGGGGAGCCAGAGCAACAAAACCTCCCCACCCATCCCCCTTCTGCAAGTGGAAGAATGTGCCTTATGACAGTCTCTCTCAGAGTTCTTCATCTCAAGGACCCCCAAAACAACACAGAACCACCTCTGAGGGGTTAACAATAACATACAGGGGCTATTATGCAGCACATTATAACTGTTTGTGATGCAAAATTTATGTCAGTGGACATTTTGACATGACGGTAAAACCGGTGATAACATATTTAGAATTTATAACATCCTTGATAAAGATTGAGTCACATGCTGCAGCACAAATAACACCAGGCAAAGAAGAATTTAACAAAAGCAAGTTTCTGAATGAAATAAACAAAACTAGATATTAGAACATTATAGAGATGAATGAAATATTTTGTTCTGCAGTTTCTGCTTCATTACATTGAATTTTTCATTATAACACATTGTGCCCACTTTTCAAAGGTTCAACAGAAAATGGGCACTTGGACATTAAATGTTTCCAAAAAAAACACTTGTTCGTAATGCTTTGCATATTTTATGTCAATAGTCAACAGGAGACTCAGAGGGTTCATCACAAGCTGCAAACCTGTGACAAACGTCAAAAAAACTGAATAGGTTGCAGCACATGAAGAGAAAACAACAAGGTTTGGGTAAAAGCTCTACAGTCTGGAGGATAAAATAATCAACCTTTACTGAAATACTGCAAATAAGTTGAACAAATGGCAAAATAAATAAATAATAAAATAAACTCATCAGTTACGTTATGTCAATCTGATTTAACGGCAGTTCCAGTACTTTTAGTAGTACTGACCCTGACCCTGTGGCAGGCATTCCTTATAATATATAGGAACAAAATTGATAATCACAATAAAATCTGTGCAGTATATACTGTACATAGTGTATGGTTAGGTAAACATGGACACTATTGAACCAACACACTTATCATGTGGACCTATGACACACGTTAATTTAAAAAAGCTTTTTTGTGCTGAGGATGACAGAATGCCCCATTCTTTGTTAGTCATTATGTATTGTGAAATAGGACTGTTTACATGTTCTTTTGAATAGTTTGTGTGACATCAGTGTACGTGTGTTTATTGGAGAGGGAGAGGATGGAGGTGCACAGTTTAAAGTCTAAACTACATATAATCAGTTTCCGTTGGGACATTGATAATGGACTGGGTTTCCTCTCTGGGTAAAGTCACTGCAGGAACATCCACAACTTTCTTAACACACACAGAACAATTTTTTTTAAGCAAAAAGCACCCGATGCTTTTGATGTGGTGGCTGATTTTTCTCTGCTTTTTAAATGATGTGTACAAGCGCAATGTACATGTTCATGGCCTTGAATATGATTACATGGAGAATACGAGTAAAAACAGGTTTCTGACAGCTCCGTTCACCACAGTGGTGGAGAGCACTTGCAAGGCTGCATGATTGCAGACACTTTGCTTCTCACCGGGTGTTCTAAACTGGGTTTACTTTGCCCCCGTCTCTGTGTCTGTCTGGGCCTGTCTGGGCCTCCGTAACACCCACAGCAACATGGCCGAGTGGGCGAGTCACAGGCAAAAAAAAAAACAGAGACCACACACAGAGGACTGGAGCCCAGACCCCCCCACCCCCTACACACACACACAGAGAAAATCACGAGAAACTGCAATAACTGTGGTTTTTATTTTATTCAGCTGTTTCTACTAGCAATAACATAAAACACTTCAAAAGTGCCATTAGATGGGTGATGCAGTAGATTCTAGTGTTTTTCTAAACAGACAAACTCAGAAAGAGGAGCAGCCACCTTTAAACGAACACAGAGATGTCTAGATTATGTTTAGATATATGTTTAGATTGTGGACTTGCGTCAAAGGCTGTTTGACACGCAGGACTGTTTCTGCTCTCCAAGATTACAAGCATCAGGTTTCACGCTGGGAATGTCTCATAACTCAGGTTTTCATTTGCCAGGCAGAGAAACAGGGTGGAGAAGAGAAAGTACACAGCTACACCAGGGTTTTGAGTTTCCCCGAGCTAATGAATGAAAACATCTCGTCAAATGACAGCTCCTCCATTGAACCACAAGAAATGCGTCAAATTATTACATGAAAGCAGTGTACAGAACGCTGAAAGTTACCTATTCTATTACGCTGAACCCAATTACGAACAAAAATGGCACCGAATAGAGACAAATGGAGCTCCTTAATCAGAGCAACTCAAACCCCTGTCACACAAAACAAACTGTGCTGTAGTGACTATAGCAAGACATAGGCTAATTTGGGCGCTGATGTAACTGTTTTCTTTGGTGGGGACGCTGTGAATCGCTGCTTCTCCTCTATTTTAGTTCAAATTCTTTCACAAAAAAAGTCAAGAGAGTAAGAGGCTTCACATGTAGCATACAGGATTTAAAAAAGGATCTGCCAATGCATACAGTCCCATCCAAAAGTAATTAGCGTGCTTTTGCTGTACACTTTTGATGGCGTTTAGGCATTTTGGAAGGGACAAAACTTGGGTGATCTGACACAGAAGGTATAAAGCAAGCAAAAGCTGAAACCTTGAACTTTCATGTAATATGAGTTTTATGGAATCTTAAACCAAAATGTCTTCCGTGAAACAAATCAGTTAGCCTTATCGTCCCAATACTTTTGAGCAGTGGCAGCGTGTATTGAGAAATACAGAACACACGACAAAATGGATCAGCCCTGAAGTTTTCAGCTGTGCAATTGTAGTCACATTATAAGGCTAAATCTTCGTGTTTTAGCTCCTTTCACATGAAACCTGTTAAAGTCATTGTGTAAAAATGTTTAATATATACTGTAACAGGGGTATAATATACATTTTCACACATGCATATTTTATGCTTTTTCCTCAGCAAGGTAACAAGTATGTTTCTATTAGAAAGATACACATTTCTAAAACATGAATAAAAGCAGCAAATATCAAATGAGAGAATCACCCGACAGGAGCTTGTAACAATATTAGAAAATATTATGTCTGACATTTCTTCCAATTTTGTTTAAACAATCACTTGTAGAAAATGCTATTCCCTTTTTATTAGTTCACTTTTACAGGAACCAGGACAAATACTCATCTTCGACAGTAAAAGTATGAAAGAAATAAACACCTTTACATTATACTGACTGCATTTTTATATAAAGGTCAGTGTGATCCTGAACACTAAATACTCCCTCTGCTTCTCCTTGGATTTTCTACTGAAACTGTTATGAAATGTTTGGTAAATGGAAGCACGGCCTATGTCCAGTAGGTGGTGACAGACTCCTCCATCTGTGTACTGTGTGTAACCAGCTCCAAGTACTTCAAAGCACATCACTGGTTTGTTTAACACAGTTTTATATTTACGCATATAACACATTTTAAATGTAAGAGAGTTGAAAGTGAATGGTTTCTTTAAAGAATTGGCATAAATAGATCCACCGATTTCACCGCAAGTACTATTCCTGGTCCCAGCCATCCTAATCTGGTCCTCCCAGGCCAGGGTCAGCTCCACGGGTCAGAGCGGTGTTTGAGATTGTAATTCTGAAGATCAAACTGGTCTTTGATCTGATTGATCAGAATCTGGGATAGGAAGATGCCAACCAGCTGCAGAAAGGAAAGTACAAGACACAGGGCTGAACAGCTGGCTACATTGGTGAAAATGTGGTGAAAGTACACACACTCAGTTTTTAAGTAAAAGTGCAAGTACTTGCTAACTTACTTAAAATAAAATACTCCACTAGAAGTAGAAGTACCACTTCAAATTCTTTATTCAAGTTGAAGTGCAAAAGTCCACACTTTAAATCCAAGCTCAAAACTTATCTGTTCAGGCTTTCCTACTCTCCATGAGTGGTTGGCCGTTGATGGTTGATGCTGTGACAGTTGTCCATGTTTATTTGTTTTCCATTGTATTTTATTATATTTTATTGTAATTCTTTTATCTTGCTGTACGGTGATCTTCATGGTTTATTTGACTTTTAATGTATTTTATTGCTCTATTTTGCCTTTATCTGTACAGTATCCTTGAGTGTCATGAAAGGCAACTATAAATAAAATGTATTATTATTAATATTACATGGTATGATTTTACTTAAAGAATTTCACTAAACATACAGTATTTTAAATAGTACTAAAACTGATGCTGCTGATAACATGAATTCAGTCCAGTCAAGATTTTGACAGTGCAGCTGACAATAAAACTTCCAGATAACCACATCTAGATGCTTCAAAGGCAAAGAAAAGTTCTATTTATTAATTAAAAACAGATGCGAAAGTTACCGAGCAACTTGGTGTGAAACAAAAATGGTACAGCTGGTTAAGTTTGAACAGATTTTAAAGACTTTATGTACTGATGGGTGGTTAATCCATAATAATAAATCAAAATGATTTAGTTAATTAGATTTGGAGTCAAGAATCATCTTCTACACAAAGTATGAACATTTTCTCTGAACTGTAGTGGAGTAAAAGCAAATGGAAATAATGGAAAAATTGTACTCACGCACAGTACTTAATTAGTGTGTATGATTGTGAGTATGAATGGGAGGCAGTGTAAAGCATTTTTTGAACCTATAAAGTACAGATCATTGAGTGATCGTACCTGTGGTATAGCCAGTCCCATTGCAATGCCTCCAATGAGGAAGAGGTTGGTGTGAATCCAGTTAACCAGCTTGTCAATGCAGCCGTTGGTGTGGATATAGTTTCCTGCATTGAGGTAGTTTAGCTCCTGCATACCCTGGCCACACATAGTGTTGACAACCACCTGAATATACAGACATATGCAGAAAAACAATTTTTTTTTAAAAATGACAAAACACAAAATCTGAAAACAATGTCAGCAGAGTGCGAGAAGAAAACCACCTTTTCTTTGGATATGATACAGCAGGAGAAGGGGACAGAGCAGCGTTCTCTGCTGGGGTTGTTCTCGGTGCAGTTGAAGTACATATTCTGGGACCAGTCAGTGTATGTTACACCACCACAGCAGTCAAACTGAGGATATGGAAAGGAAAAATTAGTTAGCCGCATCAGGTCCCATCACGATGAAAGCATGAAGCCTAAGTTTGGACAGAATCCCTACCTCCATCTGGCCAAAGTCTATAAGGTTTTGCAGATCAAGGTCATCTCTGTAGTGAAGGATTGCATTGTTGATCATCACTGTAACTTTACTGCGTGCCTTCAAAGAGTATGGAGAGAAGAGTTCAGCAGCATGTACAAACACATATGTCATAGATGCTGTATAATAGAAAATATGGAACAAACGGAATCCATAAAAACATCACGAAAACACAAAAGGTTCACGACTGTTCTCCAACTTCTTAAGGTCTTATTTTAACATCGGAATTTCTTAAATGACAGATACAAAATTTGCAGCAGTTACAGTACAGAGCACAGCAGTGAATTATTTTTATAATCAGAATCTGTAAAATAATTAGAGAGTAAAGAAATGAATCTTTGCAAAAGGACTATACCTACTATTATGAACATTTACTTGACAAGTATGGACACATTTTAATAATAGTTGAATCTGGATCAACAGTGTAAATAAGTTGGAAACATGAAAACACACACACAAAAACCCAATAAATCCAGATATGCTTTCATTACCGTATCTGAGAAGACGAAGCCCAGAATACCAGCAACGAGTTGAAGCAGGAAGATCAATGTCAGAGAGATACAGAACTGGGAGGGAAAGACAGAGATGGAAACAACAGCGTCAGTATTGAGGGACAGATTCCACAAAGTGTGTCTCTACTCAGACTCAGCTGTTGCTTATTACCTCTCCTAAATGTGCAGAAAAATCAAAAAAGCAAATAAATAAATAAAATGGAAAAGCAACTAGACACAGACTTGCAACAATGAGATATTTAAAAAAAGACTGATTGGACAGCTTCATTCCACAGCTGAAAGTTTTCTGATTTACTGTCTGCAGGAGGCAAATGTTTTCTCGCAGCGAGCCCACACAGCCACAGAAGGTGATGATGAAAATGAAGACCCCCACGACCATCAGCATCATAGCAGGGTCCACTGACACACAGGACAGTGCTGCCTCTAAAGGCAAAGAAGAAAGGTTCCAAGACATATATGAACAGAGCAAGAGACTTTCATTAAAAGACAACATTTATGTAAGTATGTATTAAGCACTTTTTCTCAGATTTTTCTCTTTTGAAAATGAAGCTCTATTGACGTACTAAACACTAACGTTGAACATGAGTGTCTGTAGGTCAGTGGAAGCTCTTTTACCTGCGTGTTTCGTCGTGCGAGCGTACACACCAACTGACACCATCACTAGAGAGATTATCTGAGGAGAGAATATAATTTCCTTTTAGCTAATGCATGTCCAAATATGATGAATGTGGCATAAGAGGTGGAACACAACACAGTGGGCGCATGAACCATTTCTGTGTTCATACTTGTCAAGGGAGTGGCACAAATTACCAGAACATTAATCACAAAAATTAGAAAGCAGTGCAGAAGAATAGTACGAGCCGCAGACAGTGGGACTGAGAGGATGAAAATGTCCAATACTGAGGGAGTCCAGCGTTAAACTCCAGGACCACAACTTTATTCTTTGAGTGTCAAAAGAGTGTAGGTCAAGATCCACTCTGCTCCCATTGGCAGCAACCTGTACACCTTCCTGTAAAAATAAAAGAGCCTTTCACTCAACGCTCCTCTCACAGTCTCAATAGAATAATACGGGACGCACAGAAATCCTCTTCTGACCCAGAATGAAATGGATCCAGTTACCACAGACACTGAACCTTGTTGGGGTGGGAGGGCAAAGCCAGATTTGCCCTCTTGTTTTTGTAGAGGTTTAGTTTCACTGTGAATAAACTCAAAGCAAACAGGTGCGAGTTTCCTGAAATATTACACATTTAAAACTAAACGGTTCCATTGTGGCCTTGATTACACAACTAATTTACTCATTTGATGTTTCATTGTTGTTTTAACTCAGACAGTTTATCAGAATTCCACAGAAAAAAAAACGACTTTCCTTTGGAGTTTTGGGCATGTTATGTTGTTATCTTGACTTGGGGAAAAAAAAAAGACATTGCAGCAATCTTTGGTGTGACTCATGCAGAACTCAATGTAGCCAGAGGGAACAGAAATGATAAAAACACATTCCTCATTACAGGGTTTCATGTTTTCACACCGCCTTATCCTGTTTGTACACGGCAGCAAGTCACGTTTGCAGTGTGAGCTTGACTTACATGCTACTGCTGCAGGAAATGCAGGAAGTTTTGGGGAAAGAAAAACTGAAAATGTTAGATTTTTAGGTTTTTTTCTATATTTGTCCCCCGTTTCTGTCATCTTGTGCAGCAGGTTTGCTTCTCACGCTGCACTAAACCTTAGCAAGTTTAATATGCAGCAGGAGATCAGCTCTAAAAATGCAGTAAGAAATCTCCTTATGTTACAGGCCCCAACTCCAAAACCCACTGATGTGAACTTTGCTTTGTTTACAGGCCACTGCTGACTTTACTCTTGCTGGTAACAGAATTCTTGTTTGCCTCCAAAGCCTAATAATTATTAACATCTTACTTTAGGAGACAAATGCCACACACACACTGTAGCCATTAACTCAATCTGTTGTATTCACCAAATGGAAAACTGCTGTTTAGTAACCACACAACGAACTTGACACACATTTCGCTGCATGTCCCCATGCAGAGGACACCTTTCCTGGACACAATTGGCTCTCTTTGCATAGTCAAAGAGCAACCACATCAAACAAAACAGTAGCTACTCCAACAAGATGACTGGGTGTCACACATTTTAGGATAAAACATAAGAAGCTGAAATAACTATAATCATAAAATCAACTCTTAATTTTGTAATAAAAAAAAATTGCATTTAATTTACACTTTCGTTTGTATCACTAACTGTTTAAACTCACCCAAAATAAAAAATTAAACAGGAACAGCAGATACTTGACAACTGGACTGACAAATGAGAAGTCCTCATTAGATCCAGGTGCTCTGCTGCTTCCTGCCCCCATTGCGGCTCGGTCCAAGCGTCTTATGTAAGTTTGCGCACAAACGCGCTCTCGTTGGCTCCAGGAACGAATGTGTTTACAAAAGCGAAACCCCGAAGAGTGGGCAACATAATGATGATGATGATGATGAGGAGGAGCTGCTTTTCTCTGGGATTTGAGCCGACGCGTCTAGTGAGCAGCTGCGGGCTGCTGTCGGCGGCAACTGACAGCGACTGGGCGTGTAAAAACCTGGGTGTGTTACTTTGTCTCACGTCTGCACCAATGATCCTATGATACAAGCGGCTCCTGAAATGTAGAGGGCCCCGTAATACACCCTGTGTTTGTAGCAGTTTTCTACTTGAAACATCTGTGGTACTGTAGGTGCTACTGGTTACCTACTTAAATGTATAGTATGATACCGACACATTATACTATACCCAAAGTATAAAGTGTCACCGTGTTTCATTTAGATTATACCAGTGTCTATATACACCGTTAAAGCAATGAAGGACCTTTGTTTCATGCTGCATAATGAACTTGGTAGGTCACACTGACCTTTCTATTAAAGCAGCCTGACATCTCAAAAGAACAGGCTTCACCAACAAAACCAACATGAGCTACAGTTCAAGAAATTGACTGCCTCATTTTCAACCTGGCATCCATCTATTTACACATTCTTTATTCATTTATAACTGCAAGTGCTTTCACAGTTTTAAACATGTTTTCCTTGACATTGTGCTAGATCCCTGAACTCACGGGATAAGCAGAAAGGACAAAAAACAATAAATAAATAAATAAATAATTAGAGCTTTGTCAGGTGATCATCTAAAGGGTGTGATTTTGGTTCATTTTCAGTCAATCAGTTGGTTTACATTTGTTTTCTGCGTCTCTTCTTAGCCATTGTGGACATTTTGTTTTACGTGTTTGGTAAGGTGTCTGTTTTTAGTCATTTTATATCTGTTTTTGGTCATTTCAACCTCTTTTGGATAGCGTCAGGTCAATATTTTGAGTAGATTTTATCCCTGTAATGGTCATTTTGTGTTATATAACTGACCTCTAACAAGAACAAGGAATAGAAACAACTTGACCTCTCGGACGCGTTCAGCGATCCATTCATTATTTGCAGGCATAGCGGTCTTGTCTAGGCTTTTATTCTGAAAGTAACAACCTCGCCGGACAGTCTTCACAACATCCGTTTAACCCGGAAGTTATGTTTGTTTATTGTCAGTTCTCTGAGACGAACACTAAAGTGGCATTTGGCTTAAACGGGTTTACACCATAAACATGGCGTGGAAAAGCGAAGGTGTTTGGAAATAATTATGTCGCTGTTTGCTAGTTCAAGTGGTCAGTTCTTTTAGCTAATGATACAGTTAATAAAGCAGTTCTAAGGCTAACGTTAGCTTGCTAATCCTCTACCTTGGGAACTGGAGTTAACACACAAGTTGTGTGTGCGGTTTATGTATGTAGCTTAAATCTAAATCCATTTATTGTAAAACGTTTGTATCTATTGTCGTTTGCAGATCATCCTCCTCTTCTTCCGGCCTCCTTACATCTCCTGGTTCCTCCAGTCAGAATAATGTCTGCCTTCATGTGGCAGGTAGTGAAGCAGCACAATGTGATGCAGTATGGCAAGCTGGTGGACTTCATCAGTTTGGCGACAGAGGTCGTCCCGGAGATACTTAGTCCCAGTCACAGAGCTCAGCTCATCCTGGGCCTGAGGGCAAGGGTAAGGGAAAACTGAGCTCTCTGTCATAACTGAACACCAGTGATGCCAAAGTGCATTTCAACAATTCATTTTTCACAGTGGAAATCAATCTTGTTCTTGCTGAGATGTGCTGTTGTTTTACCCGTCTCCCCCTTTTGTCCTGTTGCAGCTGGTTTTAGAGTTGTGTCGTGGTGACGGCGCTGCCAACCTGCAGACCATTCAGAGCCATCTGGATAAAATCCATGCCTGCAGCACTGAACTTGGCTCCACTGACCAGATGGTGGGTTTTTAAGGAAATATGAAACTGCTCTGTAAAACCAACATGACCAAGATGCACATATTTATTAATCCAGAGCATTCATCTCTACTGTTCAAAAAACTTGATTTTCAAAAAGTGAAGGATTTACATATTCTGTTACACATTATTGTACTAATTTTTTAAATTAATTACATTTTGCCAACAAAATAGCATTAGGTAGAAGCAACACATAAATGTGAAGCACTTTTCTGAACTTTATCATTGTTTAATTTTTGACAGTCCAGTAGTGATATTCTGAAGACCTCTTACACCAACTTTGCCAGCCTGGTTCAGAACCTCTTGAATGTTCCTTTTGAAAAGGATTTCTTCTTTCAAGTGAGTCCCGTTCTGAGACATACTATACATATTCTTTTCAAGCTCAAGAGAGGGAAACAGATATATATCTCTTTTTACTATAATGTAGGTCATTTATTGATAATTGAAATTGCAATGCAAACCTCTGGCTGTTTTTGTAGGAGGTTTTTCCTGCAAATTATGGTTCTGCCTACGACGAAAGACTTGAGCAACTGGTGTCTGAGTTCCTGTCCAGGTTGGAGCAGCTGCTGCCCATACCAGACCTGCAGCGGGTACTTAAACAGCAATCACACATCTCTAAACCTGTAGTTCTCAATCCTGGTCCTCAGTGAGCCCTGCTCTGCTTGTTTTTGAACTATACACTGCATCAGGTATTTTAGTCAATCTGAAGCTGGAAGATATGGGGGAGGAGTAGGGGAAGACAGAGTGAATTGGTATCTTCCAGCTTCTGATTGACCTAACACACCTGAGTCAGAAAAACAGCAGTGAGTGTTGCAGGGCTAGTTGAAAAACAACCATACAAGGGTCCTTGGGGACCAAGATTAAGAACCACTGCTCTAAACGTTTAGACAAGAATAAATAATGATTGTCACTCATTGTCTTTCATGCTCAGAAAAGAACAGTTTAAACTTCTTTCTCTATATTGCCAATAAAAGCAAAACATAGATATATTTTATTGTAACCAGCATTTATAATGAAATGCATTAAGCCCCTAATCATCAGTAAACAATTATTACATATCTTACTTATTTAGTTATGCACTTAATGATCTATACATTACTGATTTCATGTATAAAATGTTTAAAATCAATAAGCAGTGATTCATTGGTCTGTTATTTCACATCTAAAACAATGAGGATTTTACGCAACATAATGTTCCTCTTTTTGTGTTGTTGCTTTGAAGTTTGTAAGGTTACAGTATGACTATTGATTCACCTGTCAACCTGCATCTGAGTCGTCTTCTTTCTGTGTGTCAGACAGCAGCATGGCTCACTGAAACATCTGTGTCAGAAGAAATTAGACTGCATCTGTCTGAATCTATTGCCCTTAAGACCCTGCTGCTTCACCACAGACAGCTGGGGACCCTCAGCTCAGGTGAGTTTAACAGAGTTAGTGTAGAACCTTTTCAAAACAGAGGATTTTTAGTGAACAGATAAGAGGAAGTTCTAGGAGAGTTCTGTATACAGTATTATCAGTTTACAAGACCCAAATTTTAAAAAGGCTGTATTTATTTCAATTTGTTTCTTCTTAGGGTTCTTCTTCTATTGCCTGCTTCCCCACAGTGTTAAAGTCTTGTTTTCTGTCTTTCACAAAAGTTTTTCAGATGTTTAAGAAGTGAGTCTAATGTG
The DNA here is from genome assembly GCF_033026475.1 of Channa argus. Taxonomy (NCBI): domain Eukaryota; kingdom Metazoa; phylum Chordata; class Actinopteri; order Anabantiformes; family Channidae; genus Channa; species Channa argus. The sequence continues at coordinate 9,162,733 of NC_090217.1, forward strand.
AAAACTGTTAAAATCTTTCAGCTCCGTCCAGCAGTGAGAAAGATATTCTTTTGTCCACACTGGCCCTCACATATCAAACCCCCGTAGGGAGGCTTACTGAGCCGTACATCGAGGAAGATGGGTATAATAGTGAGGAAGAGGGAATGGACCTAGGGGATTTACAAGAGGAAAATTCCGGTCAAAGCTCAGATCTTACGGCAGATGACTGGTTACCAAAAAAGAAATCAGGTTAGACAAAAGCAGCAGATCAGAGTTGTTCTAAAGGCGGTCAGTGTTTTTATTCTTATGTGTTGTTTGATGCTCTTCCCAGGGCCTCTGTCACGTTTGTTCATCTGCCCTCAGTGTTCATTCGCTCATCGGATAAAGAAAAAGGTCCAAGACCACATCCAGCGTGAGCACAACATAACTGCTCCCATTACAAAAAAAATAAGCGTGGAACAAGCCAAAACAAAGGGTCAGCAGAAAAGTAAAGGCTTGAACACGGAAAAGAGGAATGTAGGTGGCAACTCTGAGAAAAAGAGAAAACGCAAAAAGGGTGGTGTTGAAAAAAAGCATGAGCGTAAGCAGAAGAAAGACAATTTAGAAAACAAAGAACGACGCAGACAGACAGAACCCACAGCGGAAGACAAAAGGTTTCTAAGCACACGACCTGTAGTCAAAAACTTCACGGAGGAAGAAACCAAATGCTCGACGTGTGAAAAGGTTTTTGAACATCCAAATCAACTGAAGGCTCACATGAAGCTCCACAGCTTCCGGTACAGCTGCAGCCAATGTGAGAAGGGATTCACAAGCCAGTCGGGCTATTATCAGCACCAGAGACTCCACAAAAGAGGACGTATATTTATCTGCAGCCAGTGCAAGAAGGGTTTCCTGTGTAATTATTCACTCAAACAGCATGAGCGTCTGCACCAAGGCCCCACCAACCTGTGCACCATCTGCGGAAAAAGCTTCAGTAAAGCAGGCTTTACAAGACACATACAAATGCACAAAGGTGAGAAGAATTACTTGTGCACCACATGTGGGAAGTCGTTTCTGTCTTCAGGGGAGCTGCTGCTGCACAATCGCTCTCACACGGGTGAGATGCCGTACACCTGCACCCACTGTGGGAAGGGTTTCTCCAGCAAGGGTCACCTCAACGTCCATACACGCTCTCATACTGGGGAGCGTCCGTATCAGTGCACAGAGTGCTCGAAGTGCTTCCTCACAATGAACTGCCTGAAGAGACACATGTTGAGCCACAGTGGGGTGAAACCTTTCAAGTGTCCACACTGTGAGAGACAGTTCTCTCAGCAGGGGAATCTGAAAAGACATTTGGCAACACATAAACCTGACACGTAATATCAGGTTGTCAGAAATCAGAATGCAGTCATGTATACCTTGTTTTTTTATATATACATACATACATACATACATACATACATACATACATACATATATATACATATATATATATATATACATATATATATACATATATATATATATATACATATATATATATATATATATATATATATATATATATATATATACATATATATATATATATATATATATATATATATATATATATATATATATGTGTGTGTGTGTGTGTGTGTATGTATGTATGTATGTATATATAAATTTTAAAGTCTAGAAAATAGAAGTTAAAAAACCTTTGTATATTAAATATAATTTTTTGAAAATAGCAACAATTTTTTTTATTTCTTTTATTAATCTGCGGTTGTAAAAATGAAGAACCTGCTTTGTGTTTTCACTTTTCTCCACATTTTGCCTGCTAAGAATCTCTAATAATCATGAGCCATAGTTAAGCCAGATCACAGAACAATATTTTATCGCTGCATATAAATAAAAACAAAACAAAACAAAAAATCCTGATTTAAGTTGGGTTTTCTCTTTTTGAAGAGGAATCTGATCCTTGTTTGTAGGAAGCTAAAAATAAAGCCAATGCAAATAAAACCTAAATGATCCACTCACTTCTAGATGCTGATAATTTTTAGGGTTGTTTTAGAGGCACGAAGAGGCGCCATCCAAACAACATGGTAACAAGAAGTCCGTTTGGATTTTGCAAAATTATGTAAATGGCTGGTTGCATTTTATCAATTGCTGACTCTTAAATATTGGATGTTGGTGTCTTTTGCAAAATGCCCCAAGCTCAGGGATTTCAGAATAACATCAGGTACTGGTGATGGATGACCAATGTTGAGTGAGTTTCATGTTGATAGGTGAATGTTGTTGGTCACAATTGTAACTAGCAAAAATGTGCAAAAAGAAAAAACTGAAGAAATTAAACGGTGAATACAGCATCCATCATTCATGTGAAGTCTGTTTTAGGGTAAATTTTGTCTTGCTCTTTTGTTTGATCTTCAGCCCAGTGTCAGTTGTGTGTCCATGCTACATGAAACACACAGTGGTTGTGAACATAAAACCCTTACATAAATTTTTTAAAACCCCATTTCAAAAAAAGTTGGGATGATGTGTAAAATGTAAATTAAAAACAGAATATTACCCATATTTTATACACAATAGAACATAACCAAACTTGTCAGATGTTTAAACTGAGACATTTTACCATTTGATGGAAAATATTAGCTCATTTTGATTTGGATGGTAGCAACATATTCCAAAAAGTTGTAACAGGGTGATGTTTACCATTGTGTAGCATCCCCTCTTCTTTTAACATCTGTCTGTAAATGTGTGGAAAGTGAGGCCAGTTGCTGGAATTTTGGGAGATGAATGTTGTCCCATTCTTTTAGCATTGTCTTGCTGAAATATGCAAGTCCTTCCCTGGAAGAGACGTCATCTAGATGGGAGCATATGTTGTTCTGAAACATCTATGTACTTTTCATCATTGATGGTGTCTTTCCAGATGTGTAAGCTGCCAACACCATAGGCACTAATGCGCCTCCGTACCATCAGAGATGTGGGCTTTTAAACTGTCTGCTGATAACAAGCTAGATGGTCCCTCTCCTCTTTAGTCAACAGGACAGGTTTTAAGAGTTTTAAATTTCGATTAATTCGATGCCAATTATGAGCTAATATTTCCATTGAATAGTAAAATGTCTCAGTTTAAACATCTGATATGTTGTTTACGTTCTATTGTGAAAGAAATATGGCTTGATGAGATTTGTAGAATGTTTTTTATGTTTCACACATCGTTCCAACTTTTTTTGAATTGGGGTTGTACTCATAAGGGGCTTAAATTATAATTGCAGCTTACTTTATAAAACCTTGTTATATAAAGTTTTATAAAAACTTTATATAATAACTTTATTTTTCCTTTTAGTAAGGAAAAATTTTATAAGGCAGAAAGACAAATGTCAAATGGAAGTAAAAAACACAACTGTAGGAAATGCTATTTATTTTGCAATTTTTTAATAACATCATTCCTCAGATAAAAATGCAATGTTACAGGAATATACATCAGATATTAATTTAAAACTTGCTTTCAAGGGACCATACAGTCTAAATATATTTTTTCCTTTTTTAATTACTGGTAGCGTGCGTTATAAGCAAGACAGACTCTGTCACCAATGACAGACTGACAAGTTACAGATACAAACTGTACATTATTTATTTACAAATCAACTTTTTGTTTGGTTTTTTTATTTCACTTTTTATTGAAAATAGGAGTAGAAAAAGTGATTGAATTAATATTCTGATTTATTTCATTTGTATTCCTTCCCTCACTAAAATGTAAAATGAAATGAATAAAAAAGAATTTAGAACTCTCCTTTAGAAAAAAAGAAAGAAGAAGAAGAAGAAAAGGGTGTGTCAATTGTAAGACCATGCAGTCGTCACCAAGGAGACAAATGGTAACTGAGGAAACCAAAATGATGTTGGGCCAGTGTCACTTAGCAACCTCAGAACCAATGAATACCCTCGCACAGTCGAGGATTAGTGGCTTACGTTAAAGAACTTCGTTAAAAAATGGCCACCTGCCTCCAAAGCTACTGCAAGTACAATAATACACCCTAGTTCATTTTATGACCATGAATAGTGCTGTTATTAAATACTACATTTAACAGTAGTGTCACTACTAATACTACAACAAATTTGTCTCTATGTGAACACCTCTCTCCAAAAAATAAACTCGAGGATTAATAACAGACTGAAAAGAACATAAACAAAGAAACAGTTCAATCCTGGAAAGGCCCTTTAACACTTTGCATGATTTGTGAACTAAGACTACAGACGATATTGTAAGACACTACTGACAAGTGGAGAACACAGCCTCACAGCCCCGGCGTTTACCCAGTGAGTAAAGAACAGAATAGCCTTTGTTAAACACGACTTTATATGGAGCTGTGGATCCTCTGCCATTGAATCATCCGGCAACGCCCTGCCTGGGTCCAATTGTGAGGTCAATGCCGGCATGCAGAAGGTTTTCCAAATAACTCAGGGAAGAAAACACTGATTGTATATGACACCGCTGATATCCTCAGATGGATCAAGTCATTCAGTAAAGCTGCATTTGTGTGTGCAGGCGCACACACACGCACACACATACACAAAATATTCTATTCTAGGTCAAGTGTGGCCTTCTTAGGAAGGCAAAACCACATTGAATCAACATGTTGGCAAAAAGTTAAACCAGATCTGTGGTAGTCAAAAACGGATTAAAACACTATCTTCAGTTAAGGGAAACATCCGGTATGAACCGGTAAATCTAACTTCTCAGTACTAAATATGGATTTTTCAGACACAGCGTCCAACATTCAAGGGGTGAATGTAGAAATAATTTCCATTCATGGTGCAATGTAAAGTAGGACTTTTCCGTAAAAGTACAGAGGATACAAGTGCTGTTGATGCAGGAAGCAGAGACATTCATGATTCCCCGAGCTGTGTTGACACAAGAACCACCGGGCAGAAAGCCTGCACCTCTGGAGCCACAGCTGCAGTAATATCCCCCAGAAAACCTGTTAGACACACTAGCTGACCCGGGAATCAGGCTGTGGGTGCAACATTCATCTTCCAAATAAAGTGTGCATATATGTGCAAACAGGGGTCTCCTTTATGATTCATAGGTCAAAAATGTGTACGAATATAATAACAGAAGCAGCAGGAAAACCCAAGGATTTCAACGTCCTTACGTTACTAACAGTCGTTTTTATGTTCACCTATGGGCGCTGCTACACAGTGGGTGAGGGTTTCTAGCTATACGTTATTTTTAGGCCCACTGAGCACATCTCATCTAATCTGACTTTTATAGGACTCGCCAGCCATAGAAAAAATGGAAGGAGGTTAATATTTTTGCCCCTTGCCATCTATGTGGAAAAAGTTTTAAATGGCAACTTCACATGCACCTGTGAGAACTGTCATACACGAACAATCATAGAAGACAGAAAAAAAGAGCAGTTTGAATGTTACTGTGAGACAGTGCAGTGCAATACACAAAGAGTTGGTTACCATTATTTTAGTGCTCATCGTGTGTTTAACTTTTGTCGCGCTGGAGTCATTTTGCGTCGTAAATCTGTAAAATTCCATCAAAATATTTGAAAACCGACAAGTGTGCATAGCGATTTAAAGGCCGCTAAAATCATTCTAGATCACCTACCAGTCTGACACGTGGTTTCATAATTAAATGAAGCTGTCAAGTCTTTTCCAAAAGTATCTGTAATGTGGCAATAGTCTCAGATCATTGGATAAATGTAATCCCACTGCGTGTGCTGTACTCTGTTACTCACAAAAATGGTACTTTTGCAATCTTCACACAAAGGAAACTTACACTTACTTAAACTTTCTGTAAGTTTCGTTTCCTAATAAGTTTCCTTTGTGTGAAGATTGCAAAAGTACCATAATACAAACATTCAGCTGATGAAAGAGTCATTAACGTTCTGGGTCTAATACTTAAACGCCAGCAAACACTACGGCACCTCTAAACCTGAAAGAACAAAAGTTAGGTTGATGCTTTGCAATATCTAGCTCCAAATGGTAATTTAATGTCTAATAAATTAGATAATAGTTTTTATATATGTCAGCTACAATATAAGACACTTGCAAAATAAACTTACATTTAATAATATATTCACTCTATCTGTTCCTATTCCCCAAGCTTTCATGCCCATCAGTGACATCGAAATCAATTTTTTATAAACGGAAATCATCTTTACAACAGAAAAACAAAGAGGCAATCCTCTACGGTTTCGCCTGAAAAGGGAATTCATGTCTTAATTGGTTTCAGTGAGACGAATGAGAATCCTAAAACTTGTTGACCTGGAATAAATGAAAATATATCTATATTCAAAATAGTCCTCTTAAAATACTGTTAGAATCAAACAAGGTTCGACACACGCTTCAGTGTACAAGAAAATAGTACATCTGTTACAACGATGGTAGATCCAAATGAGGAGATCTGCGTGACCAAGACAGGAAAAAATAACAAGATCCCTGCTCTCCAGCCGAAGTCACACATACATCTATAAATACACAACTTTTAAAATGGTACACATGGGTAAAATACTTACTTTGAGCAGCTCAAATTTTCACAATCGAAAACTCAAACTTTTTACCCCTTTGTGGTTCCTCGCTGTCCAGTTGACATCAAATTTGCCGGGCAGATGCTAAACTACTTCCTTTACTTTCTGCTCTGCATTCAACACAGATTTACACAGCTCTCTTCACACACATGCAGTTAAGGTCTTCCAAACCTTTCTCTGAAGAATAAAGAAGCTACATGATTTTCATGGCTCAAAGCACAGACAGCTTAATTAACATCTGAAAAAGCATAACAGTGTATATGTGTATATTCTGCTGATGTAGGAAAAGTTCACGAGAGACAGGTCTCTCAGTGCTACAGTAGGAAAATGTCCAGGCTTTGACCTGCAAAGACAAGCTGCTGGTAGATTAATGTCTTTAAGCCAATTTGACAAAACACTAACACAAAGAAGAAACACAAAAAACACATTTTGGATTTCTTTGTTGGTTAAAATTCAGAAATAGATGTTAAGGTTTTTCTAGAAAAAAAAAATTCCACTGAACAACGAGCCTCCCACTCCTGGAGTCACATCACTTGTAATGGGTAGTTTATATTGGTATGGACTGAAAAGACAGATAGTCTGGAAATCAGGCATGTCTGTCGTGAAAAATGCTAAAAGCCTGCGTATATGTGCCATCAGCTAAAGTACACATAATTTTGTCTTATGAATACAATATTCCCTGCTGATTCCTTCAGGTCAAACACACAAAGTAGGACTGTTGATGAAATTCATATTGACCTTCGATCAATAGGCCTGTGTCAAACATTTTTATGATCAATGCTTCATTAACTACATTCCCTAATAAGTGCCCGGCTTTTTTCATACTCAACATTCTGGTGATTAAATATTATATATTTATGTATATATATATATATATATCTTACTATATATGGTATAAAAAATATACAATCATTGGCTAGTGGTGGGTCGCAAGATAGTATCAATCACATAAGACCAATACTTTATGCCCCAATGGAAACCCATGCACATAAATCATTATTTGGATACAGAATTCACCATGTCAGAACTTGAACAGCTCTGAAATGCAAACATGATGACAAAGTACTACATCCCAACTTTCAAACACCCACTGCTTTCTATTTTCGTTAACTAGATTGTCATCTCTCGAACAAAAACCTGGGGCCGCATTCACATTGTCAGAGCATCTCTGAGTCAGGAAGGGACAAAAGTGTAGTGTGATGTTGTGTAAGTGGATGTAGCTGAGAACAGTTTGTGCAGCAAGAAGTGACCCTGCTCAGGCTGGTAATGCTCCTGTTTATTTATGTTAATGTAAATTTAAAAAAATCAGAGTTCCTTCACTAAAGCATAGTCTAAATATGAATGAAATAATACTTTATGAAAAAATGAAACTCAGATCTTATAAAGCAGCCTATTCGCATGCTGATAGGCGTTATATTTATTGCATTATGTTTGGGCTATAAACAATGCAGGTACATTTAGTGGATGTATGTCCCATTAGTTACACCTACAATAGTGGGAAAGCTGCCATGCAAGGTGCAAACATGCAGCGGAAATAAAAAGTCAAAAGTGTGTCAAAGCATGAGACTGCGAAAGTGCTGTAAGAAGCTGTGGGATCATTCAGCTGAAGGAAAGTGGTGACAGATACAAATCTTCCCTGCTGCACCGCTGCATGTTTCCAGTTTAAGCAGTCCAATGTTGTGATCACTGTCATTTTTCCGGTGTTTTGACATGACTGCGTTGGGTAGGAAATGTGAGCAAATCTTTAATGAGATCAGCCACAAATATCATCTCTGCGCGATACAATATGTAGTATGTCGGTGAAGATTCACAGTCATCCAGGTTTGGTTATCTGAAGATTGAATCATATCAACTTCAGTATTTGGAGAATGTTTTTTCAACCTCTCGTCTCTCTGATTTCATCCTCTGCTTTATAAACTTATAAGTCCTCCTCCCCACTTTTAACTGTTTTTCATGTTAAGAGCTAAGATGCTTTGTTATTAACTTATCTTTTCTAGGATCTAACGTTAATGTTAAAGGGATATTGTTGAAAAACCTCCTAATTCAGAAAATTTTCTTAGAATTTGTCACTAGGTGCAGCTTTTTGGACTTAGGAAGCTTTGTGAATACGGCCCCGGCCTTTATTCTCTACTTTATCTGCTTTCACTTGCTAACAAAATTGCTTGAATTGAAACTGCACCTTTTGAGGCTGAGGGGAATGGTTGTAGTTTAATTGGCTGTAGGCAAAAATCAAGGGAAGCAGAGCTGCAGCTTGTCAGCCTGATTAGAAGCTTTGTGATTGGCTATTATCTACACTGAGGCCTATGAGACCACAGGTACACACTCAACAGACCTGCCACACTCTGGACTGTGTGACTTAGAAAACACAAGTGTAATTAATATCATTAATATTTGCTACATTCCATTTGTCCCACATATTCCATTTAGTGGTTCCAGCTCCACAGCAGTAGTTGGGTGCATGCTGCTTTACCAGCACATCACAATGGAAATGAGCCACGATTAAAGTTATTAGGTAAACCTGTGCTTTTCTGTTAAATTAAAAATGGCCCATGGAGGCAGGCTGGACAAAATATAAACACTCTCTCTGTGTTCCAATTCCATAACTAAATACCAAACATTTTAAAGTGACATGATCAATTACAGTTGTCAGAGAAAACACTTATTTGGTTCAACACCAACTGTAATTAGTTTTAAATGGCCACTCTACATATTTTACACATACACAAATTGCGTGTATTCACATGAAAGCACAATGGCATCATGGTTATATATGTTTTCTCTGAACTTAAAGACTATAACTGAATGACATGAGGGGTGAGAGCCGATGGAAAAGATGCTACTCCTCCTCCAGTTTTATGGTATTTCAATACTAAAATGGGTGGGAGGTACCCCTTTAATGTTCTGCAGCTGTGCATAGTTTAAGCTCCTTGGTGCATTCAACAGCACACTGAATAGACTTGATTTAGTCACTTTTCCAGTGTGAACACACTATATTGGGTACATATATCCTGCTGTATGAAAGTGGGACACAGCTTGGGTTTAACTTATAGATTTTGTAGTGTTCACATTGTGCTTGAGTATAACAAGTACGTTGTGTAAATACTATATACAGGTGTGACTTTGTCCATCCTAAGCCCCATGTTTTAATCCACATGAACTGTTTGTTAAAAGATATTAATTATGGATAATTTGGTCCATTATTCAGAAAAAATATTCCCTCTTCCACATGTCAGCTGAGGACAGGTTTGAAGCTGAAGACCAAGTAAGACAAAAGACAATAGCAACACAAAGGCAAATTAGTGACATCTGTCTAAACCGGAGAATACACTGCAGTTTGCTACTTATCTCATGTTTCATGACAAGCACATGACTAGTCCATAAGACACAAGATATGCAAAATCACTTTGCAAATACCCATCCACTGCTGTCCACATTCAAATGTTAATCTAGAAAAGAAATACTGACTTTAGTTACTGTATGTACACAAAATAGAGATAACTACTCTGCTAATTCCACATGATAACCTGATTTAAACAAAATCGCTGCAAAAGCTGGAACGCTCATGTCAACATGTGAACCTCATGCAATACAATCCATTTGAAAACCATAACTGGAAATGAACAAGTAAAAGAGACACAGTCAAGAAGGCTTGAGTCAGTGCGGTGAAATACATTGGTTTTGCTGCCAAATCCCCTCCCCCCCTAAAAAAACCCCAACTTTTTACTTTGTGTCTCTGTTGGGGGGATGTTACAAGCACAAACAAAAGCAGTGTTTTCAGATCGCTGTCTCAATGCACATTTGTGACTGCAGATGCAGAGCAAACACCTTGACACAAGAAAGATAAATAAATACATATTTACTCAACTGCACTGTAATGTACCTGATTTCAAGTATGTTAGGTTTCTCTGGCATGAAAACCACTTAGTAACAAACAGAAAATAATACAGCTTCATAATATTGATCTTTTTGCACTTTCACAATTATATCTACTTCAGAAACCTTGTACACAGTCATTATTATTGCATTGTTTTTGCATATCTTGTGGGATGCAGGATTACACCCACTCATACTGTTATACTGAAAAGCAAAACATCATAGCTCATGCCAACCGATTCATAACAAACACTGCAATGCTGCTTCATTCCACACTGAGGCACCACAGGCCTTTGAATCTGTCACTACTATTTGAAACCAACAGGTGCCTGGATCGGCACTTCTGACGGGCAGGGTTATGGTGCAGTCAGAGCAAAATCCACCTGCTGTGTGGCCAAATACAGGAGGGAACGGGAAATAGTGCAGATGGTTTTACATTAAAGAGCATTTTATCAAACATTTGCCCTTTCGTATATTCACCTCTGTTACTGGTCTCACTACTGCCAAAATAACACTTTGCTGAATTTATGAGAGTCCCGGCCCTGAACCTTGCATTTTGCAGGTCAAAGTTTAAAAAGATTGAACTCTGGAGCCAAGTGAAGTAGTGCATCACTCTGCTTTACAAACACATGGGAATAAAATTTTGGTATGACTGCGCCTCTGTCCTTTAAGATATGGACAAGTATTACAAACGTAAATTTACAAGATATAAAATGAATGTGCGAATCTGCGATTTTCAGTGCATTTTTGTGGGCTAGAGGTGTTATTGAACATGTATGAAGACTTATGGTTGATGTTAAGGCTATGATGATAATAGACAATATCTGATTTAAAATCTTGTGGACAACTTTCCATTCTAATCTTAATCTTGGGTCTCTAGCAGTGTATGTTGTATTTCTGAGTTATCAGCATAAATGACTTTATTTTAAATTCAGGGTTAAATAAACCTAATAAACTTGGAAACAAAAACAAAAGCACAAAGTGAGATGTTGCTGAAGCCAGATCCTACAATCTTTCTCTGCGTACAAATTAACACCTAAACCCATACACCCATTCTAAGATACCATCTTTTAGATTTAAATTAATAAGTCGGAGCAAAAAAAGCAGCTTACCAAAACTGCCAATGACCACACTGTGACCTGTTAGCTTATGACCTCAAACTATACAACACAATAGGTTTTGCAATAACCCAAAGAAAGAAAGAAATAAAATGCTCAATGATATTATGAAGAAAAAAAGGTCCTGGACAACAGACAAATGCCACACGTGTTCCTTTTCTGGGTTTGCAGTGTGATCATATCTACAAACCAACATAGCACTGCCACTGAAAACACATTCAACATTCACATTTAGTTTGCATATAAAAATGTCAGAAGTCTGTTACTGACATAGGATGCAGTGTATGGCAGTGTGCTCATGCAAACCCTTCCATGCCCAAATCCTCCTCTGCTTAACACGTGGGAACAAATCTGAGCAGTCAGTCTATAATGACACAATAAAGCGAAAACTAAGGGCCATAAGTTGACATATAATGGTGTCTGGGTGGGCATTCGGTGTCTTTCAAGGTGACACTTCATACATCTGATCATAGTTACGGAATCCGAGTTTAAAACTATTACTGGTATTATATTATGGCTATTGCAAGATATCAAATGTTTTCTAATTAAATTTGTTAGGAGTACAAAAAAATGTATGCGTTTTAATAATAACAGAAAAAAATCTTTCTCTGCCAGTTTAATCTAGATCTATCGTGTCCACATGTGAGCACTGGTCTTGGAAGACACAGACTTTCGGTATTAACCTTGCGTCTACCAGACCTTGAACTGAGATTGTGGTGATAGCAACATTTTCCCAAAATTTTTAGTGGCTAACATAACTTGTTAGCTTTTTAGGATAGATTCAATACCAAAATGAGACTTGGGCCCTGTGCAATGTACTGAGGCCTGAGTATTGAATCTGACAAGGGCATACTGTGGCCTGTCTCAGGTGAATCCAAACTATAATCAAGGACCAAACTAGAACAAAGAAGGGTCAATCAAAATGTCACCATGATACCTAGAAGCCATTAGAAAAAACAAATCCAAAGAATCACCCAACGACAATTTTCTGATGACATTAATCAAACGCTTGCCATATCTTAGCAATTATCACTCAACTTCCGGTTTGTACTGTAATTTTACAGTAATTCGTTTTACCCGGATATTATATTACAGACAACATTTCTGTTTATCTCTAACAATGCTATGAAATTATAAAGTTATAAAGCAAACCTCAGTCAAAGAGATGTGATTCAGAGGTTTTGCAGCATCCGTACACCAGCCCTAATAGTTCATTTGGAGTTTTGTTATGATTAGATGAAGTGAAGTGATTACAGTGTGTATAGCCAAACAATCAGGCTGTCACCCCCCAGTTCATTCACTAAGTGTCACTGTGGCAGTACAAGTTTGATGCTTCTGCCATTTCTAGCAACCATCCATGAAGAAGGAAAGCAGCAGCTACCAAAAGGCTTCTTACCTTCTGGCCAAGCTCCAACACTGAAACTAATCACCACTGTGTAAACGTAACTGTCACTCTGACCTTGACTTAACTACCTCTAAAATGAAAAAAAGAAGAAAAGTTATGTGATGACTAATTTTCAAAGATAAAGTGGCTACTGACTGTGCAGCTTGGCTAAAAAGGAAAAACCGTGCTAAAGAAATCACAAAGCTTTGGAAGCATGCCTGTCCATGGTAACCCTGTGTTAAGGAGGCCCATTATCACACACCCACGCACACACCCTTGCACTCACACAACACCATACTTGTAATGCTACCTTAATTTACTGTCTAGGCTTAAAATCAGCTTTTTAGAATACATAAGTAATCACTCAAACATAGGCAAACATACACATACAAATGCACATTCTCGCTCATTTTGCTCATTTTTTTCTCTTCTGGGAAAAATAAATAAATAAATAGATACAATCTGTAAAAGGTGCATACTGATAAGAGAGAAAGACCCCCCTTTTAGATACACACGCTATCTCACACAATCATACACACACATCCTGTACTAAAATGCAGACGCACTTCCACACACACAAATATAGTTATACACACGCACGCAAACACTACGCCCTGCTTCGATACTTAAAACCTCTTAAAAATCTCCTAAAATAAACCGAGCAAAAATACATTTATAAGACCAGCACCCGACTGTGCAAACAAATCAAGGATAAATTAAACCAATAACATCATGTATATAAAACAAAATAATCATGGCTAGCCAGTTTTGCACAATATAGAACTGTAAAATACATAGTGGGCGTGGTCTGTAGAGAGTGTGTGTCGCAACAAATCCAATAGGATTCCACGCTGAGAGGAAGAGGAGGGTGTTGGAGAAGGAGGTGAGGTTGATTGATGGGCAGATCGTGTATGGATCCAGGCCCTGAATCTGTTTTCTTTTCACTCCTGTGGTCTCCTTCACCCTGCCTTCTCTGTTGCCCTGTTTGACAGACACACACACCTCTCAGAAGGCTAAAAAGCAAGAACCCTGCGATGGAGGGAGAGGGATGGAGGAATAACCGAAGAGGAGGGAGGAAGGAGAGAGGGAGGAGTGAGGAACGGCGAGGTATGAGGCAGACAAGGGGCTCGCTGTCTCTGGTTAGCCACCAAATGCTCCTGCCATTTCCTGTCTGGTGCAGGAAGTGGTTGTGACCAAACAACAAAAAGCGGCAGATGAGGCAAAGCCAGATCAAGATGACATATGAGGAGAGTATGTCTCCTACTGGCATCCTGTTGACCAGAGGAAAAAAGAGCTGGCTAGCTTCCTGTTGACAGTAGAGTGTCTTTCTCTGCCCGTGGCCCCCTAGAGCAGCCCTATTGTGGCTGGTGGACCATTCCTCAGATCCTTCCCCCCTTGGTTGGCGGTGGTACATCACCTTAACCCCACCCCAGCTGGCAGGGATGTGCTCCAAGGTTCCTTTGCTTTGGAAGAGGAGGAGAAATGAGATTTCAAACAGGGCTTTCTTTGCCCTGTTTTACAGCGCTTCAGCATCAGTGAACCAAGAAGGAGGACTTCACTTTTGACCTTAAGTGGGAACAGTCAGATGTGAATCCTTGACTGACCCCCACAAGCTGGTCTGCTTTCCCTTAACTGGCTTCATGGCGGCCAGATAAACAACAATAACACAACACCAAAATAGGCATAGAAATGAAAACAAACACACACTGTCCATTGCAGAAAACCCCTAATAAAACTTTCTTCTTCGGTTTTACTCTTTCTACCACTTCTTCATCTTCCTACTTTCCTTTGTCGTTTTTGCTTGTCTCTGCTTTTCTGTTCTTCACACTTTTGAGGACATAATAAAACTGTGAGGCACTTTAGAGACACACTCAGACGTGTGGAGAACACACGCATACACATATAAAGAGAAAATCATAAATCACACGCATACACACAAGTATACACTCAGATAGTATATAGTGTGGTATACTTTACTATAAACATTCACACACATACAAACTCATATAAACTGACAAAGTCCAACCAGGTGTTTAAGGTTGCGTCACTGGCCGCCATTGCAAAGAGCAGTTACGTCTGGCTGAGAGGCAGACAGTGTATGTGTGTGAGAAGCAGGGACAGACAGAGCCAGCCACGGTGCTTTTACCCAGCACTGACAAGCACCAGCTGAACCGGTGAAGCTCACTCCTATAAACTTGTCACACACTCCATATCCTCATCCTCCAACAGATCGCTATTCCTCTGCCGTGCTCTTCCAAGCACAACTGAGCTTCTGTGTTGCTCCTCCTCTCTCGCTCCTGCCTCTTCCTCATCCTCTTCTCGCCCCCTCCCCTCTGCCAGCAGCTCCTGCCGCTCCTCCACAGAGGATGGTCCATGGACAGAGCCTCTGCTTCCTCCAGCCTCTCCCCCGCACTCGCTGGGACTTAAGTTGACCGATCGGTCCCTGTGAGCTGCTGCTGCTGCTGCTGTGTGGAAGGGTAGGAGCTTGCCATTGGGGCTGTGCTGCGAGGTGGAAGAGGTGCTGGACGTAGCGTTGGTGGTGCCGTTGCCATTAAGAATGTTGTTGGCGGCATGCTCCATCTCCTCAATGGTCATGTCGCAGGCGTCTGCCAACTCGGCTTTGGTTGCCTCGATAAATGAAGGGTCCTGGGCGAAATGAGCCAAGCCCTCTGATATTAGCACCTTGGGAAGACAATGGGAAAGGAGGAATGGCAAAGGGAGGGAGGGGATTAGATAAATGAATGCAGGGAATGGAAGAGAAAAGGATTAATGTTGCAGGAAAAAATGAGAAAGAGCGGTGTTCAGGAAAAGTAACTCTTTTCATTCAGTACATACATTTACACATGCACTCACCGCCTCTACTAGACTGCCTGCACTGCCGTGGGACAATAAGCTGGAGTCTTTTCCCAGTAGTGAGGGCACTGTGAGCGACACCGGCCGGGGCGGCATTGGATTGGACACTGAGGTGGGACTAGGGCTGGGCCCTCGACTGTTGCCATTACTATCGCTGTACCTAGGAGCAAAACATTTGTTTGTTAAAAACATTGATTCACACAGTTTGCTAAGGCTGCAATACAACCTGAAGCAGTTAATTTCAAGGTACTTGGTCTTACCAGGGCCCACAGTTGACAGAGGGCAAGCTGGTATTAAGCTTTTCATGGGAGTTGGAGCCCTGTAGCCTTAGAGAGGGCACCCGCTGGTAGGAGGTGTCACTGCCATGGGCTACAAAAACACAGTGAGTGAGGAAAAACAACAAGAACAAACACACCAAACCTATGTTGACATCAACAGAAACAGCCTGTGTGCACAGAATGTACAATAGAATACCTGTGGGACTGGTTGGAGGCGTGGAGCACAGCCGACTAAAGAGGGTAGGTGAGTGACTCCTTCTTAGCAGAGGACTCAAACCTGCCACTGCCAGAGCCTGGAAGAGGGGGAGAGAGCAGATGGATGGAGTTACAGGGGAGCAGCGGGGGAAGATTACACCTGCCAACTTCAGCACAAATGTATTTAAAACTTGTTTATGATTGTCTAAGTGTAAATGTGTGTTCGTCTTTTGTGGGTATCTATCCTACCTGATGATGTACAAGGTGTAAAGGTACAGCCGTCTTCTGGGAGACGTCTGGCCTTGATTGTCTCCTGAGACACTCCAGATGGAAGGACGATCTCCGCGCTGCGTACCACAACCAACAATACACAAACACTTAGCACACAGAGAGGTTTTCCAAAAACTGGAGCAATTTCAGGAAAGACTTCTTATCTACATGTCTGTTTGCTCACCCAGAGAAGAAGGGCAGAGGAAGACTCTCCTGGGAGACCCTCCTCCTCCCCTTCTGTCTTCTACCTCCTCTCCTTCCTCCATGGGAGTCAGCTGCTTACATGTTTCATCTTGATACACCAGCCTGATGTAAACACAGATGTACATAGGGAAGTTAATGATGGAAGCATGTGTAAATTTAGACATGCTGCAGTAAATAGGATGAAAACTCAATTATTTGGCTATTTGTCAGCAGTACATGTCAGAGGAGAGTGAGGGGTCCTCCTCGTGGTATTCCCTATCTTCACCATAGCTCTCATCGTATGTCTCCTCCGTTGACCCTTCGCCTCTTCGAATGATTGGCAGGCGACTGTCACTCGAGTCCGAACTACAACAAACAAACATGTACACAAGCAAAACAAGCACACACACAAACAAAATGAACATAAACACAGACAACAGATGGAAGACATAAACGTAACACAAAACACAAAGAATAAGCTGATTAGTAAAAAACCCAGAGACAAGCTTAGGAGGAGAGAGTGACAAACCCACTGAGGCTTAAATATTGTATGTGAGAAAGAGCAGGAAGGCAAAGAAGAAAAGGCAAAGGGAGAAGGAGAGGGAAAAGCAGTTGGATTTACAACGGTTTTGTTAAAGCGAAATGGAGAAAAGCGTTAAAGGCAACATCTGGAACATGACAAACTGGTAGCACGACTGGGGTGCAGACTTTAAAAAACAAAGATGAGGACAAACAAGAAAAAGTTTAATAACAGGTAATATATTCAGCCAATACTTGGAGAGCTGTATTTTCATGTAGGTCTATAGGGAAATGAAACAGGTACCTTTTATGCTGATGTCATTACGTCCTAGAATTGGAGGCCATCTTTACTACTTAAGAAGCAAGGCCCACATTAACAAGCTACATCTAAACTCTGCAAATAACCTGTATTAAATCTTATTCTTTTTTTATTCCAAAAATGTCTTGTCACCCTTTATCTTTGACACATCGTGTTCATACTCCAGATGTACGCTTTAAAGGGACATTGTGACATTTGAATTTGAATAATTTCTACTTGACCAGATTGTTGCCTAAGAGCTGAAACAAATCCACAAAAAAGTGATAACAAACTACTTACTTCCAGTTAGCAGCACTGGTATTTTAATGATGAACACTTACAAACAGGTATTTTTTGTTGCACCTGGTGAAGAGAATTAAATCAAATTCCTAAAAGCCAAGATGTCCCTTTAATCAACAGCTTATTTATGGGCCCGACAGCAAATTCTGGGTTAGGACAGCATTTGATTTGTTTAAAACTTCACTGCTGTAGAGTCTGATCAAGCTTACTCCATTTGGCAGCAGGTTTGATATATTAAGTTAAATCAAAGAGATAGGGCATTGGAAAGCTTATGCTTTGATTGGAAGTAATTTCAGATCAGATATCAGATATCAGATATTCCTTTAAAATTCTATCACACAGCTGCAACAAGAGCCTTTGATAGGGAAGGTTTGGCCAGGTTGATAGCAGATTCTATAGTGTAAGCATGTAGCCTTAATTTTGCTATAGCAAATAACACTTATGTGCATAGCAACAAGGGTCACTATAGCACATCGAGAGCTATGAAATTTTATATAGCATTATGAAGACTTTTTGCATGTAGATAGGGGACTAACACAACACACACACACTCACACACGCACAATTTCTCTCTCTGTCCCCTGGCAACATACCGCATGAGGGTGTCATAAAAGGTCCTGTTTTTCCACCAGAATCAAAAGACATTGGAAGAGAGGAGGAAGGAAAAAAGTGAAAGGAATAGAAGAACCATATATGTCTGTGATGAAATTCCATGATGTTTATCAGCTATCTAGCGATATATTTGTAATGATGAGCACATAAATTGAGAAAATAAATAAAATACCATCAAAATCTAAAAGACAGATGTGTTAAACAGCACTCTAAGGCCTGAACTCACCTCTTTGGAGGAAAGCACCATGCAGATCTTGGGAGCAGAATGGGGGTGAGTGGCTGCCCTGTGTGCCCATCCACAGTACTTATAGATGGGCTTGGAAATCGACTGATCCCCTGGGCTGCCACCCCAGCCATACCAGTGTTATTGGCATTGTTGATGTTGGCATTGGAGCCTAATGAAGAGTAAGAGGATGGGGTGAAAGTGGTGGAGTCCATGAGCTTCTCATGGGAGGGGCTCTCGCCTTCGCAAGGTGAGCCCTTCTGGCTGATATGCAAGGGACGCTGGGTAGTGAAGGACTGTGGGAAGGATGCGCGGCCATCACTCTGATTGTAGTAGTTGACGTGATTGCCAAACAACCCACCTGTACGCTGTGGTATTAGGAGGAGAGATGGTGAAAGACAAGTGAGGGCACGAGGAAGATGAAGAGACACAAAAGAAAGAGAGAGAGAATAATGGAGAAAACAAAGAGTAAAAATTATGTTTTAGTCAAAATGTTACATTACATTCAAATGTGCAATCATAATTAAAACAGCCACTCTCACTAAAAGCAGCGGCCAAACTTTGTTCAGCCATAATGGAAATGTAAAGCAATGACCTTATGTCACAAACTGAAGAAAGGTCTTTCTTACTTACTTACTTACTAATAAATGGTAGACTTGTGTTTGTATTAGAGTGATTACGCTGAATGAATCAGATAGAATAACTTAATCTAAAATCTCAATGTTGTTAAAATAATTATTGGTTATTTTTACTCAATATATACTGAAGCATTTGTTTCAGTTCGTCTGTGTCTCATAAAACAAATTATGTAAATGTAACAAAATTTTGCAGCAAGCAAACTTGAGCATGTGAATGCAGCAATGAAAAAAGGAAGGCTGGAAATTAGCTTAAGTCATCCTCACACTTGTGTGTGTGTTTGAATTCAGGGTTTTGTTTAGTAAAGCATCCTTATAATTCATGCTCACTGAATGATTCAAAATAACCCCAGATGACCAATTTCAAAAATTAAGTAAATTGTCTCCTTAGTGACTGGCAGCAAAGCCATGGTGTAAAACAACACTTTTTGACCATCTGAGCACATGCATGTTCGTGTACGTGCATGGAACAATGATAGAGCTTCAAGCTGGGCACTGATCATCTCTCTCTCTCTTTTTCTTTCTCTCTCTCTTTGGAGAGTGAGTGAGGGTGTGTGTATCCAACCTTTACCCTGAAGATATCATCCTCGGATGCAGCTGAAACAGGCTCCTTCAGACCTTTATCCAACTCTTCCTCGACCGTCAGATCTCCAGAGATGGCCCTCCGAATTTCTGGACCAATGTCATGCAATGTCCGCAGGCCAGCCTACACACAGTTTAAATACCATGGAGTGTTAGAGTTATCTTGAAACAAACCAGCGACCGACATGTTTATTTTGCATTTAAAACTCTACAACCCAAAGTGTTTCATTTCTAAAGTTCATGACAATGTGCCTACTATATGTACGTACTATATTTGCACTCACAATAAGTTTTAATCAAAGTTACAATTGTAAAGATGTACTGCTGTCATTGTAAGGTAATGATAATGTAACAAATAAATATATAGATTTCTGCTCAAGACTAAACACATTTTGTGTGATTGTGTACCTGCAGAGACAGGGCAGTTTTGGGGGGCACCTTGGCCACCAAGCCTTGTTCTTTCCTCTTCTTAAATTTACGGAAATATTCTTGTATAAGGAAGGTGGCGTAGAACTTCCCGACTGTTACTTCATCATCTGCAAGAAATAAAGATACTATAATTAAGTTAATCTTTAAAATAACAATTCGACGTCACATTAATAAAAGCAATCCCCATGTGTAGTGTAATAATAATAATTACTTCAACTGCTTCCTTATTAAAACATGTTGTTCCTTTACATGAGTACAGTTCCAGATTATGGATGTGTATGTACATACCACCAGCAGGGGGCACAACTTGATCTAAGAGTTTCATGCTGGTTCTTTTCCAGATCTTCTTCACTATTGCCCTCAGTTCCTCATTGGCTTGCTCCAGGTTACCTGCACAGACAGACAGCAAACAGAGCAAACTCTTTGTTCACATGGGCGTTTTACAGTTGAATTCATTTACACAATATACTGCCTCACAGATTGTCCAATGTGTGCCTGTGTTTGTATCTACAGTTAACTTTGTTTTATTTTTATTTTTTTATTTTCTTAATTTTATTTGAAAAACTTTGCTCTGTAAATAAAGATTAACATGAGCAGAATACTCGTAAATTAAATTTTCATTTTATGACCGACATATATGTAAATATGATGTTCTGTCGATTTGTTTGTCATTTGCCTCTACAGCTTTGCTGGATGGATTGTTTATGTGTGTTACCTTCCGTCTTGATCCTGAGCGCTGTTCTGACCAAGGCAAACAGTGTGGCATTGAACATAACTGTTCCATCACTGTTCAGGGGCATATTCATTGAAACCAGACGCTACGTGAGACAGAACACACAGTTATACACGCACACGGTCACTTACATAAAATTCTACTTTACTAACAAATTGACAATAGATCTTGACAGCTAGCAAAATAAACATTGAATAGTTCAACACATGGACACTAATTTTCTTGTAAAGATACCTATGTTTAGATTGGTGTAAATATTTTCTCTACATTCATGATCTTTTGTCATTGTGCCACTTAAGTTATTGTGGAAGGTGCAATTCAAATGTTACCACTTTGATTTCAACAAGATATTTTTAGTTGACACTCCTTCTAATTCTGCCCCATAATAGCAGGAGAATAGTATGTAGTAGGTATATAAACAAAAAAAACAAAAAAAAAGAAAACTCTTCCTATTTCAACAGCTCTACAGTCCATGGCAACATTATTCGTAATTTACGCCACAATAAGTGTGTGTTTACCTTGCAGGCCACCCTGTGGGGACAAAGCTTTCCGAAGCCAAGAGGGGGCTGGATTCTCCGGAGCAAAGTGACCACATCAAGATGCTTTATTCTGCCCCTGAAAACAGCCCAGTTATTATGTTATACAACCATGGCACCAATGATGAAAGTCTCATTACTCCAGTGGCAGACTTTCTGTAAACTCACTTAGCTTCGGGGTCATATTCAGCCCATATCCTCTTAAACTCATCAAGATGATGTGGCCCCAGAATTGACCAATCACGTGTAAGGTAGTCAAAGTTGTCCATGATGACGGCCACAAACAGGTTTATGATCTGTGGAAAATCAGATATCACTCAGAAGAAAGAAATGGTAACATCCATAACATGGGAAATTGGATCATTCACTTTCTTGCTTCCAGCTAGATGAGCAGATGTTTGGTGACAAGACACCAGGAAGTCAAAATGTAAGTATCAAACTCTTGGCAAGAAGGTGAGTAAACAATTTCAAAAAATGTTATATTCAAGATTTTCTACTTGTCCTAACTCTAAGTAATTATTTATGATTATTGTATTGCTTTATAAAACACAGATTTCCTTATTTATTATTTTTTTACTCACCAGGAAGGCACAGAGCATGTAGAAGCTGACAAAGTAAATGATAGCAAACTGGCTGCCACAGTCCTCATTGGATGTGCTGTTTTCATTGGTCGATCCTTTCTCACATGGCTGATTGGGTGCGCACGCTAGCATAATTTCCTGCCATGCCTCACCTGTTGCACATCTGTTCCAGCATGAGGTCACATGTGCATTTATGCAACACACACATAGAGACGCATGGATGTGTGCATGTATGCAGAGGCATACAAGCATAGAGGGACACAAACAGACACACACATAGAAACAAAAGCAAAGAAAGAGAGACACACAGTAAGACAAATGTTAGACCATAGAAATAGCATAAAATGTTTTTAAAACAGTTATTTATATCTTGATACGGTGAATTTACAGAGAAACACCAAAGAAAAGTGACTTTATATTTGATTTTGTTGACCTGTTGATCAAAACGTCTGTACTACAGTACGGCTGTCTTCCATTCTGAATACTTCAGTGTTTTTAAACTCTTTAGTTGTGCCTTATAGCGAGGTGATTTGCTAGATTTAAAACATATCCAAAACGGCTTGCAAAAACTGAGGTAAAGAGGTTATATTCCCCTTAAGCACATCATTTGTGAAGCATCCAAGTGTGGCATCTCATTGAATGGAAGCCCACTGCTACAATATATTCCATGAAGGGGTTTGTCCAGAATTTGAATGGACAGAAATCACACTTTTTTTGGTTTTAGGGCAAAACCCTTAGGAAAATAATAAACATGCTCCCATATCATCTCAAAATATGCACTTGAGAATTATATGTGAGTTATCCTTTCAGTTTCTGTGGCTGTTATCCCCTGCATGGAATCTTACCATCAACACAGGACAGAGGGGTTTCTGGGAGAGGTTCCAGCATCCAGGAAATGAATAATCAGTAGAGTCCTCTGACAAATGTGCTGAACATTTCCTCCTCAGTGGACCAGAATATTTTTTGCTAAATCACCATTATGTTTACAACAATTATCAGTTAACTACCAAGCAGATGGTATGTACAGTTTGGATGGGCATTATGGGGATCATTAGTAAATATTTCCAGCTTTTGAACTTTTCAAACTCTCTGCATGGTGACATAGCCTTATAGAACAAAGGGCAAAACATTCTTCATTCAGAGAATCACAGAGTCGACTGAATTTAAAGCTTGGCTTTTACAGATACCCTTGCATTTAATTAACCCACTGCTGTCATAAAATGTTGACAATAAGCTCAAATGTAAACTCTACAGTCCGTTTCAGCGTAAATGAAACAGAAATACTGCAGACCACAATTATTGTTGGCATTACAGATTACAGACACTGATATAAATGGGAGAAGAAGAACAGAATAAGGGTGTATATTGACAGAAACAGAAAGGATAAAGATGAGGGAAGAACCTAGCTTAAAAAAGTAAAAAATAACGATAATAAAAGGCATTAAAATGCATAAAAATAATTTTCACCTGAAGAGGAGCAGCACTGCCTGCGGGAATGTCTGGAAATTGTTGTTCCTGTTGATCTGTGTGTTGTCCCGCAGTGCTATCTTACCAAACATCTGCACAGGAGGGAAGGAAGTAGTAACAGCACACAGCATATGATGTGAGAGTGGACAAGAGGAAGTGAATCAGAATCAGAGGCCAGCTGTCACAAGAAAATCAAATCGAAGTGTCTCCTACTCATGATTAATGACACAAAATACAGCTTTTAAAATACAGTAGAACGACAGACAGAGAGATGAGGTAGAGGGACAAAAAACAGACAGCTACTAGGTATTGACAGCTAGAAGGTGAAGAAAAGAGAGACAGAAAGTAGGATGACGCGACCAAAGGGGAACTCACAAGACTGCAGAAGGACATACACAGGGCGAACGCTTGCTAAAGAAGAGACAAGAAGAAACCAAGACAGGAGGATCCAAACAAGGTGACATCTTACCTGCATGCCAATGACAGCGTATATGAAGAATAGCATCACTATAAGCAGAGCTACGTAGGGCAGAGCCTGAAGAGGAGAGAGACACATCAGTGAAGAGTCATCTACAGCATTATGCAGCAAGGTTGGAGCCTGTTCACGTTCATTCATATCTTACACATGCATTTAGACTACAACTGATTTAAGATCTTACTGTTAAAAGGCTAGAAAGACATCTCATGTGTATATTCAGTATTAGTAGGTTTTCTTTATGAAATGAAGGTGAACTAATCTGCAGCTCTCTGTGGCACAACACCAAAAACAATCCAGGACAAATCATCTGACCTTAGAGTGAAAAAGCTCAGTCAATCATACAAACTTCTCTCTGAGTTTAGCCAGAGGACCAGCCCCAACATATTTTATATGAACCAAACATGGCTAGAACACATGTTTCTTCTATAATCACACACCAATATGAAACTGGACACCTTGCCAACATTACCCTTGTACCTGAGAGAGAAGGGCCAGTTCATGAAAGAGTGTATACACACACACACACACACACACACAAACACACTTATTTATTTATTTCTTTATATATACACACACGTGTATACGTATGTGTGTGTGTATATATATATATATATATATATATATATTAATACACACACACACACACACACACACACTACAAGTCTCATTTAGAAATATTTCCAATGCTCCAAATATTGATTTATTACATCAAGTGGACCATTTCAGCTAACACAAGAGAGAGAGAACAGATTGTTTTCATTTTCCCATAACTCTCTATCAAATGATTTAATTTTTTTGGTGGAGTGCTTCAATAATGAAGTATCTATTGCTTAACTTTCCTGCAGGAAATGGTGAGCTCTCGAGGGTTAGTAGTAGGGTTTTGAGATATAAAGGGTAGAAGAAAAAGAAATTAGGAAAGAAGAGAAGGGGCAAAGAAGAAAGAGAAGATCACTGCTTAGGATTTTCTGTTAGAAGTTAGAAGTTTCTCTTAGAAGTTTCTGTTTCGGAACTTCATATTCCTACATCCTTCCCTACCTCTGCAGCAAGACTCCTAAACCTCTGCTCCATTACCTCACATTTTCCCTTTATATCTGTAATACTGTAGGTAAACTGAATGAACAGTTATATGTCTCCTTGGTCTGACTTCCTGCACAAGAAGCATGTGGAGGTAATAAGGTAGGAGGCATGGAAAGGAAAGGTGTCTTGTAAGACTCAACCAGGCTGGATTTACAGAAGAACAAGTCTGTTTTTAGCCCAACGTGACTCAGATCTGAAATTTTGGTGTAAGGTAATTTACATTAAAGTTGTCTTTTCTGCACTGGTTTAGCAGATTATCGTAATAAAAATGTTTGCAACTGGCAAGTATACTTCATAATCACTAATGCTTTAGGGATCATAAAATCTTTTAAAAATGCTGCAATCTGGTTCACCTTAGGCTTAAAGCCCCACCTTCCCCCTGCCATTTATGTCCTGTGTAAACCCAACCCCATGTTCTAGCATGTTGTGTCCGGTTCTCCCCTCACTTGGAAGGATTTGATGAAGGTCCACAGCAGGGTCCGAATCCCTTCTCCGCGAGACAGCAGCTTCACCAGCCTCATCACGCGGAACAGCCGGAAGAAGGTGATGGAGATCCTGGCGTTCTCTTCAGAGTTCTGAAGTCCCTTTTTTTGGTGGGGTTTGGTGTTTTTTTTTTTAATAGAAAAAACACAGGACGCATGGGTTCACATGCAGATAGGTAAGGGAGGGAAACACATTCACACACACATACAAACACCCATACATGTAAAGATGTGCATATGTACAAAAACATATTTGCAAAATACAGACATACAATTTTATGCATATTCACATCCACACATACATGTAGATGTAAATATGTATAACATACATATACACACACGCATACACACATACACACTGAGTTAATAAATGGAAATCAGCGTCCTCCAAAATCCCATCAAAATTAACAAATTAAAGAGATCTGGGAGAGAATCGGGCAATCATGCTTATTTTGTGGCTTCATGGAAAAATTACTTGGCAACAAGCAAATCAACAAACCACCTAAATACACCCACTTTAGCTAATATATCCAACCATGTAATCAGATAGTTCCCTAGCTTTAAAAGAAGTTAAGTAACCCATCAAAACTATGATTTTTGCCTCAATTCTATCATAATAACGATAAAGACAACATTCTTGGTTGTTGGTTCTGTATCAGATTACAATTAAATTCATCCTCTCAAAATCCCTTGACAAACAAGCAATAAAATACTTTAGTAACCACTGTTGTAAATCAGCTAACTACGCTTAAGGATTTGTATATTTTGCACTGACATAAACAACAATTCTAATAAATGATGAAACTGGGCCAGGGAGACTTGCATTGATGGACATTAGCTATTTCATTAATCACAGATATTAATTCACAGCAAATGCAGTACAATTCCAACCTGCAGTTAGCA
Organism: Channa argus; assembly: GCF_033026475.1. Taxonomy (NCBI): domain Eukaryota; kingdom Metazoa; phylum Chordata; class Actinopteri; order Anabantiformes; family Channidae; genus Channa; species Channa argus. Next base: position 9,189,224 of record NC_090217.1, read on the forward strand.
ACTGATTTTAATAAATCACACAGACAGGCTAATTGTTGGTATGTCATGGAAAAACTGGCTGCCTCAAGTAACAATTCAAACATGGCATTCAGGTGGATAAAGATATTAGAGTCAAATACCCCCACTTTTATGGGTGCCAAATCTCTTCCTCTACTATCTTCTCTTTAATATGATCTTATAGGAACTATTCACTGTTAACCATAGTAATGCAGTATTTTTGTTTGCTGAGCCTCTCAAGGCATTTAGGAAATCCTCTATTTGATATGTTGTGAAATGTTGCCCTTGCAAACATCTAAAGCAAAAAGAAAACAGGCACTGTAGCTTTCTAACTGTCTACAGTGCCAGTAGTCATCCACAGGAAATAACTCCATGATGAAATATTCAGCCATCTCGCTGAGTGCTATTCTAATTCAGATTTATTTATTTATGGTGCTGCTGCTTGTCCTCTGCAACAAAAAGGTGGAAAAACAAAGGTAACATCAGGATTTGTGTAAAGTAGGATGTGGTTTATACAGCAGCTAAGGAACAAGGTTATTACTCATAATTAAACCCTATTGTAAATAAACCCCAAACAGCACAGATAAATCCGGCATATCGAAGATACTACTTCATAAAAGCAACTAATGACAAACAAATTATGTAAAAATGCCAATAAAAAGGTCAATAAAGCAACATCTAAATACAGGCTTTCACACAAGTGCACCAATGCATAGACAAAACTCGATCATCATGATCAACTAGTGTACAAAGGACAGTGACATACTGTCTATCTACACTGTATTAATTGTGACTATAAAAAGAAACCTCTGAATTTGCCATTTTGCCAATTGTGTTTTTTCCAAGAAGCCATCTATCCATTATCCTAAACCCACAGAGAAAACACAGTGTGCTCCTAAAAAGAACTTGCCATTCTCCACACATTGTACTGCAGTTTGGGATATCAGATGTAGTGTTACTTATCAACAGAATACTGATCTGTTTTGTAAAAAGTTTGGAAAATTCACAAACGTTTGCATCTATGTACATTCCAAGGGTAGATGTGATGTTTTCTGGTTGAAAAGCAACTCGAGATGTGAGTTGTCCCACCTTGCAATGATAAATGTGCTGAAAATGACACATCCCTTTGAGGAGTTTAAATGAAACTTTTGTACAGCATGTGATACCACAACTGGACCACAGTGGGCATCATTGTGCCATTGAGATATTTGGGTGTAGTGAGCGGGAGAGGTACAGTGAGAGAGAGAGCGAGATAGAAAAATAGGAAAGTATAGAATCAAGAATAGCTTGAATTATTTAAACAAAAACAAGTGGAGTGATTCATAGAGATAGATAGATAAATAGAACAATTCACAGCGATCGATACATTGATCAATCAATAGACAGAGAGATTGATTGATGGCAGGCCAGTGGAAAACCAAGGAAAAGGGAAGACAGTATGATACCTGACCATGATGTCTTGCACCAAAAATGAAGCATTAGAGATACCACATTAATTAAGGAAGGGAAAGAAGCAAGTTGCCAGTCACTGAGGGGTGTGAGGGGAACAGAAGCCATGGTAACACCAACCGCAACTCAACAAAATCACAAAACTTCAGTTCGGAAGACACAATACAGTGTCCTATATCATACACATACATGTACATAAACATCTAAAAGTAAACAGTAACAGCTACAGAAACACAAATCTGAACATGCTGCAGAAGAGATGCAGATGCAGAGGAACAGGTGACAGGACCAATGAGAAGCCAAAAGTTCTGGATCATACCATGGATGGCGTAGCAGAAGGAGGGATGGAAGGATGGAGGGATGGAGGAATGGTGGAGGAGGCAGGGAGGCGGACGAGGTTACCGTTGGAGCGTACCATTGGCCTTACCACAGGGGGGTGAGAGGAGGAAGAGGAAGAAGAGGAGGACGAAGAGGAGGAGGACGAGGACGAGTCAGCTGGCTTTAAGGAAAGGCAACAAAGATCAGCACCAGAGCAGCGCCTTGGTGAGTGACTTTGTGTGTATGTGTGTGTGTTTACTATACATGAATGTATGTGTGCTGTAGTGTTTTTATGTGAAAAGTGGTGAGAATTAAAAGTATTAAAAGACAGAAAAATTTCTGTCTCGTGCCCTGAGGGTAAAAATAATAAATGGTGGTCTGGGACAGCAACAAAAGAGGAAAGAGACGAATGAGTCCATGATTATGTGCAGCATTTGTATGTAAAGCCTATATCATGTGATCCTATGAATTTGTATGTATAATGAGAAAATGTAGGGGCGGCTCTGTAGCTATCTGTTTTTCTTTCTGCCAGCTCATTGAAGCGTTAGCTTACCTCAGACTATTTTTACCAAAGGCATCTTGGCAATAAATAAGGATTCCTGTTTTGAATTAACTGTTATTGTTATTCTAGTTGCTCTTTGGCCTAAGAATAGTCAAGTTCTGATTAAAAGTAGAATGTTGACTCTTTTGTGAACTACATCAGTGACGTAAATTTGTTGTTGTTTATGGCCCAATAATTGTCAGTTAACTTCATTCTACTTACAGGTCAAAGAGTCATCAGAATAGCAGAATAATAATATACAGTAAAACAGGAAGTTTATCTTAAGCTAATGACAATTAGCAAATTTGATGCTTTTGGAAATTGGAGCCCACAGGTATTAAACACTGAAAAGCACAAATATCACATACTGTAGGGAGACACCCACAGGTCTTCCCTCATATTGCAACATTATAGAGACTACTGGGAGTGAACGATCATCCCAATATATGACTGAGATTCTGTTCACTCTGCTTTGGCAATGGCCATGTTAAAACATGACAAATGAAGGCATTTTTACTCCCAGTCTCATTCAAAGAAGGAGAAGTAAGAGAGAGAGGGAAAGAATAAAGCAAGAACTAAACATTAAGAAAAGAAGTGCAAAGAAGGAAAGCAAAACTGGCAGGAAAACAATTCAGATGATGAGATGGTTCCACAAAACAAAGGGTAGAAAGAGGCATCTAAAGGAATTTTAACAGGGCCATATACACATTTATGGTCACATTCAGTGGTGAGGTACACTGTGAAAGGTTGCTATATTTTACATTTACTATTAATTACCTATACACATGTGCAGCGCAAGCATTTACCTAATACTAATGTTGCAATTAAACAACACAGCCAATAATTACATGAAGATATTAAAAAGGGAGGACCGGTATGTGTGTGTCTGTCTATGAACATGTCTGATGAAAAATTGAGGTTACAGTATATTGTGAAGTAAAGGAGAGTTGAATGGACGGACAACTAAAAAAGGACAAAAGGTACGTAGGAATAAAACTGATGAATAGATGAATGGCAAGCACGGGTAGAAAAGATATGCAGGAAGGATGACACAGGGAAGGAAGATGTCATCGATACACACTACGGGGAGATTAAAGTGAAAGTGAAACGTGGAAGGATGTGTATCTTTGTATATATATGTGAATTAACAAAAGGCCAGCTGGGGCAACTTTAGTACAATTTAGATGTGGATTTGCTTTGATTTTCAAAGTTTAATCAAAGCGAAGGACAATCATCAGATTAAACAAAAGTCTTACCCTTTATAGTATTTGTAATAATCTGACGCTAATCAAATTACAGAGGCTACAACAGACGAGATGTGACCCTGGAAGATGCGTGTGCTGTGTGTTGTAGCAGTAAATAAACAAAACAAAACAAAAAAAACATGGTCAATTTTAAAAGTGTAGTATATACAGTAGTCATTTCAGGGTGAACTACAGTGCAGATGTGAATTACTGGTTTCAGCTCAATGAATGTATAATCTTAGTTAAAGTGAACTTGAGTTGATTTCTCACATTGCAAATCTTTTTTTTTTTCCAAGCAAAAATGTAATCAGTTCAATCAGTTCAATAGGTACCACGGGTCTCTTGAGAAACTTTTTACCAGGTTTACACCCTTTCTGATCATCAGTTTTGGATGCATATATTGTATTTCACACCCCTACGCATTAATATTTCTTTTTGCAGGCATTTAAATTTGCGATGTGTTGGTATTAGAGAATCGCAACAAATTAGAATCACTGTTTAAAAATCTGACAAATGGGCATCTATGAAAAGCACGAGAGACCCATGTTACCCAGCTTGCATTTCAAGGGAGCAAGCAGCACCACAAAGTGAGAAAGAAGACAGAGAAAGAGAGAGATAAACATCCACAACAGAAGAGTTAAGTGAACTGAAAAAGCTCAGGAAATAGAAAAGACAGATAAAGAGGAAGAGAGGAGGCATTCAAAAGAGTAGGAGATGCAGTCCATACTGGCATTGTCTGCAAGACACCGCACAGAGCAAACCACTATCAATCTGTTCACACTGCTTCTACGCAAACCAAAACCAAAATACAAAAACCATACAAGGTTTAAGAAGCACCCGCAGGTTGCTGGGGAGAATTAGAGACCCAGGATTAAGGAGGTATTCTATTGCTATGACCACAGAACATCTAGCTAATCTAAGTCAACGGGCACCTCAAAGAGCAACGAAGTGGGTGCACCCATACGAAATGTTGTGGCCTTTTAATATTTACTAAAGGCAAAGTAATAACACTTTAAAGGTGGCCTGTTACTGCAGATCACTTTGCACTTAGGAAAGGATTGAAAGAGAGGTAGCTGTTGGCATGCTGCCACTATTAGTTTCTAATTGCATTGCTCAGTAGGTTAAAAAGCATTCATGAGCTCTAGTACCCGATGAAATGCAGTGGCAGGTTAGAATATAAACAAATAATTATCAGGGTCCCAGTTCAAAAACGTCCAGAGTTCTCACAGAATTAAAGTGCGGAGGGTTTCTTAAAAAAAAAAAGAAAAAGAAAAGACGTAGATAACAAAAGATAGCCTGGGCATCTCAGGACCCAAATGATCAAAAACCACCAGAGAAGAAGAAAAACCAAGACTTGGGGCATGCCTTTAGGTTAGAGGTGACAAAATAAAATAATGAATCATTCAAAAAGAACTGCAAACCAATCATTCCAATTCATCAAACTAAATCAAAGGCAGACTCCAAAACAATGTGTTAAGGTGCAGCTTCATTCACTTGTATAGATGACAAAGATGTATATCTCTGGCCCAGTGAACATCAGTAAAAAAAGTTGTGAATTGACCGTAAATGTTGTATCAATTGAAATTTTTTTAACCCTGAAACCCTTTGTCTGTGTAATATTTTCTTTAGATCAGCATGGCAACACCAGGATATAGTCATTCATGATATATCTGCTATTCCTTTGAAATCCCAATTCCTGTAATAACTGAACAGAAGACAAAATAAAATACATAATGTCAAAGTACAGTTCAGAGTGTCATTTACTGTATCAGCAGCTTTGTCGGCCTCTCGTGGTGACAAACGGGCTCCGTTCTGAGTTCATACTCTCCAGGGATAGACCAACAATAATTATATGCTTGACCAAGTGGTTTCTAAGGTGAAACATGCTGCATTCCACCATGGGCGAACATTCTGTAGTACTGGTGTACCTCCAGTATGCGCATATATTTTCCTTGTTTCATAAGCTCAAAGCGGCACTTTACACAAATGCCCCATGAATGTTAACGTATTTGGATTTTAATGATGTGACATAATCAAAATTATTTCCTTTATTGCCAAGAGTTAAACAGTAGGACTGTTGCCTTCTCTGGGTTAAATATGTAGGTGAACTTAGTAGATTGATATCAGTCCAGCTCTGCTCAACAGTAAAAGAAATACTGTAAAAATGCAACTGGCTGTGTTTTACATGAGAACTAACGGGTTAATGAGCAAGTTCCCTGGCGCTAATAACCTACAATTAACACTATAGTGCTGCTTTTAGGAAATGATGCAAAGAGAGATGCTTTGTAGAAACCAAGCAAAGCTGGTACTGCATGTGTTGCCTCATAAGCTGACACACAGGCAGTAGTGTACATATATCAAAGTTAAACTCATAAAGAACTGCCTGCACATACTTAGTTGCCACTTGAGCTCCATTCTGTCTTCTACAGCATTTTCACTTGGTGTTTGCTGCTAGTTTCACAGATGGATGGGAAAGCTAATTAAATGATGCACTTGGCTAAAAAAGCCTTCTTTAAAGCACAAGAATGTTTTAATGTGACATTCAGCTCAGTGGCCAGGCTGATCACAGAACAAAAGGAATTTCTTTTAAGGCTAAATTAAGGAGAGTTCTGTCCAGCTATGCTTGCACACACAGGCTTGCATGGCTCTCAGACTATTCTCCTGCCAAAGAAAACTTTGAATGTCACATGAATAAAACACTAATTATCCCTGAAGTGTAAAAACACTAGATACTCAACACTTGACTTGTGTTTAGAATATTCATTCTTATCCAGCTCCACTCTTGACCATAAGGCTTCTATGTTGATAATAAATGAATTCATACATACATTTACATAAATTTCACGCGTCCCGAGTAAATCCATTTATAAATCAAATTGTTCCCCATGTCTGCACAATGACATTGTTGCACAAAAAAAAAAGCAACTGTAACTTGTATTTTTATTTTGTTTTTAAATTTAAAGTTTCCCTGGCGATTTATGAATTGAGACTTTAATGACCTTTGGGTCAAAACGCCATTGTTCTATAATAACAAAAATGCAGTCCTTTCTTCCAGAAAATCTTTTCTGAAAGTATTGTATTTAGTAGAAGGCCTTGATATATCACCTTAATATCTGTCATGCTATACAGTGTGCATCATGCCAGGGGAATTGACACTATCCCCTGCAGCAGTGACAAAAAATCAAATAAACCCAGTGTGAAACCAAACCAAGTGCTGAGACAGTGCAATAGGCTCTATTGGCAAATGCAATAGCTTCTGATGCTATTGATGCTCAGCAGACCGAGGCATAAATACCTATCTGAAGCAGTTTCAAATATTAGAAAATCCAAACAAATTACTGATAAATAAACAATAGAAAGTTTTGATTTGTGGCCTTACTACACTGAATATAAACTCACTGACAAAGTACTGTTTAGAGTACAAGTGGGAAATAAGTGTTAACATTTTAGTAAATACTATGTTGCAATAATGATAGCCAACCATGTCAAAAGGTATCCAGACATCAAGGGTGGAAAAATAAATAAAATAACTCTAACTATATTTAAAGTACACAACCCATTCAAAGGTCACTGAGCTGTTTTGATAGAGCTACATCTGGCTGTTTTCACTGCCAGGCTTATTTAGACATCTCTCAAGTTCAAATGTGCAGCTAAAGTTTCCTAATCATTTGAAAGCATGCGAGATGGGTATCAGCACTCGGTCTGTTGTGTGTGTGGGAATGGCAGAGCAGGCAGGCAGGAAGGGAGGGAGGGAGGGAGTTGGACTACTTACGTTAACCTCAGTGATCGCTATGTCAACAATGCTACCCACAACTATCAAGGCATCAAATGTGTTCCATGCATCAACAAAATAATGCTGCGTAGGGGTGGAAAAAACAGAAAAACAACAGAAGAAAGGGACAGAACATAAGACATTTAAAATGGAAAACAGAAATCAAAGGGGAGAGAAGAAAAATAAGATAAAAACATTATATACATGAGCACTGGAGTTTTTAGTAGGACGAAAGGGGGAAAGAATCAACAAAATTAAAAGGCAATAAAAGAAAGGAAGGGGCAGTCTGAAAGAGATGAACAGCAGAGGAAGAGCAGCGGCGATCGGTCATGCTTGTCCATGTGAGGTAAATGTCAACAACAAGAACAACAGTAAAGAACAAACTGCAACAAAATAACTAAAAACACCCCTGTTGCTGTGGTTCAAAAAAAATGAAAAGGTGAATAAGGTTTTTTGTGATTCGTTGGTGAGTTAGTTCAGTTAGTTCAGGAATCAAACCTGAGGACATGTCACAGTCTGACAATAAGGGAAAAAAAAAGAAAGAAAAAAAAATCAAAAACCCAACACCACTGGAGAAACTGTAAGGGATACGAACTGAGAACGCAAGACAGAAACCCTTTGGTTTAGCTAATACCCTGCCTGTGTTGCCTCAATGTTTCATGAAACCCAGGAAGGAGCGTGTCCTTGTTCAGGCACCCTTGTTGCTGGGGGGGGGTCCCTTGAGTGGCAGTGGCAATCTTGAATTTAAGGGTGGAGGAAGAGAAAGAGAGGAAGATAGAGATATGGAGAGAAAAGGACAGCACAACACAGAGTAGCCACAAAGAAGAGGAGAGTGGAGAGGAATGAGAGATTTAGAAGGAGGAGCAGGACAAGACACAGTGAGAAAGAGAGAGAGGGAGAGATAAAGAGAAGGAGAGTGGGAATCATACTTACGTTGATCTCACTGAGAATGACGTCTATTATGCTGCCAATTACGATGAGGAAATCAAACACATTCCAGGGATCACTAAAGTACCCCTACACAAGATGAGGTGAGCAAGAGGAGGAGGGTAAGAGAGGCAGGTTAGAAGGAAAACAACATCTGCTGCCACTTTGCAGCCCTATTAAGGTGGTATGAGGTTCTACAGTACTAGGGTATTTTAATTCTAATTGTAACTACAAAGAATCAACTTGCTTCCTCTTATCTGTTCATCAAGTGGAGCTGAATTTCCTGCTCGTTAAGGATGGCGTGTTAGATAGCAGTTATTTAAGTCCTCCTTCTGCATCTTGGGGTGATTCTGCAATACTTTGGCAGTGATTATACCAAAGTCCACTATGTTTACTTAATTTATTTTGGGCAATTCATCATCTGCAGTGATACAAAGTGAGTATTTAGGAAAAAAAAGCTACACAGCCTCAGGCCAAAACAGTATTATTTAAGCAAGTAAAATAAAAGGTACCATCTGTACTTTAAACAGTCCTGCAGAACTGCATTACAAAGATATAATGAACCTGGAATTGTGTTATTTTCCTGTATGGAGAAACAGTTTGATTTAAATTTCAGTGAACTTGAGTAAAAACAAATATGTGACAAAGGGATTTTAATTATTTCTTGGCTCTTTGCCTTATAGAAATGTTTCCATATACTGAACTGTATAAATTATATCTCATATAGGTTTGAAATACTGTTTTCCAATAGTGTGCTCTGCATTTAGTTAACAGTTGACCATAAGGATTAATATTTGGACCAGTGTTACAAGATTGCAGTAAACTCTAAAGATACTCGATGTCAATTGATGACCTTAGGTTGGAACAGGGTCAATATCTGAATAACAAGATTTAAGCTGTCCTTGTAGATTATATTTTTTGGAAGTTCTAAACTAATAGTGCAACTTTTAAAAACAAATGGATTCAACAACATGCTTAAGCAAATCAACTGTTAGCATTAAACTAATAAAAGGGTAGATACAGAGGGATGTCAAGAGAAAACCGATTTAAATCTATATTAAAACAGAAAAAAATCCTTTGGCCAATGTTAAACATTAGTAATCAAGTGCTCAACATTAGTATGCAAACACAGATGGATTGATTTAACTGGACAAATTGACATACTGTAGATTACAATGAGTTTTAAAACAGTGACTTGGGTCATAATGTGCTGTGGCCTGCAAGAAGTGTTGCACACAAAGAAAGTCAAAAGACAGTCAATACAAATGTACTCAAATATTCACACAGAAAATAAGCAGACAAAATAAAAGTAATGACATTAAGAAATCTCTGCTACTGTTGCTGTTCCATGAAAGACAAATGGTGACACCTGTTTAAAAGTTAAACACATTAGCATGAATCTTCTCCACAGAGCAAATGTCACTGGCACTAATTCCAGCAGTGTGTTGACGGCTGTAAAACCTGAGAAGTAAAAGCGTTAGTGAGCCAGTCTTCTCTGTGTGACTGCTGCTTAGGCAAGAATGCAATAAAGTCAAACCACAGAAAATAAGGTTGCAACTCACACACACTTAGTGCATCGGAAATAATCAGCCATTTTCATTACCGTAATTTGGCTTGGGAATATGTTGTCACTGCTCAATTCAAGAAAGATTTTTATAATAATCATATAATACTGCATTAATAGTGCAATGCAAAATAATGTCAATTCCCAAGCCCTAAACGTTTTAATATGGATTATTTCTAATCAGAGCCACCTTTGCCTAAAATATTGCAAGGAATGAACTGTATTACTTAAATTCAGCAGTCTTAAGAGATCATTTCTTCTGCAAGAAAGGTTTTTTCTATTCATCTGAATAAAAACTCATTATAGTAAATTGGAGAAACCAAAAGTAGCGGAGCAGTTAGAAATCCTGGTTCCCAATACAGATTTTTGTGGGTCATATTTATTATTTCCAATAATGAACTTATAAAAATGAATACAGAGGAGTATAGAACTGTCTCCTTCACATTAAAAATAATATAATTTTTCAAACCTGGGCTGGAAAGTTAGGAAACTGGTGCATGATAAAAAGATAAATAATATCCTTAGCTGGTAGTTTGTTTTTAATTTAATATTCATCAAACTCACTTTAGTACATTAAAGCAAGTGAGCTAATGTACAAAGCCTTGAAGTGCTTTTTCATTGCTGCTTGGTTTGTATTTTGTAAAAAAAAAAAGGAAACAATTACTGAAAATGTTAGTTTCTTTGTCATACCTCTCAAATTTTCAATTACTATACGTATACTGAGGCAAGACTAAAAATATTACATTAAATTATACCCCAATCAGTCAAAATTTAAAGCTCACCAGCTGGTCTTAATATTATGGTAGACAGGGGTCAGCATGGGAAAAATGTAATGCTAGGTATGATTGACAGGAGTTAGAACACACAGTGCATCGTATGTACAGCGCTGTATAGCTGCATACTGGTCAAAGAGCCCATGCTGACCCTTAATCATTGTATCTCTGCTAATGATTGTATTTAAGGATTTTTCGCCAGCTATGCTATAAAGGGGAAGCAGTCTTGCGCTATTACTGTGTAAATAGCTGATAAACCAAGAACAATATACACACACGCAGACAAGAAGATTAATACCCACGTAGTGTCATCTAGTAATATTGTTTAAAATCCATACTATTCTAGTCATGAGCACTAAATGACCGAGGCATTAGGAATACATAGTTTAACATCAGTAAGCAGATACTGTAACCGATTTATTGAGTAAAATGCGTATTCTATTCCATTTGATCTATTTAATTATATTCTACTGTAATCTATTCAATTTTGGAGACACTGATTTCTGATCCTACCGTCAATCCTATCCTGCAAAAAGAGTAGTGGACCTACCCTGGGTTTGAAGGCGATCAACTTAAGGATCATCTCCACAGTGAAAAGTCCGGTGAAGAGCATGTTGAGGATATTCATGGCATCATTAAAATTTTTCGTCTGCCCATGATGCTACAAAGAAACACAAACAAATCATTACCATCCATAAAGAATGTCAGTTTTATAACAGATGTTTAAAGGCCTGAACTAAATACTTTCTGTATGCGCTTATCTGTGAAAATGTTTATGTGTGAATCTCACCTGCATGGCCAGACAGATGGTGTTGAGAAGAATGAGTGTGAACATCAGGTATTCAAAGTAGGTGGAGTTGACCACATACCAAACCTTGTACTGGTAGGGGTTCTTGGGAATGTAGCGACGCAGTGGACGGGCTTTCAAGGCATATTCCACACACTGGCGCTGAGAAACACACACACACAGACATACAAACAGTGACTTTTCTGGTAACATTTGTCTGCTATACTATACTCAGACTGTCATGGAGTCAAAGCTGTAGAACTGTCTTTTGGCAGTTTGCATCTTAGACTATTCTTCTATTCCTCCACCCTCTGTTTGCATTTTCATGCTCTAAGTCATGGATCATCACAGAGAACACAGCTGCAGGGAGTTGGACTAGCTCCTTCTATAAGCTTTAGTCTCATCTTCAGTCTGAAAGGCTGCAGCTCCCTTCTGGCTGGACTCCTGAAGTAGTTCAGCCCCTTAAAGTCATGTTCATCCTCTTCAGATTCTTCCAAGTCTCACCGCTACTGCCTGCCCTACATTCTCTCTCTCTTGTGCTTTCTGAATAAAAAAACGACTATCCCACTTCTGCCATATTAGCAGAATAAAAAACACACTATAATCTATAATCTTATTACCTGGTTCTTGTCCAGCTCACAGTTTTTATATTCTTGCTCTCCTTGCTCCTGGAATGTGACAATGACGAAACCGACGAAGATGTTCATCATGAAGAAGGCAATGATGATGATGTAGATGATGAAGAAGATGGAGATGACCACACGGTAGTTGTAGATAGGGCCAACATCCTCAGCATGAGAGTCTATGGCCCGGTATAGTAATCTGAGGATGGGGAGGAAGTGAAGATTCAACATAAAAACAAACCAGCACACAGTGCACACACAGTACAATGTAGCATGTCAAAAAAACATGTCATTTATTTTGTTTGTATCTAGACACACACCCTGGCCAACCCTCAAAGGTAGACACAGCAAACAGAGCCATCATTCCTTGCAAGACATTGTCGAAGTTAAAGTCACTGTTCTCCCACACTCTCTGGGCTCTTTCAGGCTTTCCCACATCACCGTCCTTATACATGATGTAGGAACCCCTGTCAAGGCAAGCAGGCAAACAGATGTTCACATTTTTCATCCAACAATTAAGCTACAGGGGAGAGACTGTAAGCCATCCTTACCTGCACTCCACCTCAGTCTGTTTAGAGCTGTCTGTACAGTAGAAGAACTTGCCCTGATGGAAATTAGTACATATTTAGTACGCATGTGTTACATTACCACTGATAACATTTCACAAGGCCTGCAGACAGCTCTAGCCTCTCCTTTACTCTTTACCTTAAAAAGTTGTACTCCAATACAGGCGAACATAAACTGGAGCAACGTGGTGACGATAACAATGTTTCCGATGGTTCGGATGGCCACAAACACACATTGCACAACATGCTGAAAAACACACCAAAAAAAGATTGTAAGTATGTATTTGTGTTTGTGTCTTTTGTTGAGAAGAGGGTAAGTGTGTTTTATGCGCTGTTATGCATGGAGGGGGCTGACCTTCAATCCCTTGGCTCTGTTGATGGCCCTCAGCGGTCTGAGCACACGCAGAACTCTCAGGATTTTCACCACATTAATGGCACTAGACCTGAAACATAACGTAACCTTAAACCACTGACCAGTCAATTAGATTAAACACAATTTGAATATTAACAGAAATCCTAGGGAATCTTAGGTACTTAAGGTTTTTCAAACCAACTGAGGAGACCAACACACAAGCGAAAAAACTTAAGAAAATTAAGACACTGGATAACGGAGGCAAAATTATATCCAAAACTCAAAACCAATGAGACAAAATAACAGACAATAACGCCAACATTTAAAAAAAGAGACAAATGAAAGAACATTGATAAAGATAATAAAATTGTTCCTGATATTATCCTTATGTTTGCAGCTAAAAAGTAAAAAAAAAAAAAATAGAGCAAACTACACTTCCAACCATACTATTTAAGATCACAGATTTAACAGTCGATTAAAGAGCATTTACTTATTTGTAAGTACAATGACAGCCATGAGAAGCCAGACACAAATTTCTTGGATGTGCAAGCATGCTTTTGATTCTGGGTTGCACATTATTAAAAATTAGGGGGAATGTAAAAAATGGATTATGCTCCAAATTGGTTTTGGCTTTTAAGTATTTTGATAGCACCTCCTCTGACAAATCCATCAGATTATCCATCCAAATCAGGTTTTCGTACAGCTAGTGTCTAAAAGTCCATTAAGTATTAATCATCACGGGCAACATTCAGACACTGTAACAAAAAGTATGGTTTCTCTTTTTGACACAAAGAACTATAATAGATTCTAGTACAAATGTACATAGTATATAATACAGTTATAACCACACAAAACACACAAACACAAATGATACATGGAAAAACACACTGAAGAACGCAAATACATATTTATAGGCAAGCGCTGTAAAAGAGAGTCAGTAAAAGCCAAAGGTCAAGGAATCTGACCTTTAAAAGGAAGTGGTTCAAAATTAAAGTTTCTTGATATTATCAAAAACATAGATTGACATTTTTAATTTACAATAAATATCTGGAAAAAGATTTAATATTTGTTCCTCACTTATCTGAACTAGTATAATTATTACTAGCTAATGTCTACAGGTATCAAAGATGCTCAACCCTGCCAGTGTCATTATCCTTTGATTTCAATGAGGAAGTTTAAAAAGCTAATCATTCAGTTAACTGAAGAACAAATGCAAAAATCTCATCCCATAATGTCACAAAGACAGTAGGAAAAAGTATATTTAAAATGTCAATGTATCTTTTTAAGGGAGTGACTTTTTGGATGGTTAAAAGGGGTGATTTAAAGAAAGTGACTTTATTGTGTGTTGACTTTTAAAGAGAAAGTAAAAAAATAAAAATAAAGCCCCACTGTTGAACGTTTTACACAGAAAGGTAAAGTTTGAAGGCAGTTAACGGTAGTTCATGTGAGGTAGGCTGTAGTAGTAACATATCACAGTCAAACTACCTGTGAGGATTTGATATAGTGGTGCTACAAGTTAAAGTGCAAGCCATAAAAATGTCAAACATCTTTTCAACATAAATGTTTGGGAATGTTAAAAATACAAAACATATGCTGTTCACTGCTCACAAACAAAAGAGTAACAAATGAGCTGCCATTTTAGAGTATATACTGTGTTAGACCTCTATATGTTGTGCATGTTATCTTCAATTTGAACCTAAAGTGACTTTTAAAAAGTCATCTTTTTCAATATCCTTTTCATTTTTCTAATAGGAACTACTGAATCCAGTCCACCACAATTGATTTGACCGTGATACATACAGGAATCCCACACTCACTCACTACACTTAACAGGCAGAACCCAGGGACTTTTAGCATTAAGGTATCATTTCTTTAGCCCAGGAGAGTTCAGTTTATCCAAAAATATGAGAACGTTCGAAAAATCTAAGTTTGAAAAATGTAAAACAAAAATCTACTTGGCTTTGAAAGGTAACTACAGTATTAAAATTAGCCAAGGTAATTTAGCCAGATAAACATGTTTTCTGGTTTAAATTTAATCAAGCTACCTCCTCTATGAATTTGAGCAAACATTTACCATTTGTTCATAAAAAAAATTTTTCTACTAAACCAGCCAATAACATCACAGATAAAAGTCTTATTTTAAGTTTTGTTTTGGCTTTAACTCTCCAAATTTCAACCTCTAAACTCTCCAAGACCACTGAAATACCAAATCAAAAGTGTGACGGCTTTACAGAGTTAAGGTGAAGGTCTGTTATGGGGGTTATTAATATGGACTAATATGGACTTACGTCGAGAAGTCTAGTCTATTAAGCATTAGAGACAAAGAGTGTAGTATAGCACATTAAACATCAGAAATATCACAGCATTTCAAGGAGTTATTTGCTTAAAGATGCAGAGAACATTTCTTAATAAACATCACAAAGAGAGAAAGGATTGGGATAAATAAAGTGTAAAGTTTTTAAAGAACAGGAAGAAGTGTGAAGCATTGGAGAATTAGAATACAAAAACATTTCCCTACTTGATTTGTTGGTTTGGTTATTCTTGGACTGTGTCTCATGTGATAGTCACTATCTGGCTGACTAGTCCAATCTTTCAACGTGTAGCAACACAAATTTCATGATGATGGAAACTACAACAATGTCACTGAGAACTGTTGCATCGTACAAGCATTATAATGCACTCACTGTATTCCAGAGGAGATGAGGGACACACTAACCACCACCAGGTCCAGAATGTTGAAATAGTTTCGACAGAATGAACCTTTATGTAGAAAGGCCCCATAGGCTGTCATCTGCAGAGATGCAAGTTTGTATGAACAAGTAAAAAAAAAAAGTCAAAGTTCTGTACACATTAAGGGTTACATATAAACTGTAAACAGCTGTCAGACTTTCTAAGCTGTTCCTCAGCTGAATTGCTTTGTGCTTTGGACCATTGTCTTGTTAAGCATCCAATGCCTCTTCAGTTTCAGCTTTTCGACTGATGGTAGGAGGCTTTCTTTGACTTTATGCTGAGCTCCAGTGACAAAACATCAGCAAACCTCCACCATGTATAACAGTAGGAATGGTGTTCCTCTCCTGCATAAGCAGAGTTTTTTGGTCATAGTTTTCCTCTCTGTCTTTATGAAGGTTACCAATTTCATTTTTAGTCTTCTGAAAGTTTATTCTGATCCCTCTGTTCTTGTTGCTCTTAGCGAACTGCTTAAGGCTCTCAATGGAGATCTATCCAACTGCAAATTTAAAGCGCGGTTTCAATTAAACACAGCTGTTGCCACTCACAAAGCAGTAAGTATTGACAGCCTTTTTTTAAATTTTACATAATAAAGTTAATTAACTAGAGGATTCATCAAGAGGGTGCAAGCGTTTGCACCGATATACTTTTCACTATTTTATTATAAATTTCTTTTGAAGACACTCCTTGACCATTTTGTTAACTTATGATGATGAAGAACATTGTACTAGCTAAATGTGCATTAAAGACTAAATATTCACAAAAACACCCTTCAAATTCTGCATGACCTACAATTTAGAACATCATAAAACATTGCAGCATGAATCACTAGTTTTTTTATAAAAATAATATGTGTCACAAAATCAAGCATTTTAGGGACCAAAAATCACAAAAAGGTCCTTAAAACCCTGAAGGGACTGTAAGGGTTTGGTTAGGTACATTTTTGTGTCTTTCATATGCAAACAATTTTTTTTAGAAAGATTGGCACCAAATGTAACAGCAAATTTACACTGTAGAAGACAAGAAGGTCATGTAGGCCACTAATCCTATTTTTCTAATTATTGCATACTACCTTAAGAATGATTTCTATGGTGAAGAGTCCAGTGAAGACATGATCAGCATAGCCCAGGATCTGAAAACACAACAACAGCATAATTTTTTTTTACATACACTACATAGACTACACCATTGTATTTCTGGCACTTAAAACAACAATGGGTTTTTAACCTACAATGGCTTTCTAAAACAGAACTATGGCAAAATTATGACTGAATCAAAGTTGAAGAACAAGGGGGAATAAATATACTATATAATAATAAAAAAGCAACTTTCTAAAATTCACCATTAACAGCACAGCTAAAAGTGAAATTTTGATAGAAACAGCAGGGAGTGCTCCGCTCGGGTTAATGCTAAACTTATGGTCAACTGCAGCACAATTCTGGATACAACATGCTAAATTAATAATGCAAAAAATCTGGTCTCAGATTAGACTGAAACAGACTCCGAGAACAATGCCTTTTTTCTTTAAGGTTTCAGAAAAAGGTTAATTAATTCAGACTAATATAAAAGGGTGTATCCTAAAGCAAAGAAAAATAGCCCTGGGGCAATTATTACCAATTACTGAGAATAAACAGTGTATTGATACAGTGGAGTGTTCTGCATTTACATGATATACTTCACTGATACAGCCTCCAATGCAATAACAACCATGAAAATCAAACAACATTAATATCTAAACAATATGGAGATGCTTTATTAGTGTGTACAACTGTGGAGCATAAAAATCTTTCATAATTACATGCAGTGCATGTTCTTGGGTTTCAGAGTTTGGTTTAAGGCAAACTGACGTTAAAATATACTTGTGCATGTAAATAAAACCGGGTTATTAATAAACCTTCATAATTAAATGTAGCTAAGGGGTCTATCATATATTTTACTGTCTGATTACAAATACAGTGTTTGGTGACTTGGCTAAAATAATAAAGAGAGACACATAAACCAAAGCTTTAAAGGCTTTTCACATCATCTTAAAACAAAATGAATCACAGTTTCTATACTCTGGAAGAACTCTCATTACCTGTAATAGACATGTCACAATAATTTTTCATTACTCCATAGATTATATATAATTAGTTTGGGCCTCAATGTCTATTTTAGATATATGTATATAATCTGTGTTTACACTTTAAATTGCAAATGTTACCTGGTTTCTGAAGGAGTCATTCTTTACTGGGTCCTCTGCTGCCAGACTGATGCTGCTGAGCAGGATGAAGAACAGGATGAGGTTGGTGAAAATGTTGTGGTTGACGATTTTATGGCACAGAACCCTGAATCTAGAAAAAACATTGAGAGAAAGACTTAGATGGAGACAAAGCAAAATAATCATGTTTGAGGCTCTTCTTACAAAAACAGCAAACGTGAAAATGATCAGTACATTCAGAGACTGAATTAAAAAATAGAAAATAAAGGGAAATCATACAGAGGAGCAGACCAACAGGGGGAAATGAGAAAGAAGTGGAAGTATAAAGGAGAAAATAATGAGAAGCAGAACTTTGGTGTCCTCCTACTTGTTGGTATGGCTGAAGATAAAGAAAGCACGGGCCTCGGGCATGGGAACAGCCTTCTCCTTAAGCTGAATGTCCGAAAGTGGCCGTGGCCTTGGGCCCACTGGCATCTCTGGCTCATCTTCATCATCGTCTCCTGATCGGGAGTTGCAAGAAGAGAAAAAAAAAGTGATGAGAAAAGGTAGGATAACTGCAGCATAAGGTTTATAAGTATGGTCACTATAGCATAATAATGTAGCATGCATGTACATAAAATGAAAAATACTGAAACATATTGAAAAGTTGAGCAGCTACAATACTGTATGTGCTGTTACATGCTACATCTGACAAAGTGAGGAAAAAATAGCTGTGTGTGAAGCTTGACTTGTATGCATAGCATGCTTTACCAGATTTCCAGAAGTAACTAGCCAAGTAACACAGTAGGTAATTTTACAGGACAGTCCCATAGCCCTGTATATTTGCTGCTTAGGTTCTGTATAAGTTCTCTATTAATACATTCACTTACTCATTGTTCAACTCACTATTACATGTGTTACCTATGTAATCATTCGCAGGATATGGATTCTTCTCCTCACTCTCATCTCCACAATAGTCATCCATGTGGATCTGCTGAGGGAGAGCATTTATTTATTTTATTTGCTTTACTGACAACATAAACACCACCAGCAATTTACTCAATGTGTGTGTTTGTGTATACCTTTGTAGCAGTGTTGGTCTCTCCATCGGAAGTGATGGATTTCAGCTCTATCTTCTCTTTCTTCTCTTCCTCCAAAGGTGGTTTTTCATTATTATGTCGCTTATCTGGACTGGCCAACCTGGAGGAAGAGTGAATATGATCCTCATCTTTAGCATATTCCTCCCTCTCTTAACCCTAGCAGTGTTAGTAACATTAACATTAGAAGGACATAGTAATAAAAGAGATGCTAAAATTACCCAATAAAACTGAAGGGAAATGTCAACCTGTCTTAAAATCCTAATTACTCTAATTGTTGTGCTTTTTAAATTTTTTGTTTTAAAATGTCCACTATCAGCACCCTAAAATGCCTAGTTGAGTATTCCCAACTATACGGGATGCTGCAAAATATAGCATTTACTGCTTTTGGCCAAACTTTCCCCGTTTCTCTCTCCCCACTGCCAATGTTTCTGGTATTGGTCAAACACAACGTTTTCTTTTAATCTCATTCTTCCTCCTTTCACTTTACCTGGCCAGTTTTTTCCTCTCCTTCTCCTCTTCCTCTTCTTTCTGGGCAGATGTCAAGCTCTCAGCATCTGCCAGATTGTCTACAGCGATAGCCAAGAAGACATTTAGTAGGATATCTGTTCAAAGGGTTGATGTTAAGGATGTTGCTTATCTATCTGATTGTCAGTGTAGTGGGCTAGAAACAGCCTCTACCTATAGAATAAGTGAATAATTAGTAACCCTTCTGTATCTGAAAGACACAGAAGTCCTAAATGCATATATAGTAATCTATAGCAAACAGTTGCGGCTGGTGAATGTTTCCCCAGGCAAAACACAGCCCCCCCCTACTGCAACCGCATCTTAAAGAGGGAGAACATTTTCGTCAACCCAGAATCATTCACACTGTATTCCATTTGAATACATATTAAAAGTTAGCTGCCATTCTTAGATCAGGACTTGTCAGTGGATTTTTTTCCTTCACCGTCCAGATCAACATCTGGGCTCCGGAGTAGCTATTCGTGAAAACCTCTGCTGTGGTGGGATACAGTTTCCGCAGATGAAGAGGATGATAAAGTAGATGCAGACAAGCATGCCAGGAAAGGATGGTCCACCATATGCCATAATGCCATCATACATCACAGAGTTCCAGTCCTCTCCTGTTAGGATCTGAGGAAAAAAAAATAAACATAATCTCACACATGCAACTAAATGAATTTCATTTCATTTTATTGTAAGTCTCATATCATGCGAGATTAAATCACTTATAAACCTTTTGTACAACTGTAGTAGGCAAAGATTATAATTTCATGGACACGAGCAGAGAATGAATTAGTGAGCAAGAAGGAAGAGAAAACAGCAGCAGAGCAACACAAAGAACAGGAACATTCAGCATTATAGTATCATTACCTGAAACACAGTAAGCAGAGACTGGGGAAAGTTGTCAAAGGTGCTGCGTCGGGTCTCGTCAAAGTTAAATTTTCCCCCAAACAGCTGCATGCCGAGCAAGGAGAAGATGATGATGAAGAGGAAGAGCAGGAGCAACAGGGAAGCGATTGAGCGAACAGAGTTTAGAAGGGAGGCCACCAGGTTGGACAGGGAGTTCCAGTATCTGGGGGTGAAATGTCCAGGTAAAACGGCATGTTAGTGCATACAATAAAAGACCTTTCTCAAATACAAAGTCAAACTGATCAATAAAATGTGTTTTTGGCTTTTTGAAAAAAATTGTTTCCTCTCAACAAAGGACATTTAATATGATAACCCCTATTGTTTCTGACTGTCCAGCATTGCACTAGGTGACTTTAAAGTGTGTGTTTGTTTGGGAAGAGAAACAAAGACATGTACGGTCTTTCTCAGCAAAAGTCTGCTCAGTGGATATCGAATATGACAAATGTCTTTACAAACCTGGTTATTTTGAAGATTCGAAGCAAACGTACACAGCGTAACACAGAAATGCCGAGAGGAGACATGATCTGGGTTTCCACCAGAATGGTCTCAAGAATTCCTCCACATACTACAAAGCTGTCAAAGCGATTAAACAGGGAAACAAAGTATGCCTGTGTGGAGAGCAAAGGGACATGATACATATGTTAAAAGGTTGAAGGTATAAGCAAATTATATAGAATTTACATCTATCCTGGCAATTTGAACTTTTTCCTGCATAACAAATTTGGCAAATAACACTGGCATTTTAGCTTTAGCCTCCTACCTGTAGGCCCAGACTGTACATCTTCAAAAGCATCTCACCAGTGAAAAGTGCTAGCAACACCTTATTGGCTATGTCTGAGGAGAAAGAAAGAAGGTGGAGAGAGAAGGGAGGAACAGAGGAAGGTAAAGGTAAAAGAAGTTAGTTCACGAGAAAGAAGGGAGGATAGTGGGCAGACAAATGAGTTCACGAGAAAGAAGGGAAAGCGGAAAAAGAAAACAGGTCAGTTAAAATAGACAGGCGTCAGTATTTGGGTGTATGTATATGCAGACTTGTGGGGTAAGCTTACATACCTTGTACATCGGTTAACCACTGAGGCTGCTGATGATGTTCAGAGGCAATTGTCAGAGTGTTGAGAAAAACCAGGAAGATGACCAGCCAATAGAAAACCTGTGATTTGACCGCTGCTCGGCACTTTCTCCTGCACAGTCTGTTCCACCTCCGAGAGTAGCGACTGAGAAAAAAGAAGAATGGATTGAGAGAAAAAGAGATGTGAGGTAAAATGGTAGCAAACAAGAGGTATAGGCAAAGAAACGTGGGAAAAGAGGGACGGAGAAAGTGGAATGTCAGC
The DNA here is from genome assembly GCF_033026475.1 of Channa argus. NCBI lineage: Eukaryota > Metazoa > Chordata > Actinopteri > Anabantiformes > Channidae > Channa > Channa argus. The sequence goes on from NC_090217.1 coordinate 9,210,881, forward strand.
CAGCGTCAAGTAAAAGACAAAGGAAAAGGAGGCATAGAGAAATATATAGAAAAGAAATTTGAGATAGAGTGACGACCCATGAAGAAAGAGATAATAAAAATCAAAGAATGCTCAAATGAAACAAGTCAAGAAAAGAGTGAAACATAACGAGAGGAGAAAGAAAACAAAGAAAGTCAGTTCATTTGTATACAGAGGAGTGGTGACATCATCTCTCGGCCTGTGGTTGTTGGGTTGTTTGAGAGCAGAGCTGCGGAGCAGAGTAAGTCATCCTAAGAAATGTTTCTCACTCAGAAGAGGCCAATATAAAGAGCTCTGTCGTACAATGAGATATGCAACGTTTGCGAACAAAAAATACCGATTAATACTGACAGGACAGAAAAAGTGGTTAATTGTAGCATAATAATATTTTTCCCCCTTTTTAGACAATTCAACATGTTTATTGCCATTGTGCTATGCACAAGGTCCTTTGTAATTTTCTTGCTCTGCTGTTGAAAGTGAATTGTTTCTGGTAATTGCCAACTTCACACCCTGTAGCATGTTTATGTGAAACATCAACTCAAACAGCGATACAAATTTTTATCTACGCCAATGATTTGATAACTGTAAAAATGATAACCAAAATCAAAGCAACTCATGACAGTGATCTGTCTTCAAGTGTAAAGGCACAGAAGCTTTAATCCAATGTTTTATATTTACTTTATGTGTTCCACGTTTAACTCTGGACACTTAAAGCCGATATAGTTGTTATATCTGCAACACCTACAAGTAAAGTGAGAAAATGGCAACGTGTACTGTAACTACACAAATGTGTTCCAAATTAGCTACAAAGTTAATAAAGAGTCAATAATTTCTTTAATAATTTGTACATCCATTTACCTACCGTACCATACCAGATATGGCTTTTAGGAAATGTGTCATCTACTGTAACAGGACTCATTTCAAACAAACACAGCTCACTAGGAAGTGTTCTCTCTCTCTGTCCATGCAAAATTAATGCCTCACCAGAACTCTCTTTTACTTTGTGTACATTGTTTAGACTCAGTCAGAGATCACAGCAGCTTCTGTCGTGACAAACACACTGAATGTTACGAGACACAACTCACGACACACACAAAGGGACATGCATTCTTAAGGTAAAACACATATTATTAATAATACGTCTGATTGCAATTTGGGAAAACATCTTGGTGGCCTTTCAAAATAAATTGTTATAGTAGCATATAAAAATGTGCATATTCAGAATGAAAGCATGTCTTCAATGGCAACTTTATTTTTCAGTCCCTTAAGAGAAAAATAAACTCTACTATTATGTAGGGCTGACTAAATAAGAAGGAGGACTGGACTGAAACACTGTTCCCACCAGCTCTCATAGATTTCTAGTCTCTGACAATCTGGAAAGAACACGCACCTGACGGCTGTAAGCTCTGAGGTGAACAACACTGAAATCCTACAAAATTTCAGAAGAGGTGTTCTTTGGCCAAAATAAACATGGTGCCAACCAGCGTTTCATAAACGGAACAACTTAAGCTGAAAAGAACAAAAAGAAAAAAAGACGAACAATATTTAGAGCGAGATCCTGGAAAGAGAGTTGCAGACGAAACGAACACAAACTATAGTGTACAGACGAATATTGAGCTAAAATAACTTTACAAAACAAAGATAAGTTAACTGTTGTTAAAAACGAGAATGACTGTTAGTAACTGGATCTTGGCAGAGCAGAGCTTGAAGTTGGCTTTACTTTTGTGAGAGTTTCACTGCTGCCTACCTGCTAAAACAATGTGAGGTTAACATGGTATCAGCTGTAGTATCGGACATGTTTTTTGTGTGTGTACAAGTACACAAAAGCAGTATCGGACCCAATCACCAATGCTGTTATTGGTATTGGGACATCGCTACCATTAGTAAAATTCCTTTGATGAAACACAGTGGTGGAGTGGTTAGTACTCCTCCCTCACAGCTAGAAGGTCCTAATTTTGTTGGGCAAGGGCACGCATATTAAGGCGGAATCATACTTCTCCTTCGATACACGTACACGTCAACACAGACCTACACTCAGATACGTTCACACGTTTCTTTTATACTTGCATTGTAGAAGTACGTGTCCACAGAGGGCAATATCACAGTTAACAAACCTCAATGAAAATGAAGAAACAATCCAGAGATGGAAATTAAATGTGTTTGTTCTTTGCGTTTAATAATTCACAACACTCAGTGTCTGTAAAGGTAAACGGGGATTTCAAGTATAAAATGGATAAAATTTGCTAAACCTTTCCCAGACCCCTGCAGGAAAGGTTCTTTGGCAGGATGTTCTGCTGTGGTGTTGTTAACTGAATTGAATTTCACAAAAGTAGAGAACACAAATAAACGGAAGTATTTGAAGTCTCTAAAATTACCTTGCTTTGGCTTAGGTGAGGATGTGATGTGTTTGATAGACAAAAAACTACAATGTCCTGTCCTTTGTTGATAATGAATAACAGGAGTAGTCATTTCAAAGAAAAAATGGTAAATTGTACAACAATAGACTAAGTCAAACATCATACATAAATAATGCATAAAATGAGTGTGCACATCTACTCAGGTACGAACAGTTAAATTTCTTCTTCTTCTACTTTTCAGTAGATTTCGATCCTGACTCCCGACATTGTCCAATTGGCTTGTCTGACGCACATCTCCATGCAATGCGTTGTTGAGATTTAATAGGTGTGCATGTTGGGGCCCCTGCGGCCTACGGTTCCCCATAATTCCATTCTCTGCATAGGTCTGCATCTACATTTCGTGTATCGACACAGAAGTATAATTCCGCCTTTAGGTTACGTGGTGACTGAAATTAGCTCCAGCACTTTAAGTGCCTTAACCATGTTGAATATAATAGATCAATGGAACTTTTTTAGAAAGATGCTTATTTACATTCTCATTGAGAGTTAGCTAAGAAAAACAATCTCTCCTTTATATCTATCCTGCCACTTTGCTTTGCTTAGCACAAGGACTGGTAAAAGGGGGAAACTGCTAACCTGTCTCTGTCCAGCATTAACAAAATCCTAGCTTTGCACAGTCTGCAGGACATTACTATGTCCAGCTAAGAAATCAGTTCACAACTTCATGCTTTCGTTTGGATTAAACTAGATAAAATTCATCCTTCAGTGACCTTTAGAATTTAGACAGGTCTTGGTATCTTTGGACAGAAGCAGGCTTGCGGTTTCCCAGAGTTTCCAGTCTAACTGGCTGTTCTCTGTAGATTCAAATTTACTATAGAGTTGTGAGATTGGCATTTATATAAAGTTAGTGTATTATCCAAAAGGTTTAATTTTCTAAATAGCAAGACTCTCTAATTTGTTGGTGCACACCTACACACACATTCAGTGACCATACAGAACAAATACCATAGTAGAGACATTAGAGCGGGTGAGTTTGATGACTGTGGCAAACAACATGTACTGACCTGAACTTGGATTTGGAGATCCTATTTCTGGAACACAGAAAACAAAATGGATTATACACATAACACACATATAGACAGGTACACAACATGAAAGGGGTGATTTGAAAGGAATAAAGAACAATAGTTTCCTTCATTATCACAAATGCCAAAGCAAATGCGTTCCATGATCAACTTTGCTGTGTGTCAGCAGAATTCCCTCAACTTTCCAGATAAAATCAACTTGAATTACATATGCTAGTTTAGAGTCTGAGGTTAATTACACAAACACAAAAGCTGTTGGTCCTCTCACAAAAACAGAAAATGGTCAAAAAACATGTACTGTATGCAAAAAAAAAAAAAAGTTTATCCATTGTTACGCACAAAGTGGTAACCAATTCTAGGTACAATATAACAAAATGAACAAAATCATTATCATGAATGTTTTTTTTAACAAATCACCCCTCGCAGACATGTATACAGTGGCATCCAGTCAAAAGAAATAACGCTGTGTGTTTGAATTTCCTTCAATTAATTCTGGTGTGAAAAAACACAATTTAATGATATAACAACAATATCAGTTGATTGTTCACCACTGTAACAGCAAAAAGTACATACATAAAGAACTGAGGACAAGAGATTATGGAAGACATTTTGTCTCTGGGAAGTCAGGAGAGGGAAAAGAGAAGAGGTTCGTAAAGTAGGAATTTGCAAATCAAATCATTTAATTTGTTTATATAATTATTTTAAATATATAATTGAAACAATAAGATTGCCTTGACGTTTTTAGGGAACTCGTGTGTGTGTTGAGTACTGATTTTGCCTCTACAAACAGATGAACTGACAGACCAGCTGACTGAAGCAATAAAGTGACTCACAGACTGACTGAATGAAAGTATAAAATGACTGACTGATTGGATATGGAGGCTGACAGTGCACACGCCTCTTCTCTCAATGTGTCTTTCTCGATTATGAGATCACCGGACGCCCAAGTAACTTCTACCCTGAGGTCTGTCTCCATAGCGATGTGAAACATCACTGACCTACACTGAAAGTCTCAAGTGTTATCGCAATAACAGTGTGAGTAAATGCCCACAGCCAAACTTGTTGCACTCACAGAAGAAATTAGAGTAAAGTTTATGTATGAAATACTAGTTTAACTATGATCTATTTCTATTGCATTTTGGAGAAAGTGCGCATTGGGTTTCTGCCACTTCCTGAAGACTTGGTTATGATATATTCTTTTTTATGGCTTATTTTGGTCTGACGGGACAAACAAACAACATAACAAAAGACAAAGTAACAGATGGACAGCCAGAGAACAGATAAACAACAGTGTGCCAAATGTCTCTACTGGCTTTAGTTTTCCTTTGAGTATTTTTGATTCAGTTTGATTTCACCCCTATATTGTTTATTTTATACTATACCTTACCTTTCTATTCAGTTATCTTCACACTGATGAACAGATTATTATGTAGGTGTGTTTGCTTTTGTGTGCTCAAGTGGGCCCACTGGGGTCATTGCTCCTGTGTGGCCTTGTGTCTAAGAAGAAGCAATGCACTTGTTTGAAAAATGCAAAAAACAAAAATAGGACGGGAGAGCAGGAGCGAGTGAGTCAGCTGTTCGTGAGCTCCTAAAGGGGAGGAGGAAAGCCCCTCACTGGCAAACACATAGAGGACAGAGAAAAGCAGCAAAAAAGAAAGAGAAAAAAGAAAAGAGACATGGATCACTCTTAGATTGGATGTATTGTACACATATGTGCTTCTTTGATGATGTTTGGGCTTTGCTTGTACAGTACCTTGTGAGTTAACAGGCTTTTTGGCCTTGAGATACGGTAGGCTTCTTTTCTCATTTTATCTTCAGTTAATGCGCTCTGTGTGATGTTTTCAGTAAAGACTATTGTAGATACAGTAATACACGTGAAACTGATCCTAATCTTGTTTGATTAGTATCCCAACTATAAACTTGTATACTTTCACAAAAAACTATTTTCTCTTGATAAATAAATATTTCTATTTAAATAATAAAAATGGAAAAAACAAAACAAAACAATTTTCTTTAGCCTAAAAGAACTAAGCAAGTCACTCCTAGTATAGTGTAAAACCGTATAAGGCACAGTGATTGTAGTATTACAATACAACTAATTTATTTTACTGATTGTGAAATGAAAAGGCTGCCTGTGGAAAGAGCAACATTTGTTAGTTATCTTTTTAGATTAGCCTAAATTATATCTTGGCTGGATCTGACATTTTTAGCAGTTTGTCATTTGATGATACCCCACTGCATTCCGTTCTCCTCTAACCAGAATTAAAGTATAAACTCTTCCAGGCTTCCATGAGTTTGATAACCAGAGGTCTGGCTTTATGTAGATCACTGAGGGAAAAAGCCAGGCTGAAGCATTTCTAGAATTGGAAACACTCACGTGCTAATACAGCAAAGATGCTAGACAAAGCTCATCCTTTGGATTGACAAAAGGTGACCGAGAGCTGAGGAAAAGACGGGTGAAGTACTTACGCTAGCCGGGTACAGCAGGTTTCCCCCTCTACGTCTCCCCCAGGGGCATTGTCTGTGTTGACGGATTCATTTTCACTGGCTGGCATGCTCACTGAGAGACAGAGCAGAAGCAGAAGCAAAGAAAAAGAGACAGAAGATAAAGAGAGACATGAACATGAATTAAGGAGACTTGTTGAGAAACTATGCTTTTTTTTTTTGACTTGCTAGCTCAAAACTTAAAACACTAAAGCTTAAAACACTAGCAACCAAATGGCAACACACACACAATGAAAGCACATTCAGTTTTCTATAAGTAAGCACCAAAGAGCTGCACTGGACACCAGGTGAAACTGTGAAAAATCTGTATTTTTTGTAAGATTAAAAAGTAATCTTTCATACATTTATAAAGTCATCTAGCCCCAATATACAACCTAATTAAAACTGGTATTGACATGTAGGGATTCACAAGTCAGCATCGATCAACCCCTCTAATTAAGACACAGTTAGACACAGGCCCCGACTCAATTGAACCATTCCCAAATTTTTGGGACAATTAATTATTTCTTAAACTAATTACCCACTAAGTTGCTATACTAACAATATTTACCGGTTAGGGATCCTGGGACACAACCCCTGTGATAGCTATTAGGATGGTTTTTAACTTCTAAGCCAAGGGATTGATAAACTCCTGATGAATTAAGTCTTAACAAAATCCTTTTGCAATTGCATAGCTCACAGAGATTGAAAGAAAAACAAACACGTAGATTTTGGTCTGTGTTCCGCAAACATTGATAGGGATGCTGGGGCTTAATTTCATCCAAGGTGTGAAAAAACCTGGTAATGGTTTTTGGTAATGGTTTTAAGCTGCGAGAGCTATGGTTTGATTTATGTCAGTGTGAACATGACAAAATTAACCTGATCCAAGGATCTTTGTAGAGAGATGTGAATAGGTAAAAAGCTAACAGAGCCCTATCTTTCTTTTTTTATGAAGCCACAAGGAGACTGCAAATGTGTTACTTTGTCCTCATTTATAGGCTTGTGTAATGATGTGTAAAGATGGAAAGATGAATGCCATGAAGACCGTGATAGACACTGCTGTAGAAGAAGGACAGGAGAAATATGAATTGTCAGGTAAGGATAGAAGAGAATTAAAGAGGAAAAAGAGGGAGAATGGACTGAAACATGGGAATGGGAGGTAGGAAGTGATGCATGCTTCAAGGCAGGCGTGGGTGGAGAGAGAGGAAGAAAGAGAGGAAGGGATGAATGTGGGGATGGCTGGTTGAGTGAGTGATATGAAGTGATACATTACTTTTTATTGCTTCTGTCAGTCTCGGCCTGCCTGCAGGAACAGACTACGCTCCCCACGCTGTCACCTCAAACACTTATTGAAACGCCCTCTGGGTACCAGAGTCAGATACTGCATGTGAATCGCAATGCAGCTTGTGGTAAAATAAAATATCCTCTAATAAAAGAAGCAAAACCTATTCATGCAATCTCACTCTTATCATGCATTTAATTTACTGACATACTTATAGGAGATAAAGGCATTCCCCAAATACGAAATCAAATACACAGAGCTTTTCATACAGTTGTGGAAAATCCTGAACATAAATCTGACATTGGCCCTCCTGTATTCCTAATCCAATTTTCAGAAAGCTTTGTGTAGACTTCCATAAAAAACACAAGTAATGGTTATCAGATAGCCTTTGTACATAGTATTATGCCCTTCAATGAAGGTGTCTAGATAATGCTGTAATAAATGAATGAGCAATCAGGTAAAGCAAAGAAAAGCAAGCAAGCAGCCTATCTTAGCATGCTCTTGGTCATTCATAGCTACAAGGCTTGCACAAGTCACCAAGCCATTCCTTTTCCAAGTTCTGAGAATAAGCTTAAAAATTGATAACATGTGACTTATTGTGACAGAAACAAAGAAGCATTTGAATATTTTTTTAATAGGCCAACCTAGTTTTTAGGACAGAGTAACTGTTCTGCAATTGATCTATTCTAAATGACAAAAATAAGATTTGCAGCATTTATTTTTCCTTTATTGATTTTTTCCCCCCCGTTTTATATCATGCACTTAGTCATGCATGCATTGAGTTAACACGTTACAAGTAAAATGAGGGAAGAGTGTTTTATGATACAAGGTTGGTGATGGATGAAGTCAGAATTGCAGAGATGGTCTCTCTGAACATTAAGCCCTTTGGTCCAATCCACTGTTTGTTCCTTCACATCGACACGTGCCACCTGCTGCTATGCCACTTAGTTCAAAGTATTCAGGGCCCTCTGGTCTCTCCGGAGGCCAAAGCCTTTCAAATATAAACTCAGCCCTGTGCCGTCTTCTCAATGGAGCACTGAACTAGTTTAATACCTATTGTTAGAGTAAACCCCAAAGACCAGTGTCACACAGAGAAGGAAGGAGTTGAAGAAGGAAGCTGAGCAAAGGAACAGAGAGCATGGAAGAGAGATAAAAGGCAGGAGATAGGAAGGGAATGAGAAATAGAGGAAAGGTTCATACTTCTAGGGATTCATTCACTCTTACCATTATTGGCACATGTCATTGTATTAGAACATAGGATTACAACACTTTATCTGGGTATCTAAGATCTGTTTAGGTCTCAGTTATCATACTAAAACAGAGCATAAGCCAGATATTAATTATTCATATGGTTATGTCCTAAAGTATTTTTCAGATATTTCCAATAGTCTAAATGTCAAATACCCCAAACAGACCAAACACATTAAAAGTGGACTACAAATAACCATCAATGAGCTCATTAGCATGCATGCATTCGGAGCCAAATGCATTTTAAAAGTAGGTGAAAGGTAGGACAAATTACAAAGACCTCATATTTCTACTAAATAACTGCACAACGTCCTGGTGAAAACTGCACCAACCCCAAATCTTCAGATGTCAAGCTACTTTTCTGAGACCTCTTATTGTCAGAGCTAGCATGGCTGGTAATATTGTGTGTGCACGTGGGGCGGGTTAAAATGATTTGAAACAACAAAGAGGACTGTGACATCACCAGTAGTTTGTAGTTTATTGTAGTTGTCATGCAGTGAGTAAACTGAATTGCATGTTTTTTTCTGTAATGACACTGTCCTCTTGTTTATTTTTCAGACAAGTCAGGCAGATGTGAGCAATTTCTTTTCATTCCTTTAAACTTATACAGGGGAACAGTGGTTTCGTTTTAATACAGTAATGTTGTTTTCTCTCCTTGTCACTTATTGCTTGTACTGAGCTCTTGCATTTATGAACGTTGGATGTTTAAAAGTTGATAGCCATGAAACATAATACAGGTCTATGCAACAAAGACATGCAACTTAGTCAGCAGTTGAGATAGTAATTAGTGACTAAATTTTAGGTCTGCAAAACATTAGCAATGCTGCATATATGGCCTTAAGATCAGATTCATTGTCTCTGATAGTTGTGCAGAGGGGATGAGGAAACAACAACAAAATATTTTACAGTGTTAAAAAGCAGCCACTGTCCATAATACATGGGGAAAGGAGAGGAGAAGAGAGGAGAGAGGACAGGATAAGTATCTAGCAAGGAGAAAAGGCTAGAATCATGTATCCGGTAAATCTTTAACTAGTGGTGGACCATGCAGACAGACGCACACGCCTTACGGAGAAAAGCCGCATTTTTCTTCACTGCTCCATGCAGAGACCGAAAACGATGGCTCTTACCTGGGGACAGAGAGCATGGCTGAGCAAGACAAGCACACACACCCACACACACACAAACCCATTGACACACACAAATAGGCACTCACAAACACCACAAATGTGCAAATGCACGCAAACTCTAAAATCAAACATAAATAAATGTATATTCACACTGGTTTGGATGCTGAACACAGTCAGTCCCAAAAACATGACTGCTTCGGCAAAAATTGCATTCCCTCTTTACAATCACTCATTCTGTTACTCCAGCTATAATCGGACATTGTACTAATACATTGTTGGCAAGAAAGCCTTTCTTTTTCCCTCGTATGCCATTTGGTCTTTTAGTATAAATATTTTTCTTGGACCCCTAGCCATCATACCTAAACCAAAACTTTATCATTTTCCAAAGTTAGAAGAAATAACAGCAGAGGAAGTGAAAGAAACAGAAGAAGGGAAAGATGGTAAGAACATCACTAGGATTCAGATTTTACAAGTTTTTGGAAGTCACCATTCACTTTTAAAGCCCGGTGATGTATCGTTTTCACTGAATACTAAACAATTGCTTTCCTATTAACCAAATACAACCTCTAATGTCTTCTGTGATTTTCCATTTCACCCTACTCTCGGACACTATTTGCAAGACTGTGAACATGTATGTTCATCAGCTTGCTTCTTGATACTAGGCCCATTGTGTTGTTAAATTCTGATCATTGTTACAGTGATATAGATGTGACTGCCCAAGCATGTCACACTGCAGTATTCCTACATGAGCCCCACTGTGCAGAAGCACAAATGCAAATACTGAGCTAAACAGACACACTCATGCACACATGGTAGATAATTTAATATCTGTCTATGTAAACCAATCACTGCATAATATTGCTAAATGGAAGATTACTTCATACATTTTGATAAAAATAGAGTTAGAATAGCATTTTCTTTTAAATAATAGTTATTTTAACTAGTGTTATCTCATTAACTTACAGGATTAATTAAAATTTTGATTTCTGTAGGGTTTATAGCTATAGGCAATAAAATCATGCTTCTTCTGGAATTTGAACCTTTAAGTGAAGGACACATGTAAAGTGATACTTGCAGGGACAGAAAAACGTAAAGCAGAACACTTGTCATCAAAGTGGTAACAAAAATATATTGATATTTTCGAGGTTATTATGTTAGTGAATAACGCCATGTTACAGACAAGTGTGTCTCCCTACTTGTCATCTGTAAGGTAATCTGAACCAAGAGTTAGAAATTATTACAAGCACAGTAGCACATGTTGCAGACATGCAGAAAAACAGACATATAATGCCCTTAAAGTCAGCAGAGTGACTTAAACAAACAAGCTTACTGCTCTTCTGACCCACATTTGCTAAAGACACTAAGGCAGTGACAGCAGTGACAGGATGTCAAAACAAGACAAGGGCTTGCAAAATTCACATACACAAATACAAAGTCAAACCCCTAAGAAACAGAACACAAATGTGCAGCAATATGATCCATACTATACGTAAATAATGTATGAACTACAGTTCCACACCATTCACCTCACATGTCCTGGAGTGCTACCTCATAATTGAAAACTGCCTCTTGACACGTGCACACACATGATGTACTGTGTGGTCTTTCAATCAATATCCTGTAATAAATGACACCTATGTTCAGTCACCACAGACAACAACATACACACAATAAACATTTGTCACAATGGCATTAAAAGCGAATACATGATACAAACGTGTGTAGTCCCCATCAAAAGTGTGTGGTCCTCATCAAGACTCGGTTATGATGTGAAATCCCATCTGTTCTCTGACCCAGATAATCTCTATACTGTATCCAATATCTGCTATTGGCTCTACCATTTCTCTCTCTCTCACACACACACACACACACAACCACACACACACACAGTTCTAGTCACTGCTTCTATCCCTCTGTCTCTATCTGAGCATCTATTTTCCCCTCCTTATCCTTCATATCGATTCTTCTGTTCTCTAGGTCTGCTGTCCCTTCTTAGGACATACTTGTGTGTGTGTGTGTGTGTGTCTATGAGCCTATGCAAAATGTCCTGGGCAGCAGGGACAAACTGCCCTCATTCATCTTCCCAGAGAAGGATCCATCCATCGAGGTGAGATGGACGCAGAGCAATAGAAATATTTCTCCACCTTCACAAATAGAGATGATTGATCACTGATAGGAAAAACTAAATCACATGTATCAATCATTCTGTCAGATCATCTGAATCTAATGACCTAAGTTATGCTATTTAGAAAATGTAATGGACTGATTCTTGTACCTAATGAATACCCACACATTTAATACTTGCATATTGTTAGTTATTTTATGGATATTAAAATATCAAGCACTTGCACATTCTGTTGAGGATTTTTAAAACAACTACAGGTTGTCCGAATATTGACCCTAAGATCAGTATTGATGTACTGATGCAATGAAGCATCTCAATATTGGGAGGTGACATTTTCCAAATGGTGGGATACATTTCAATCTGCCAATATCTCAGAAAATGCCGATGTATTTTTGCGACACTTATTGTCCCAGGAGAGGCCAGTTGTCAAACTTGAAAATAAGTAGACTTGTTAAGGGTTAGCCACAAAGGTGTTGTGTCATTTTCATGGTAAGGGTAATTGCTCATTTGACTATGATAATGTCTTCAGCTTTTCCTGAACGATTAGACCATCATTTTTTTTTTCACCTTTGGCAATCACCAGTTTTTCTTAGAGTGAGCTACACCGCTTTGCAGGAGGTGAGCAGACTGTGTGCGGGTTATAAGCCGAATGCATGGTCTGCCTCTGCATATTTAGTCACTATTATTCATTTTTCATCATCTACATTTTTATAAAATAGTTTGCAGCAAATACTGTATATATTTAAAAGTACATGAACAAAAGACAGACACTAACACACACACTTTTCCCTGCATCTCATTCTCACCATCCCTCTCTCAAGTTTTTTTATCTTCTATCTCTTTCAGGTTAAAAGAGGTCAGCACTCTACTCGCCCTCCCAAGTAAATGTAGTTTAGTCCCAAGAAGATATGTGCCATGTGTGGCAGCCTCTCTCTAAAGGTGTTGGAGAGACAGAGAGAGAGAGACAGGGTGTTAATATGTGTGTAATTTCTGTCAGAACACAAGTACGCACATTCCTAAGGGTATACCTACAGTACGTGTGTGAGTTAGTATAAGTACATGAGTGTTTGTTGTGCCTATGTGAGTGTGTGCCCAGAGGCTATTAGCTACAGTCTGACACATTCCACTAATATCTAAACAGGTTTCAAACCTCAAGAGAATTCTCAGCCAAAGCAAGCAAACAATATTAACATCCTCTCAGTCTGTCAGTCAGTTACTCTGTCAAACACTCAGCAATTCATTCACTGAGCGTGAAGCACCGCCATAGTAAAGAGAATGCAGTAAGCTCACTACTTATAGATCAAACACTAGATATGACACAAAAATATGCATTCTGACACACATGCATAATTATCATCGGAACTATTTTGTGCACGACGCACAAAGTATCTTCTCACAAAAACACCACATATCCAACCAGGCTTTATTACACAATATCTCACTGTACTCTACAATATATACAAAAAATCCTGCCAACGTTACCACATAACAGTTCATGAATCACACATACATAAGCACAGTCATCCACAGAGCAGATACATCTTTGCTCTCTCTTCGGCACGCTCGCATTAAAATACTCACGGTTTCTGGGTTTTTCGTCGTCCAGGCCTTCTTCATTCTCTGGGTCAATGTCTTCAGCCTGAGTGATCCAGTCTAAATAGCCCTATATACACAGACACACATAAACACAAAGAAAGTACTGACTAATGATGAATTAGAAGGACAGTCATCAGGTGCCTGTTTTGCTCCATGCTACTGTACCAACTCGTAAACTTTATAGATGATGTGAGGACATGCAAAAAAAGGTGTTAAAGTTTTTGATAGTTTAGTGTTTTCTTGTTTGTCTCTAAACTTCCCTAGTATCTTTTTTCTGTAAAGCACATTAAAAAGGGATTTTACCTATTGTACAACCTATCTCAATTATTCAGTGTATATTATGGAGCTACTTGAGTGACATCCGGAAGGAAAAAAAAAAAAATTGGCCACGATTTATTAAGACGTGGGAATGACTTACAATGTTGTGGCTAAAACCTACTGTATTAACAGGCGTGAAAGAGATAATGTGTGGCCATGACTTATTAGGGAACAAGTAAGTACAATGGGTGGTCGCGATAATGCGTGGGAATTAAATGACAAACTGCAGTAAAATAAGTTGTAAATTGTATTTCAGTGCTTTCTATCTGAATACAACAGGACATCACACAGTGAAGTGATGGGATTAATTAGTTACATAGCACCAAGGTCTATTGATGCAGTCTTCAATGACACCTCTTTCACATCAGCTAATCTGTAGGTTAAAACTGTGCCATAGCCCACTCTGCACATCCATGTCACCTTCTGTCAGCGCTCAACTCTGTCTCCTTATCATATGACACTCCCTTGAACAAGGTGACTTTCTGAAACGGTATCATGCTGACAAAACAATTGTACAGTAGAGTGTAGCTCCGTTACTTTTGAGTTAAGGAGGTGGTTGTGGTCGTCATGCAGATTGACATGTATGTCTTCAAACTGACAGGACTGGTGCACATTTTATGCATGTGGAAGTTGTAACTATCCAATTTCTGTCTGTGGTTGACTTAGCCTTGTACCCTGAACCCGTTTGCACACAAAACGCATCATCTGCAGCAAAATCATGCTGAGCTCAGAATTATATTAATATTCAATATACAGTGATAAAGCCTACGTTTTAACTCATGTCAAGTTGATTATTATGGCGAAATGTTACTTTTGTTGAATAAATTCAATACTGAAAAGAGTGAAGACAAGAGAAAGACATCTTTTTAGGGTTTTCTAATTGTCATTAAGAACCCTGGGGTGGCTGATGAGAAAGAGGGTAATGTATTAAACAGGCTCTGCTCTGCTCCAGACACTTGCCGAAAATTGCTGATCTAAGTGTACAAGCACTATGCGAAAGCAACCAATTTGATCTTATTACATCTGTCAACAAAAACCAATTCATCAAAGCTACCTAACCTAATTATTAAGTGTAAGTAATGAATGTATTGCTATTATGTGTTAGTAATAAACTGTTCAAAATCAAATAGTTAGTAGTCAAATAGTAATGACTTAATTTTTATTTAATGCTCCACATCTTGTTGCACAGTTATCTTACATAAAAACAACATCTATTTGTAACTCTGACAGCAACACACAGTAAAACATAATATCTTGCAACCACTGTCACAGCACATCCTCTTTTAGAGTGGGACACAGCAGCTTACCTTGAGGTCCTCCTCCAGCTGCTGTTTTTCTCTAAGTTTCTGGAAATCGCCACGTGCCTTGGCTTTCTCCCTCTCTTTGGAAAACTCTCTGGGAAGAGGGGAGCAGGACAGCAGGATTGTGTGTGTGTGTGTGGGGGGGGGGGGGGGGGGGGGAGAGATCAAGACAGAAGACAGAAAAAAAGAATCTGAAGATCTAGACTGAATGTTTGGAAAAATGTACGTGGCAGGATTGTGATATTACAAACAAGTATACTTCAGAAGAGTAAACAGGGAAAATCTCTGCCAGGGAGAAAAGATGTTAGTGTGCAAAAAAGAAGCAGTAAAGAAAGCACATTGAGCATGAATTAGATATATATTAGATATGTTTTGAAGCAGCTAACAGTTTTAGTACAATTCAGGTCTGGTTTTTGTGTTGATAAGTATGGAAACTTTTGCGTGAACACACAATAAGCCTTTGTATAAATGAACAATTTGAAAGGAGCTGCAACAGCAAGCAATTAGATTGGAATAACTTACAAACAAGCTATTTGTACTGTACTATGGTTTATTGATTTGTGTGAATTTTTTTTAGCAATGTTTGACGGCTACAATTCATTTGTATGATTATAACAGAATTCTAATTATTGGGTCTGGTACACTCATGGGAACGGGGCCTGTGACACCCCTACTGACTGACTGACAGTGGATAAGTGAAGAAATGTCATTCACTTTGAGACAAAAAAACCCACCAAAAACAATTCAACTTCCTGGTTAGGTAGGGACGGCTGTTAATTTCCAATCGACTTAGTTTTTCCTTAAGTCTAAACTTATACTTGTGACAAAACACCACTGATGAAGGGACAAAACTAGCCTAAAAATTTGCGACTCTATTTTATCATTCACATTATACACTTGATCGGACAGCTACAATTAAAATTCTAAATGTTTTCCTGAAGACTTACTGTGACTTTACTGTTGTGCTGCAGACTAACAGAGCCCTTCCAGTCTGCCAGGAGTTCCCACTGTGTGTTCTGGGTCAACCCCAGTTGCAGGGTGCTTGGTACAACCCCAGAGGGAATCAAAGAGAGGGCACCCCTAATCAGCTATACCACCTGAGCTTGCTCCTGTCAAAATGGAGAAGTGGTTCTGCACTGAGGTTGCCCTGCATCACTGAACACCTCACCCTTTATCTGCCATCTCACTCTCACTTTGTCAGTATCCAGATGTACTGGCCATAAATTAAAATGAAGCTAACCAGGAGGCACAATGCAAAAGTGGTTAGATCTCTTCTAAAAGAATGTGCGACCTGCAACCCTTAATGGAAAAGGCAGTAATTTACAACCACTTATGTTGTACCAATCATATTGCATTTACTTATTTATAATGAGTTTGATGGTTGCTTTTTCAAGATCCCGGGGGTGGAAGAGGACACAATATCTGTCTCAGCCCTCTCTACCACGTCTGTCCTCGATCCAACCACAAATTAAAAAAAACTGTAACTATCTCTCAAGTTTCCCTGCCTGATCAGACACCTGTACTCAGTTTCCTCATCAGTTCTCCCACATTTTACACCTGTCAGTTCCACCTACTTACCTACCAGCCAGACTCTCCATGTACTATGGTATTTGTAAAGCCTTTGATGCATTCAGTTTAGTTGTCAGTTGCTTTTGCTCTTACTCCCATTTGTACATACTACCAGACTGCCAGTCTGCATCATTGTAAGATTTTTTAATTCTTTAATTTCTTAACTGCACCTGCCTGCAGGTGTGTCTGCATTAGAATCTCACTTTACTAAGCATTGAATCTCATGAGTTCAGGCCAATTTCAAACATAGACTTTAAAGAGATATTTTGGATGTGAGCTGGCTGGAGCTGGGAGGTTTGGGAACATTTGGGGTTAAAGTGTCCAATAAATTTTTGAAGGTCCATTAACAAATAAATTCAGGCACTGCCTTCCAGCCATAAATACACATTGGATTTACATAACAGCAAAGTCAGAGGAGTTCCCTGTTAATTGTCCAGCTCACACTGTTACATTTCTTTGGAAAATTACCCACATAGTTTCACTGTTCTTCAACAGGCTGTGTAATGAAGCTTTATAGATTTCAATGTGTCTTTTTCATTGATTTTAACAGGCAGCCTATAGATTAGAAAAGAATTAGAGCATGTGTGTGAGAGAGTGTAAAATTTAGAGCACACCTACAAACTGCAGTGACACACAAACACCACAACATAGATCAGTGACCATCAGACAAACTGTTATTTTCTCAATGGTCAACATTAGCAGGGGATCCAATCCTATTGATCTGTGTCAGTTTGTCTGTCTGAGCACCGAACTTTTAGATTTTTCCCACTACTGTCATCGGATATTCGTTTTAAATTTTCTTTCCCCTACTTTCTGTTTAGTTCATTTCTTCTATGAGTCTATGAGTCACCAATGAGTCTCTTATAAGCCAACCTATCTCTTTTCCTCTGATTTACATATTAGATCAAATCAAGACAAATGCAGTCACAGTCAATGTTTCAGTCTCGACATCCGTCACTCTCCTAAGTCCTCTTTAGCAATTAGTTATTATGCCAATTTTAGACTCAAAGGCACACACAGACATGCACATACACAAACACACACACTGGAGGAAGCCGTTGAGAAAAGGTCAGGCTGTGTATTATATTGATGGCATGATTAGTTAGAAGTCAGACAAAGAGTCAGATACCCAACCCCCCAAAGCTGTTTGGACCAGATACACCTGAATTATTTTTCCCACAATGCTGTTGTCACAATGAGTATCACAAGTCAGATTCATGTCAGTCAGTCAGAAGTGAGACACTTTTTACTTCCCTAAACCCGTTTGCTTCCAAACCTCATCATGGCATCAGACGATACACCAATGACAAACTTTTCACACATAATTTTCAATGTTTCACACATATTTGATATTATACTTAAGTGCAAAGGTAGTAATTTCATTTTTAAATTGATGCTGGAGGGTGGCCCACAACCCAAGGTTAAACAACCAAAGTACAGACAAACAATTGAGAAAAAAACTAGGATTTAAAGGTTTGATATTTTTACCCATAATCCATTAGTAAGTGTAAAATACTGAGGCAATAAATGAGATGTATGCAAACTTTATTTGTATGCTCCTATTTTCTTATGTGTTTTCATGTATTCCCGAAAGCTGAAACCCAAGTGCAATCTGTGAGGTGGTCTACAAATACAGTTTTATTCGGTGTGATATTAGGCTGCTGTCCACTGGGAGTTAGAATTTATAGTACAGCTAGCCTATGTTTCTCTTTATTTTAAATGCAGGGAGCTGTGTTTTATGCCATCCGCATTGTGCTGAGAGTTGGGCATTTTATTACAGTAATAGTCCTTTTCTGTAGATGTAGCACTACAGAACTGCATTTACAGAGGCAATATCGAAAAGGTCTCAGTGACAGAGAAGACCAGTCTATACTGCTGTAATGTCTTGAAGCCAGATACCGTAGTACAATCTTACTATAGTAAGTTACAAATGACAATAATAATAAATGTATAAACATTTCATGTATTTTATTGTATCCAGGGGTAAAGTACCAAACCTCTACATGTTCAGTACATTGTACTATGTATGGGAACCACGCATCACCAAGTAATCTGGGTTTACTGTACTTTTCCTTGTGCTACATTTGGTGACCTGGACCTGTTTTTCTACAAAATGCCCAAAATTTATCAGTAATGGACATTTCACTACACAATCCTGTACATAAGTTGTACAGTACATGTACAGTAAATTTACTTACAGAAACGGTAAGTAGGAAAAGAGTCCCACTGAGTAAAGAACTGAAAATAAGCTCTCCAAAAAACAACAGAAAAAAGTAGGAAAAGAAGTTTGTTTCAAGTGACCTTTGACCCTGCCCTTACCCGCTCAAAACCCCCAGAACCAAGTTTAGCACAAAGAAGGACCCGATGATGATTAAGGTGACAAAATAGACCCAAGGCCAACTGTAGCCTACTGCATCATTCACCTAGGAGAATAAGGATTGAAGGAGAGGAACCAAAGAGAGAAGGCAGAACAAATGGATAGAAATTAAAGATTGAGAACGAAGAAGCGAGTCAAGTTCAGATGGAATTCATTGAAAGAACAGGCATGAAAGTAAGAAAAGATCAATTAGGGAATTTTAGGAGGGAATGGAGAGAAGAAGGGAGGAAGGGAAGGAGTTAAAGCCTTAGTTAAAATTCCTAGTAGACCATGTGCTTCAGCAGCATTACTGCAGTGATATGGTGCATTCAGATAATTTGGTCAGTTGTGTTAAACTTGGATTTGAAAAATTACAAAGAGATTTACTGGATGCTTCAGACATATTATAAATTGGTCTTAGGAAACAATGATTATGGATCCACATAAAAACAAAACAACTCCTCTTATAATTTCTTGTGTGCAGAGGTTGTGCAGATGTGCATCTGTGAAAAGAGAAGGTAATTAGTTTAAAGTCAAATCAGCCGAAGGCTTTGTCACTGTGAAGGAATTTTAGTTAGATACTTTAAGAGACAGTGCAGCAAGACTCCCATGGATTGGACATCATTACTATCGTCACGACAAAAAATTCTTTCTCAATGTATTCATGCTGTCACAATATATTTATTTTAGGTATAAAAATCCCTCTTTTTCTGCATTTTAATAAATATTAATGGTCTGCGAGCATGCATTAAAAATTATTAAATAATTACTAATAATTACTATTATTGTAATTATGATTATTATGCTGTTGGCTACTACATAAGTCTAAAAATCTGGAACCAAATAACCATAACAATAATTCAGTGCAGCCTTACTTGCAATAATTTACATCTTTAATACCATATTTCCTCCAGACTCCAGCCTGTTCTCACAAGAACCTTTATTGCCTGTTTAGTTTTCCCTGTTGTGCATGATTTCTTTTAGCATTCCACCTCTATGACTGACCTGAGGGGTGAATTATTTATGCCCCAGTGTGTCCCCACAGGCTGGTTGGTGCTTGTACTCAACCTGCGTGACTTGGCAGAGCAGGGTAAAACAGCACCCAGCTTTCCTGCCGGAGCACCATTTATTGCGAGAAAACACACGCACACATGCGCGCGCACGCACACACACACACACACACACACACACACACACACAAACACACACACACAAACACAGGACTGTAAGCCAATGGTACATTCACAAACAATATAAGCAGATGCCAGCTATTTAATATATGAAACCAATGTGAATGGAAACCACCACACATGTGCAAATACAAAACTAATTTATAAATGTAGTTGGGTCTTTAGGGAAGAACAAGGTTTCTTAAAACCTGAACATGACAAAAACGGCTAATTTTCTAAACGAAAATGCATGTAATTAAAGACCATCAGGTCCGGCGTGTTCAATTGTCCATCACAGGCAGGTTGTGGCAGTATGTGGCCCCCTGGGGTCAGCTGCCATGAACATAAGAGACATGGAGTCTATCGCTGTTTTTTCTATGTTTGTGAGTGCATGTGTGTTTCACTCAGGTTGTGACAAAGGACTGATTGAATGGAACAGAAAGGAGAGAGAGCAGAAGTTTTTCTTCAGTTCAATGATCGTCTGACTAAAAAGGACTATGACTGTCTAGCTCTACTTTTATTGCTGAACCCCTTTTTACTGCTATTTGCACTTGACTGAAACAGGTTGTTCTGCATTTTGATGCTAATTGAAGACATTGGTCAGAAAAGGTTTTTGGCTCTGAATCCCCAATTGTTTTGTGTGGACATTTATACAGTGGCCAAGTTTTGTTTTATAACTTTTGCATCCATTCATTATTGTTTGTAGTAACTAAAACGATGAGGTGCTGTATCATACAGCAGTGGAACAATGAGGCTTAAAATGAATAGCTTTTTATGGTAATTCATAGATTTGCCTTAATTTTAAGATTTTTTTGGGTTCACTGGTTCTGGAAAAATCCACCTTATGTTGCAAATGAATCATGTTCTTTGAAGGGAGTCTTGTTACACGGTCATTTATTACATCATCAAGACATCAATACAGTCACATCGACATACACACACACATTCACACACATGAAAACAGCATAACATCTTACCCGCTCAACACCCCCAGAACGAGATTGAGAACGAAAAAAGAGCCGAAGATGACGAGAGAGACAAAATAGACCCATGGCAGCTCATAGCCCATAGCATCCTGCATCTGAGAGAAAGAAGAGAGAGAAGAGAGAAGGAAAGGAGGGAAAGAAGGGGATTAATAGAGATAGAGTTTACGGGGTAGAGGAGAAAGAGAGGATATGAAAGGCTGAAAGAAGAAAGGAGTGAGAACAATGTGGATGGAGGTCAAAATGTAGGAGACAATGGTTTGAGAAAAATCCCATACAAGATTGAAAAAGTGAATGAGAGGGGGCAGTAAAGGTCCAGAACGTAAAATGAGTATGAGAAAGAAGGAAAGAAAGTGGTGAAGAGAGAAAAGACAGAAGCAGTGCATGTAAAAAAGAGCTGCAGAAAGACCCGGTGAAGCAACAGTGGAAGTATTGTATGATTAAGTATATGTGTACACCCTTTTATCTGCCTGTTGAAGGGTAGGTCCTTGACACAACTAAGAATACTAAACAGCACTTAACTGCATTTGTATCTCACAAACCTTAGCTCTTATACAAGGTGTGTGTTTAAACACAATCTGTTATGAAACCCACTCTTGTGAAGATAGATGAATCTAATAGGAAATTTGTTTGACGTTACAATTGTTTTTTAAAAAAGAAAAATTAATAAAACTAAAAACATCTATGCGAAGTCCAATACAAATGTTGGGTATATGTTGGGGAATATCAGGATATTCAGTTGAGAAATTTTTCTATTCTTCTAGATACTGTATTGACCATTCTAATCTCATAATTGACATTAGAAATGCTGTTTTCCAGGGCTGATTTAAATAAGAGATAAAGTGGAAGATGTAATTTCAGCTGCTTATAATCCAACATTCAGTTATAAAATAAATTCAATCAATTGCCATTTAAAATACAATATCAGACAGTATCAGGAAAAAAATATGCAAAATTGCTTATTGTCTCTGTCTTGTTAAGTGTTAGCACTTATACATGGAGAATACAGGAAAAAGAGATGCAAAAAATGGATAGGATGGAGGAGGGCAAAATTGGGGTTAAATATTCTACAACAGTGCCAAATGTTGCATGTCGTTAATCTATCATTCGGAAAATATGTGACAGTAAAATCTCAGCAAATGTATGGGCACAATTTAAATAAACCATGCAAATCAAATATTTAAATACTTGATGTTGTCAAAATGTTTTTCAATATTCATTTCTAATGCCTGATAAATAGGCCCCATTCATTTTAAAGAGATCTTCCTACACTGTCGCTATTGAATTTTGGGATTGAACTGATTGTGATTTGTGTGATTCAGACTTTGTGTGTGTGTGTGTATATGAGAGGTCGCAGCAGACAGTATAATAGGAAAAGGGGTGTAGAGCTAGTAAGCTCTCTGCTCCATGTGTATACACAAACACAGACACGAACAACTCATGCATACACGCGCCGCACATGTGCTGTATGTGCAGTGGGATCCCAGACTTGCTGAAAAATTTTGTTACGGTAAAATTCCTACTGTATCTAAGTGCTCAATGGATTAAAGGTTTCCAGAAATACCCTAAATACAATGAGTGCTGCCCACAGGCAGCTTTTTACAGTGTATTCTGTATGTATTCTGCAGTTGCATCATCCTGCTGAATAGTGGTTTACTCTATGTCCTGAGTTGTATAGTGGCAAAATAACACAGGGCAGAGTAAAGCCAGTGCCTCTAAAAGATTAACTTTGGTCCTTTTCTTAAATTAATTGTATTTTTGACAATGCCAATACAGGCACCAGAACCAACACTGAATCTCCTCAACTCACATTTGATCAGTCATAGCTTTATATTTTCCTCTCAAAAGCACTCATGTGCCACTGATGTTAGATACTATATAGTGGATACACACAAATCAAGTGGTATAGCACTGACTCACACATATACAGTATTCACAAAAGGACACTATTGTGGTGTCCGGCTCACCCAGTATAGCACGTCTGTCCAGCCCTCCATGGTTATACACTGGAATACTGTTAACATGGCGAAGGCAAAGTTGTCGAAATTGGTGATACCGTCGTTTGGGCCCTCCCATCCCATTCTGCACTCCGTACCATTCTGTTTACAGTGTCGACCATAAGCTCCATCAGGTGCACACGGTGCTGGCTTTTCCTCTGCAATGGTACCTTTGACAACAAATGTGAAAGCAAGGGGAAAGGGTGTTTATGGTGTCTTTTATACCTTTCTTTTTTATACCTTTCTGAAGTGCAACAACTCTGTACAATTAGCATTGTTATGGCTATTTTTTTGTTATGGTTGATGGCACAAAATACTCTAAGTGCCATAAACCAAAGCCAAGTGTGGAGTACTCTACATGCACGGGTAGCAATAATAACTTAGCAATGAGTTTCGTCTGGGATTATTACACAATATTTTTTAACTTTGGTTGCGAAAATAAAACACTAGTTTTCACTTTTTGCTCTAAAATTGGCTATGCACCAAAATGAAAAGAAATAAGAAATAATCTTTATATATTTTAGTAAGTCTACATTTAAAAATAATTCATGAAAAAGGAAAAAAGTCTAAATCTAAATAAGCTTAAAAATGACACACTGAACTTAAATATAAATAGTACAGCATTCCAAAAATCGATACAAAAAGTTGCACTAATTATACAAAACAAGCTCTCCAAGGTGATGTATAGCATAACAGAGGGTATTCAACAAGCACTTACCCGGAGCAAACCTAATGCCTCTCATGGGACCTATACCATCGCTATAACAGCACTCAAGTCCATTTATACCTGGGGGCCTTTACTGAAAATTGTTACAATCATGTATGGTTGCTGCTGATTCAATTATTGCTGTTCATACTCAACATAAATGATACTTTTAATAATTAAAAGGAGGTGATCATTTAAATTGTTTAAGGTATGTGCTCTATATTATCTCTGCCTTGCTGGCTGGATTTTGATATCTTACTGCAGTCAGAGATTTATGCAGAGATTATTGATTCCTACATTATAAAATGGTAGAATCATGAGATTATGGCTACACTTCTCTCTCCATACCCTGAATTACAGCAAGTGTGTGTCTGGTTGTAAATGTAAACTTACTAAAGCATGCATCTAAACATAGGTATATACACGCTTCAAAATGTATCACTGAAGTGCAAAATGAAAATGTATGGTTGTAATCATGCATGTTTGAATCAGTTTCTGCATAGACTACATACTTTACTTTGTTTGTCTCTAGGTATGTCCATGTGTTAGTGTGCAGTTGGTTTGTGTGTACCTAAATGCTCATGAACACAGGTCTTGTGCATCTTGCCCATGAAGAGCTCCAAGCCGATGATGGCGTAGATGATGATGACGAAGAGGACCAGTAGGGCGATATGGAGCAGAGGGACCATGGCTTTGATTATGGAGTTCAACACTACCTGTAAACCTGCAGCGTAAACAAAGATGATTGTGCACAAATAGACTGAAAGTACTGAAACAGTCACTTATAACAACTTGACAGTGTCCGCACATAAACAGAGTATTGTATTTGTTCTCAAATGAGTGCCTTTACTGAGTTTTTAAGAATAGATAACATGTCAAAACAGAGCCTGTTCATATGCAATACAACTTTCCAGTTAATTTGCTGGATACTTGATGGACAGAGACTCAGAACGCAGCATTCTAATCATTAACAATACCTGTCATAGGAATATGTTGCTTCTCAACAACTTTAAAGAATGTTAAACTAAGAATGTTTTGTCCAAGACAGTCTTTGTGGAATAAACCCAACTCAGCGTGTATTAATACATGTAGTTTTAAAACGAAAACCTTCCATGTGTATTTTCTGTCTCACATTCAAGTAAACATTTTATCTTGATATTTTCATTTAATTTTGATTAAATGTTTCATATGCAGCTATACCTGTTAACTGATTTATGCAAAACTTCAGTGCCCATGATGCATATATTTTATACATAACTGAATAAGAAAAACACTTAAGATATGTTATTTGAACTATAGACATTGAGTCTAAATATCCATGTAAATGTAGATCATGCAGCTCAAATTATGGTTACATTTTAATTTTTAATCGTCTGTATCAAAACAATGACATAATAATTGGGCAAAGTACGTAAATGTGATGACTAAACTACAGTAGGCACATCAATAACTCAGGAATACTTTGACAACTGAATGCTTAATTAAATTACATAACACAGTACATATTACGCCTAACAGGAACAGGTTTATTACAAAGGTCATTAAAAGATAACTGTTTTGTAAAATATACAGTACAACAATGGCACTGGAAGCCTTTAAAATCACAAATCTGTCTGTCAGTATGCTCATCTGCTGGTAAACATGCCACTGATCAGTTGCCATGACACCAATTCAATACAGAGTTCAATGATGTTGGACAGGCTTCAGTCTAAACATTGTGCACCGCAGCACTCATGCTTTTAAAGCAAACAACAGAGTTTGGGATGTGTACTAGTGTGGTGTGCATTTGTTTAGTATTCATAGGAGCTGTCACTCTCTCACACATGTACAAACACACACGCACACACACACAGAGCTTCATGAACTCACACACCAATCCTACACGTTATCTGATCCTTTCCTGACTCCTTGCCTGTTGGATAATTGATTTCTGTAGTCACTAACACAGACAGGCTGACCGACAACTCCTCTACTGCTCGTACCGTCTCTGATGACAGGACAAGAAAACTCTCTGTGTGAGTATGTGTTTATGTGAGTGCATTGTACCTGCATGTGAGGCATCAAGCACCAATATCACCTCCAATCTGCTGTTCAAATCTCCTTCACCTTAGCCAATCAGTACTTACACCTGATACCCAAAGTATTGTTACTTCTCTCTTTACTGTCCGTTTTTCATTCATTCATTCATTCTTTCTTACTTTCTTTCTTTCAAAGCTCTCAGTACTTACTTGGTACTCCAGAGACCAGTCTGAGGGGTCTTAGTACTCTGAATGCCCTCAGAGCCTTGACATCAAAGCCTGCTGCTTTCCCTCCAATAGGAGTGGCCCCATCTCCTTTGGTGGCCTGCTCTAAAATTGCACTGAATAACCTGCAAGACAGAAGGTAATAACTTCAATAACTTCAATGTCATTTTCAGGTTGACATTGCATTTTCACATATTGAACAATATCTGAGAAAGAGAAAATAAAAAAAGAGATACCAAAAGAAACTGTTGTCATTAGGGCCTTATTTTCTATTGCCTTTGTTGCTTCTGAGAAAACTGTCATGATATTCATTATCCTCATCATAATCTACAAAATAGGCTAAAGGTTGTAAATTTATTCATCAAAGGAGACTAGTTTGAACCAATTTTTAAAAAGTAAATGAAATGGTAAAGACTTGCACAGTTTCACAATCAATTTGGTTTCTCAGAGAAAAGTCAATAGTACAAAATAAAAACATCTTAATTAGTTAACTGTCCACCACAACAATAGATGCATTCGATCTGTTCTCGCTATTTTTCACAGGTAAGGAAATGTTAAGATACTCAGCTCAACAGAATGCAGCATGATAAAAACTACCATGAATTGTAAAGGGTTACATATTGCTTTTAAAACTAGAGAGAAGACAGTATAAAATGTATTGCTGCTATAATATATTATTAAATTTCCTTTTTTCCCCCAGCATGATACAGGCCTTATTTTATTACCCATACTCACTTTTGCTCTTACTGTATATCTGAATGGGACCAAGTCTGGAACCAGATTCAAAATACATGTAAAAAGCCGTCCAGGAAAAGCTGAGCAGATCAACGCTCAGGTGTTCACATAATTTTGACCATATATTGTAGCGTATGTAGACAAAGTAACTAGAACTATACATTAACGCAACTCTAACGTTCAGTAAAACAAGTGAGCATATTTTAATGCCGTAGTGTTTTGTTGGCTATTATCCCCTATAAAAATTTTTAACATCGCAAATGTCTCACAAGTGTGAATGTATGTACGTCCAAGCTGAGCTTATCACGCTTCACTTCTCTCTCTGCCTCTCTACAATCCTTTAGAAATCACCATAGAATTCCATTTTCCAGCTACCATGGCTCAAAGGCCAGTCAGCAGCATGTTAGCCATGGAGAATTATCAATTAGCACAGATGAAATGGCCACTTGAAAAGACCTCTCAAAATATATTGCCCTCTCTCTCCCTCTTTAAGACACTCTTTTTTTCTCTACCTCCCTCCCAATTTGATTCACTGTTTCTCTCTCTCTGTGGGAAGAATGCTGAAACAGAGTTAAAAAACACATCACAGGATCCACAGCTTTGCACCACCAGCACTATGCCCAGCATGTTTTGCTTTAGTGGGATGTTAAATGATAATTATTGGCTTTAAGTGTAGCACCACATGAAGGCTTGTCGACATCCACAGCTAGACACAATACCAGCTGTATACATTCATGAAGCAATAGAGACAGTAAGAGTTCAGAAAACGCTTCAGAAAATATCATATTAATAGCCAATGGGACTTACTCTTTTGGCATAGGCCTGCAACTGATTATCTCTGCATCCATCAATCAGTATCAATTCACTAGTAGTATTGAAAATGCTTATAATAAATGTATTCAGTGTAAGGTGGATCTCTTTTTGTCTGACCAACAGAACAATGCAATAACATGTCAAATCTACATTGACATAAAACACACAAAGGCACCAGCAAGTATAAAACTGGACCCGAAAACAAAAGAAGTGGTCACACATGATCCGCAGGCCCACACACACTCTAGTTTTAAACAACAGTAGCTGCAGACATATGGAAAATTGTGAAATGGTGTTTTGTCAGATTGCATGGTAGCAAGAAAAAGGTTGGTTTGAATGAATGAGCAGAGACACTTGTCTCTTCAGTTGTCAACAGTGGAAGTGATCACCAACTGACACAAGCCTTTCCTTCTGCACTAGACATAGTGCAGAAGGTGTAGTGAAGGAGTAGTGTAGGAGACCTAAAACTGAGTCTAAATAAAATCCATATGTAGGAAATGGTCTCATTCTACATGCTGCAAAACTGCAGCAACTTAATAGTAATGCTAGTGTCTTTAAACAAACAAGTAATATTACCTAATTATGGAGAGGGCATTGTTTAGGTCTGGGTTTATAGAGGTACTATCCAAAAAACCAGCAAGCACCAAACTGTCCACCCCAGTGTAGCAGCTTGTATCTGACCTTCTGACCTGATCAAAACAGTATCTTTAGACATTAGCTTAGTGTGATGCAGAATATTGTAAACATTACACAGTGTTTCAAAATAAAAAAAAAATAAAAAAAAGATTCAATAGAGACAATAGAGAGAAAGGAGAAAATACAGAGAAAGGAAGACAGACAGAGCAAGAGAGAGAGGCAGTCAGAGAGGGTAGATAACAGCATAAGAGTGGTAAAGGTTGTGTTTATGCCCGGGGAACTGGCACCATGATACCAGCCGATGGGGTGTGTGTCTATGGGGTTCAGCCAACCATGTTCAGTTAGTGATGGCTAATGTGAGTGAACACTTGAAAGGCAATGAACAAGACTCTGAGTGTTATTCATGTGTGTGTATATGTGTGTGTGTTGGCGCATTCCCAAAGCCTGCCTTCAGGCTTAAGGGTGTTATCTTGCTACGCCATCCTTTAGCACACACACACACACACACACACACACACACACACACACACACACACACACACACACGCACACACACACACACACGGTCAATTAAGACAATTTTTATGGCATTAATGTAACTGTCAGGTCCACTGGCTATTGTGCCATTACCCCCCACTCGAATCTGTACACAAAGCACAGCTGGTAGGCCAGGCATGTGCACACATGTACACAACACAGGCACAGAGGGTTTAACAGATGGGCTGTGTTGCTGAGTTGCAGATACACTAAAAAACACTAAGCAGAGATAGCAGAGCTTTGCTATCAGCAGCTAACAAGCTAATCAGTTTAGGCTACACCCATACACTGTTGGGTAAACTTTACTGTGTTTTAATATAGAATCTCATTGAAGAATGCTTGTTTCATGACAATGCTGTGTTTTACTGTAGTCTTAAAATTACTAAACTATCACAAAAATGGCAACAGCTTTCACTAACAGAGCTTACTGTAAGTAAAAAAAATCATATCCTTCTCTTTGCTACAGAAATCAAAGGTGTTCACAGAAAACATGATCTTAATTTTAAAAGACTCATTTAAAATTTAGAGAACCTCTGGCATTAATCAGAGGGTGCCTTGGCTGTAGTTTCATTTGTTGACAGTAATTATACTGAGGTACTATGATTATTTTGCCAATGATGAAAGAATTTGTCAGGTAGCGCTTTTGGAAAGAGATAGTGAGTTACAGGTATTCAGGACTTGTTGCCTTTGCCATCCTTCAATCAAACTATACAGATCCACTTAAGAGTAACGATTAAAAACATTTCACAGCTTTTATTTTCACTTACCCTACGACAACAATGATGAAGTCAAGCAGATTCCAGCCGTTCCTCAGGTAGGCGTTGGGGTGGAAGAGCAGGCCGTAGGCTATTACCTTTAGGAATGCCTCCACTGTGAAAATGATGAGAAACAGATACTCCACACGCTCCTATGGAGACACACAAACAAGATAGGGTTGTTTATTTGTAGAAAGAACTCAGAAAGACTTAGTATGACACAGAATGTGTATTAGAGAAAGATAAAAATAAAACAGATGAGAGGGAAGATATTGTTGCAAGGACTTTTGGGGAAAAGTCTACTAGTAGTACACTACATGTAAGTGGAATAGTAAGCTGTCCCTGGTTTGAATCTACCTGCCAGCTGCGGCCTTTCTATGTACAGTTGGCACATTCTCCCCGTTCTTACATGGGGTTCTTTCAGGTACTTGGTCTCCTGGAGTCTACAGGTGAATTACTTTAAATCGCCTGTATCGCCCCTGGATGTGAACATGAATGGTTGCCTGTCTGTGTATGTAGGTTCTGAGATAGACTGGCAACCTCTCCAGAGTAAACCCTTCCCCAATGACAACTGGAACAGGCTCCTGCCCCCTGTGACCCAAACAAGGATAAGCAGTTACAGATAATGGATCGATGGATGGATGGTTCGTTTAGATCAAGCAACTGCCCATAAACAGTGACTAAGATTTGGATACATTCACTCACACTCACTGTGTGTGTGTGTGTGTGTGTATGTTTGATTTGTTTTGTGTGTGTATTTGTATAAGTTGTAACTATGTACACACACAAAGCATTTTGATTTTTTAATCAAAGCTGTTCTCTTCCTGTCCCAAGAGGTTACTGTCTCAAGAGAGGAATGTATGCACACAAATGCAGATACACGCATGCAACCCTTATACTACACAGTTCCTCAGAGACTGTTGTGATTGGGATGACCCTGCCTAAGGGGGTCCTGGGAAATGTCCTGAAATGGTTTAGAAAGAGACAGACGATTATAATACTTAGTCACCACTGTACATGTACATTTCCACACAACTCACCAAAAAACTAATTTCTAATTTTTCTTAAGTCTTTATCTGAAATCAGATCAAGGATATGGGGCAAAACCTTTGAGCTCCAGTGAAAACAAGCTGAAGCTCTGTCCATCCATCCATCCATCCATCTATGTAATTCAATCCTTGCTGTGCCTCTTGTTCCCAGTGTCCTCCCATGGACACACACACGCAGAGGGCCAGAGGTTTGGAACAAAAGGCCAACCAGGCTTCTGCAAGCTTTAGCTTTATCCCGAGGAAAAATCTGTTAAACCTGGATGTGAAAAAACTTTTATGTGTCCAATTAGCTGATAGAACAGTTTGCATTCACTTTCTGAGCAAACTACAAAGCCAGAAAACAAGCTAGGTTGGATTATTACCATTGTTTACCAAACATAAACACTTCACCCATTAGTTGGCTAAGTGTGAATAACCTTGGCATTATTGTTGCCTGAGCTAGACGGAGCTAGCTCACCTCACTGTTAAGACTGATAAGTCTGAAGTAAGACAAGCTACACAAACTACTATTAGCACACTTGCACAGCACATTGACATGCACATACCCTAAAAAACAGTTCTATTTGTGCAACCAGGGTTCTGACATTTCATGTCATTTTTAAGTAGGGACAGACCAGTGATTATTTAAGATGTATTTGCAGACCACAATAAAACCACTACTGTCTGCATGCAATGCATCAGAAATGACTCATGCATCACAACGGAATCCAGATTACAACTGCTAGATACTGATAAAAGACTCATGATTTGATTTTTGTTTTAATGATGTGATTATCATACAAACTGTGATTTGGAAGTGTTTTCCCACACTTAAAAATGTTCAAGATGCTTGACAGTGGAGGTAATGACATGAATTATAATACAGAGAATTTGCAAAGTTTGAGACACAGACAACTTGAAAGGCAAGATGATTTTTAGGCCAGGGATCCTGAATCTGAATGGGCTACTCTGAAAGCTGTCTTAAACTTGTTTTTTTTCCTCTGTTTCTCTAACCTCCTCTCATTTCCATTCAAGCCTGTCCAGTTTTCTTTATTTGCACAAAGGTCTGCAGCTTAGAGATAAAGATCAAGATTTTAAACACCTGTCTTCCTATTTTATCTGTGCGTGTGTTCAGTTTCAGAAGCACACACATACACCTCCTCTCAAATGCACAATGCTCTCCATCACTTTCTCTCCAAAACACACAGATACACACACACACACACAGGCTGTGTATCTGCCAGTGACAGGCAGACAGTACGGCGCTCTGAAGACTAAAACAGAGAAAAACATCTGCTAGGAACAGCTCAGCCTGAACACCCCCACCACCCCTAGCACAACACACACACACACATAAACACACACAGAAACACTTTTCTGTCTCCTTTCCTTCCGTTCATATGGACCCATAAAGGGCAAAATCCATGAGGGTCCTGAATAATCAGGTTAGTGACAGAAAAAAATGACAGAGGAATGATCAGACTGGGATACAGGGGGGGTGGGTTAAAGACAGAAAAAGAGAAAAACTAAAGAAATAGAATGAGAGACCAAAAGAAGTAGATAGAGATTAACTCCAGGTGGGTATATGGTAGCAATCATTCATTTATCTGTAATAGGTCAACCAAACCGCCTATGCATTAAGTAGGCAATCTGATTAAAGTATCGACATTCAACCATACCACGAACAATGTTTCTGTTCGCCATGCATGTGTGCGTGCTGCAAGACAGGATAAGCTGTTTATTAAAGATCCCACAGACACAACACAGTGTGTGTGTGTATATGCATGTATCCATCCTTCTTTCAGGCAGTTTTCAATATATCCAAAAGAACAGAAAAAACACTTTCACCAGAGCTCATCTATATGAAAACACAAAACAGCAGACGCACTTTTAACATTCTTATCACGTGTTGCAACATTAAAATCTTGAAACAAGTCCAGAGGTACACAGATTTATAGTAAAAAACAATGGACAGCACCGCAAATCTAGTGTAACAGAATTATTTAACACCTAACAGCAAACATACCCAACTCATGCATTTAATCTTTACATCTTGTAATGCTGCAAGTCTGAACTCCTGTCAGTCAGGGAAAACAGCAGGTAACACTACACATTCTGACTTTCTTTTTGACAGTCAGATATACAGCGCACTATGCAATTACACACTTCTGACAAATGATTTATTCAGGAGTAGCAACCACAGTGAAAGTACAAGATTTGGGGATTTTGGATGTGTGCACTTTACTAGTAACATCTTATTACGAGGCTACTGATAGACGTTTAAGGACAAGAACATTTAAAAAGTACTGTAACTGAGACAAAATACATTTATTACAGGTTTTGAACTTTACAAAACCATTTTTTCTGGAGTCAAACAGGACAAAAAACACAAGCAGTCAGACAGTGGTAAGGATTTTGGTAACAAAAACTAATTTGATGACAAGAACAAAAGTGTTATTGCTACTAAATAAAAAAATAACTTTCCATAAGAAGGCTTTCAGCTTTTAGTGTGACAGCTTGCCAACTTTGTTGAACTTTGTTAAACTGATGTCACAGTTGTTTTGATACCAGCAATTACTTAGGTGAATACTGTGTTGTTATAATCAATATCCACAACTACCACACACTGTATAAGACAACTTCTATTTGACACTCATTTATATTAAACATGACATAACAACTTTCCATTTCTTTTTCCATCTCTTTTTGTATTATTCCATCCCTCATTTCTATGTCTTAACCTCTTCTCTCTTTCTTTCTTCCCTTTCTTTCTCTCTCTCTCTGTGGGTGCCAACTATAAGTTACCATAGAGACCAAGATGGGTTCTGATGTTACCATAGAAACTGTGGACTGCAACAGCGGACTCTCTCGTTCTCTCTCTCTCTCTCTTTCTTTCTCTCACACACACACACACACACACACACACACACACACACACACAGATCAGCATTGTACCCAGAATAACCATAGAACATAGTCCTAATTACTACTCTTCAGTCAGGAACTATAGTGTTCCTACGGTGTGTCTATGTTAATGTGTATTCAGTTTTCTTTGTGTTAGCATGTACAACAGTGTGTGCTTGTGTATGTGTGTGAAAACTGAAATGCTTATATGCTTGACCTGCTCTAGCCGCCCATGTCATAGACTTACTTACCACCTGCCATCAGTGATAGTTCTAAATGTTTCTAATATCAAAGTTTAGCGTGGGGGCTGCACTGTGGTGGTGTGGTTAGTGCTCCTCACAGCTGACGCATAAAGACAGATAACCGTTAATGCTCCTATTCAAACTTACAGGCAATTTAGGGTCACTCATTAACTTAACTTTCATATCTTTAGATTGTGACAGGAAAACTATGAAAACACCATACAGAAAAGCCACAGCTGGCTAGCAGGTTTGTTAGTGATAACCACCCCTCTACTGTGCTGCTACAGACCCCCCCCCCCAAAAAAAAATAAAACCAGAGCTGCAACACTCAGGCAAAAAGCTGGTAATAACGTGTTACTGTAAAACCCATAATAGTGAAACCTTTTAGATCCATATTTCAGTACTAAAGACAATGTTCTGATAGAGTGAAGAGTTCATCACAGCTACAGTCAAAAGTACATGTACTTTTTTACTTTAGTTTCACTCCATTACATTTAAGAACAAGTATCCATACCTTTTACTCTCCTACACCTTTTCTACATTTGTAATTAAAGTAGCATTACACGTTACGATCATATTACTTTACACATTTCATAATATATCCCTTTTCTGTTTATTTATAAAAATAAAAGACTGGCAAGACAGGAATCGCTTCACTAAACCAGGCAATGACAGGCATAGTTTAAGTTTCTCCTTCTATGGTCTTATTTAAAAGACTTATTTAACATATCAGCAGTGGTCAAAGTAAGCCGGTATCTCTCCTTCTCTCTGTAAAGCAGTGCAAAGCAAGTTCTTGGTGTTAGTACACAGTGACAGAGTGGTCCCCACTGATTTATCCATCAATATGATTGATTGACTGAGGTATTTATTTGTTTTCATCTTCTTCTGCAGGCAGGCAGCCACATGCACTATTGTGAAGTGGGCTTACGCGCAACCATCCACCGTGTTTACTTGGATTAAAGCAGGTGCAAATTAAAAAAATTACGCTACAAGATACCCACATACTATACCTTCCCACTGATGTTTTCTCCTTGTTAAGGGATTTCTGTGGCTCTTTAATTTTGTGCATCCTGACCTTATTTCTTGAAATTGCAGTGCTGTTAAAGTAGTTAGGCGTTAACATCGTATGTGATGTTACAATAAAATTAGTTTAGAAATATAACTGAAAAACCATCAGATCATATAGTAACCCCCCCCCTTTACTTTTAACACTTTTAGTAAAATAAAAATCATGTACTTACTTTACCTTGTACTTAGGAGACATGTCAGTAGATACATTTACTGTAGTACATCATTGCTTGTTTATTTGTACTTTTACTTAAGTCTGTGATTACTTCAATGCTGGCTACAGTACGCATAAAAACAGGGAACTTTTAGTCAAAAAACTCTGCCTTGCGCTAATGACATACAGTTACTAGAAATTTGTAGTTACTAAGGAGAGAAGAGGAAAGGATAGAGGCAGATGCCGAGGTTAATATTCCAAATGTGGGTGAGAAAAAACTAACAAGGAACACTTTATTTAAATACAATGAACTACTGAGGTTTTATTGAGAAAGCAATGTTGAACAATGATAGCGCTTTGGCAAACTGTCAATCTTCTTTGTCAGTTGCCCTGTGCTTTGTTAGTAGGAAATAGAAAAATGTTTTCTTCTCACCTGCTCACTCTTGTGTATCAAAGTATCTCAGCATAAATAAACAGAGCAGATTCTGTGTTTCGTTTCACACAGCATCACTCAATATCTTTACTACGTAATGAAGAAAGTCACAATGACCAAAGCTTCTATCAAAAGTGTAATGTAGTTTTAAAAATCACTCAGTTCATTAAACTTACAGTTGTTGCAGTTTTACTGGAGAGCTTCTAGGTGTAAATGTGTGCCACAGAACATACGGTATATAGTACATAACAAGACACTGCGGAAATAAAGCATGGATGCCTTGCAAATAAAATAGATACAAGGAGGAAGAAGAAACAGTTTGAGCCATAGTGTGTACTGAGTGAGCCAGAATTATTTAATTATAACATCCTAAACCATTATGTCTTTAAACACTCAAATACATAAAATATTCTGAAAACCTTAAAGCCATCTTCAACAACAAATAAATTCTCATGGATTTCCCCTTTGGGCATTTCTTGACTTTGAACTGTACTGCTATTAATATGCCAGCAGCACACATTGAAAACAAGTGTAATTACCAGACCTAAGCTCCAATCTACTGTATGTGCCTGTGAACTAAAGTATATTTGATTATGTGTGTTATGTGTGTGTGTGTGCATGAGATAAAGAAAGACAAATCCAGATCACATTATGTTCATCACCACCCTTTGAGCCTTGGAAGAAACCAGATCACTCTAAACAACTGATGAGAAGCCATGTGCATACACACAACCACACACACAGTCACTGTTGCCCCATCAAACCCATGTTGTAATGCCAGCTTTGAAAACGGGAATCGATTACTCTTAATCTATCTTTAGAATATGATACTTCAGATTAAATCTAACCAATATTTTTTTATTTATTTCCTGCATTATTGTTGACACTGCCTTATTATATCAATTTCTTTTTTTCTTGTGTTTGTCTTGTGTTTCCTCAAGCATTATGAATATGAAGTTCAGAAAGTTTCCTGTTTCCAGGCAACAGGTTCCCAGATGAACAGAAAAAGAGAGAGCGAGAGAAAGTTAATACTAGGACTGCACAATACATATAGTTTCAGCACCATAATTATGATTTGCATATTCACATCGTAGGACATATAAATTGAGGCAAGTTAACGATCTATATGTAATTATTTCCAAAACAAAAAGGATGGCAACCAAAAACAGTAACTTTTATCTTTTTTTTTATTTTGTGGTGAGTTAACAAATATATTAAATTACTTTATTTCCACCTCAAAAATCACAAAAGCGTAGCCACATTGCTCAGTTACATCAGTTACACAGCGAGTGTTGTGCATGGATGCAATAAAATAGCTCTTTTCAATAAATGCGCACAATTTTTGGCTGAACAGTCAATTGAACACATCCATTTGGAACTAAAGAAAGTGAACATGACTGTCCTTAACACCACACATAGCAAACATGAGTGGCAAATACATTGTTTACTCAATGTATGTCCCTACACTCTGTAGTCAGCCACTGGCTCTCCCACGTCATAGTACCTTAATGAGGCTACAAACATAACCCCAATCATTCTAGAATGATCAATTCTTCATCTAGTAAAAAGGCCTTTACATTTTGAAATGCAATATACTGTAAATCACAGAAAAAATTATATCTCAATGTGAGTTTTTTTCTGAAATTGTGCAGTCCTAGTTGTTACTGAATTAATCAATTGGGAGAGAGAAGGGCAGCTGACAAACATGCAAACATTATGGAAAACAATAGATCCCGAGACTCAGGAGTAGGCAGAGGTGATTGGATGGGTTCAGATTAAGCTAAGTGTCCATAGCCCTGGTCGTTCTTTCTTTCATCCTAGATGTTTCCCACAACATTGGTGCTAGTCAAACCCCCTTTTTAGCTGAACAGCCATTGGCCCATCAGTGAAACAAACCACTCTGATTGGATTAAAAAATAACCAACCATAGGGTCGGATGTTCACGCCCCGCTCTTCCTTATCACATGTGGTGTGACCACTGTCACATGTCGAAGTGCCCATTCCTATTCTGGAGTGCATTATAAGAACAGCGGGTTCTAATGATTTGGCCCCCTCATTCATTTTAAACAGGGCAGCCAAACATTAGAACCACTTTTTCGTATAATGCATTCCAGTAATAAAACCTTAATCACTTTTACAGACATCTTCGTCAACTGTTGCACTTTGTTGCAGAAATGTATCTGGGGAAACAGACATTAACAAGGATACCATTAGGCTTTTATCTGTCTAAATTTATAATTAGATCATCACTTTCTACATCTGCTTTTATAAGGAGGAAGGCTGGCAATTGCTCCGGATACATCCAGTCCATTACACCCCTAACTAACATACAAACAGAGCCAGTCTTACATCTACAGACCCAAGTCAGACTGAAATGTTTTTGGACTGGAAGAGGACACTCATACTGAAGGTAAAACAAACAATTAAAATTGTCTGCAAACACAAACTGAGGTGTAGAGACAGGAGACACTGTTTAGAGAAGGATGGTAAAATAGCGTGAATAGGGAAAAGAAACCGAGAAATATAGACAGGAGAGTAAGAGAGAAAGAGTAATTGGTCTAAAAATATAAGAACTCAGGAACATAAATCATCTCATATAGACAGCCAGTGTGTTTGCCAGTGAGTGTGTGCTTAAACTTGTGAATGTGTGTGTACTCTAGTTGGTGTCTGAGGGGACAGTAACTGGTACCCTTGAGAGAGGTGAAGGAGGGAAAGAAAGCAGGAGACAGCAAGAAAAACAGTAAGCTACTGCATTTATAAAGTGAAGAAGTAAAATGAAAAAGCCATGGCCAAAGAGTGGAGAAATATATCATGACATATCCATCCATCCCAGCCATAAACACTTTCTCTTTGTTCACTCTCAAATGTAAAAATGCTACCTCTCTAGTTCTACATACTGGGGTGTGTTTGTGTGTGTGTATGTTTGCTGACTTATCACGACTTTACCTCACTAGAGAGATACTGTATGATCACCCCACCTCCACCCCCCTTTACACACAGGTGCAGGCACGCACACACACACACACATACAGATCCGTGTGTACCCAGATACAAACTGAGGTCCAAATGAAGAAAAAGTGAAGTGACACACAAACATACAGATTCACTGTAGTGCATCATGATCAGAGTAGCTTGTCGCTAAACTGACAGGATAAGATAGATAACTATACTCTGTAACTCGCTGCATGACTCATGGTATAGAACGCGTGTGTGTGTGTGTGTGTGTGTGTGTGTGTGTGTGTGTGTGTGTGTGTGTGTGTGTGTGAGTGCATGTGGGCATTAGTGTTTAATATGCTTCTCGGGTCTATATTGTTGTTGACAAAGAAGACAGCAAATACCAGATGGTATAAAATGGCCAGAAAATGTGTCACAATTTAAAGTAGCATATTTTCAATATTTATTCATCAGTTGTACCTAATATGTCTTAATCTCACTTTTTCTCACTATTCTACTTACTCACTATTCTACTTACAAGATGAAACAGCTGGCTAAGTGAATGCACCACATTACCTGTGTAAACAGCTTTAAAATAATTTATAATTTAATAATTTATCAATCATTTCTGGTGTATAGACAAATAATTGGCAACATAACAGGCAAAGTAAGATAAATAAAATAACTGCCGCCCTAAAAAGGTCTAAAAGTGTTGATGATTGTACATTTTATTGTTATCAGCAGAAATCGGCATGTTGACGGGGTGTGTTTGTGTGTCCATTAAGATATTAAAGCTATTAAATCTATTAAAAACAGATTTCTCGATTCCAAAACATGTGAATCACATATTTTAACAGTTGTCACTCAAATGCTATGAATCACCACAAGTTCTTCAGTGAAATTATGATGGATGCCTTAAGTTTGGGCAATATTTTTGTTAAAACAAATATGTAATTTATATGTTTTGAATTGAAGAAAGAGTTGAACAACTGTGTCAAACTACTGTGAATGTGGTTTGTTTTAGTATTTGTATGGCCAATGTTATTATGACTGAAATTATTGTATAAAAATATAGATGATAGTGACAGAGAAGTGAACTCAAGAAAATAGAGTAAGGAAGCATATTTGTCACCTTTAAGTTAGTGAGGGGATGGTAGATGGTAATCTGTAAATGCTTGGCAGTTATGGATATTGTGCCAGTATTAGAAATCTTATGGGCGCACTTGATTCTGTAAAGGGCAAATGTGGAGAAAATGAATAAGTGGATATTATTGCAGTATCATTATAGCATATTATTGTCATTATCGATATAACTGATCCCCTATTTTACTATATCACCGGGGAATTTATGGATTCTGCTTTTTATCTCTCTTGTCGTCATCACATCCCCCCTGCAAAATACACAGTCAGATAAGTAAAGCTCTGCTGGTTAGCACATTCTTTCATTCGCTGGCCTTCCCTCCCCTATCACTCTCAGGCTTCCTACTCCTTTTCGGTCCGTGTCCACTTCACTACTTGCTCTCTTTCTTCTCCTTTTTTGTCTATCTGTTTTTCTCTTCCAGCCTCTCCTTGTCTCTCCCTGTGCTTTTAATTAATTATCCTGCCAGCACAACAGGAAGATACATGTATAGCTGAATGAACACATAAGTGGAATTAAGAAGAGAGCATAAATGTTATTATTGTATTCAGAAAATCACTAATTTTCTGTGACGCAGTTGCCTTAATAACCAACGACTTTTCACCCTGTGGCTAACAAACTGTGACTCCAGAAATTCCAGTTGTGGCATTCCTAGGGTTTGTTTGGTGATTAAAAAAAAAACAAAAAACAAAACAAACAAACAAACAAACAAACTATATATATATATATATATATATATATATATATATATATATATATATATATATATATATATATATATATATATATATATATATATATATATATATTTTTTTTTCACATGGAAATTTCCCGACTGTGGGAAGAATAAAGGTTTATCTTAGCTTATTTCTTGTCTTCTATATAACAAGACAATATTCTCTAGATGGCATCAAATGTTACACATTCTTTTTGGATTATTCTTCCTTGCCTGAAATCTTGATTATCAGCTTCACTTTTTCAATGAATTTCAATTGGTAACAACAAAAGTCTACATTAGTACATTTAGTATACAAAAAGGCAAATATTAAATGACATCTACTTTATGTATATATATTTATCAATCAAAAATGAATCATCACTTTTTTAATCAACCAGCCACCCATGAACAAACTCAAATAGAATTGTATAAACTAGTTAAATGTGACACAAAGAACACCTAATCATTGCTGTAAAAGTAATTTGTCACAATGTAATATGAAGACAAAGAAAACACAAATGCAATGAATTTAAAAAAGCATATTTAATAACTCCTTTGAAGCACAAACTACAGTAGTGGTTGACCATTTTAAGATAATATTATATTAATAGATATGTGTTTTTTTACTAATATTTTCAACAGCAACTCTGGCATTACTAAACCACTTGAAATGCAGCTGCACTGATCACCAGAAGAGATTGATTTACTGCTTGTGAAACACAATAACTTCCATGTCCCACTCCTTTTTCACTATCCAAAATCTTTACAACAGATAAAACCCCCTGTCGCTCTCTCTTTCTGTCTGTCTCCCTCTCTCTCTCTCTCTCTATGTTAAACTGGTTGCACTGCTTCTATCAGAACCAAACAACACACTCTATCTTCCTGCAAAGCACTGTTAAAGCCCCGTCTGTGAATTAGTCTGCGTATGTTGACAATTTCTCCATCCTCCCCCCCCGGTTAGTGTCCATTGGAGCGAGACCATAGCACAGCAAACTAAAAATGAAGCTAAAAATGAAGATTTATAGATACAACAGCAAAACAATAACATATGTGCGAGTGTGTGTGTCAGACAAAAAAAGAAAGTAACAATGACATGTGAATATGATTATTATTCACTGTCTTATTTACTCATATTTTGTTGTATTTATTTCATTCTGTTATTTTTGTATTACTTTCTACTCAATCTAGTCACCTGTAGTTCTGTGAGATTCATGTTTGTTTTTCTACTTCTTCTACTTCAGTTCATCTTTATTTTCAGGATGCTAGTGTTTTATAAGAAGTTTTTCTGAAGTAGTTCATAAAGACATAGCAGGAAAGAGCAGGAAACTATGGCAACCAGAGATTTCTGCTATAAAGCATTTGTTTAGCCTGCCCAGTTGAAATTGAGGAACTGTGTACTACTGCATATAAATATGATGGCTGTTAGTGAACTCTCATTTGAGTGAATATCCAGCATCATACCCTCTGACCTCCCAAACTGTTATTGATGAAATACAGTTAAAGAGAAGAAAGCTCTCCTTCTGGGCAGCACGGCAATGCCACCATGACACCCAAGCAGCATTAGCTGCCAACACCCACTCCCCTGCTGTTACCATAGTAGCACTGTTGAAACAGCAACCCACAAGCTATAAAAAGACAAACCTAACTTCAAGAAAGTGAAAAGTTAAATAAAAAAACGTATTTAAGATCAAGGGGGGGTAGGGTAAAAAGCAGAAACTCACCTTTTGTTGCACTTTTTTTATCTATTTGATTTGATTCTTCAACATTTTAGATGACAAGAAGGGAAGGAAACAGACAGATAGCAAAGGTGTGGAAGACTGTAATAGGGTTATTAATGAGGACGAACAGTACAATTTCAGTTCGCTTTCATTTCGCTTTCTTCACTGTTGGAACCGCTGTGGATCTGTCCTCACCTTGTCTCCTTTCAACCTCTTACTTTTTATCACATCTTCTCTAAACCTGCAAATCTCAGTCTCCACTACTTTTTGTTGTATCAGACGTATCACTGCTTCAACTTTTGGGTAACACTTTAAATTACAGCCCATGGTACTGTGTAACTATGGATAAATATTAGTTGTTACTTGATAACAATAAGCAAACTTTGGGGAATAGCAGGGTAACCAGATGAGAAAAAAAAACTTACTGTTTAAGTATTTTGCAGTTAATTGGTACTTATTAAATATCACATAAGTGTATCACATAGTTACACATACAGTGTAACTATGGTGTAACTACAGATAAGAGGGTAAGAGGTTCCACTTCAAATTATAGCCCTCATTTGTTGCACCTACTGTACAAAAACAGGTAACAAAGGGGTTTAGATATATTTAGATATATCTATTTTGTCAGCTAATCAATTAATCATCTAACTGCAACAGCAAATATTTATTTAATTCAATCTTTGAAATGTTTGTTAATCAATCTATTAGGATAAGAGCATGAAGACCCTGCAAGTAAGTAATTTAGAACTTTAAACAGTCAAGGAGGCTGCATAGATATAAAAACCTAATTTTCTGAAAACTTGAGATACTGTGTAGAATGTAAATGAAAGGAGAATGCAATGATGGTCAAATCGTTTAAAACCCATTTGCCTGTTAAAAATACTGTACATCACACTAATTGTATAAACTGAAAATTGTGATTGCTGTTAATCATTGCAGTCTGTTTTTATTTACATGTAAGGCAGTATCCCAACTTTTTTTGTATTGGGGTTTGTACAGTAAGACAGACAGGGGTATTCGTAAAGATACAGCCTAATATGGGGGTGTGATGGAAATAAGATGGAGGAAACCATGAGTGGCAGAAGAGCTGAGTTAGTGTTGCACACACCATCAGCTGATCAGTATCAACTGACATGAGTTACACAATCACTCTCTCTCTGTCTCTCCTCTGATCATTCATACTGCTGTTGCTGCCGTGATGAGTTTGGCTGATTTATTCCTCTGGTGCCCCAACATCATCTTGTCATGATTTCTTACTTAACACAAGTGATCGCATCTCTTCACTTGTGTTTTATGTATACTCCACATCTCAGTGATACTGTGTACGACTGCTAGGCTTTGCTCCGTACACTCCAAGGGGTTTATTGTGTTCCCTGCAGGAAGTGTTGCATGCTGCATTCTCAAAAACAAATTTTTCTTTTTTTTTTTAATCAAGGATGCAAATACTGTATGACTGTACACTCTCAAACTACTTGCATATTATACCATCCTGTATAACAAACTTATTCCTTATATTTTTTTACTTATATTTTTTTTACTTATTCCCATATTGCTTTCCTACTGTAACCAACCAAATTTAACTATTCACTGACTAAGGTAACAATAAGAAACTATATGTAGTGTTTTGAGCCTGTTCTGTGTGATGTATTTATTTTTCAGATCAAATGAAAAGCAGCACACTTAACCCACCTACATCTCCCTTTCAGCTCAGTAGGGCTTGTGGCCCTGATACCTATTGTACAGACATTGCCATTCTCAAGCACCTGAAGACACATACAGTATACAAAGATGCACTCTCAACATTTACTGTCATTACAGTATGATTAGGGGACATCTCATGAAAGTATGTGCCAACACTACAATTAAGAGATACCTAGTAAACAAGAGAAACTGGGTGGAAAAGTCACACAAATGTGTTTTATAAAACAG
Source organism: Channa argus (assembly GCF_033026475.1). Taxonomy (NCBI): domain Eukaryota; kingdom Metazoa; phylum Chordata; class Actinopteri; order Anabantiformes; family Channidae; genus Channa; species Channa argus. The sequence continues at coordinate 9,254,590 of NC_090217.1, forward strand.
CTGAAAAGAAAAGTGAGTGAAAAGAGAAAACATTGGAATGAACTGAGTATTTCTGAAAAAGTTGGTTAATCCGAAAACACTGTTGTAACTTTTTTAATCAGGAAGTTCAGCAAATAGATGTGGTGGTCGGTTTGATACAGCAAGGTTTTTTGACTATGTAGTGCTCAAGTGTAGAGTTTTGTGCTGACTGGTGTTTTTGTAGAGAAAAAAGCTGGTGTAGGCTTTTACTGATTCAGCTAGTACTACAACGAGACACAAGACTGTGTGTCTTAGTGTATGTGTAGGTATGAGAGTTTATATGTGCACATTTATGCCTGAGTACTGATTTATCATGTACAATATGTGTACAGTAAGTCAATACAATATATGCTTTGAAGAATTCCAAACTTTCTGCACGTGCTTGTTTGTGTATAAGAGCATAATAATGCAGTGCTTATGTTTGTGTGGCATTCCTGTGTGTTTGTGTGCTCCCACCTTCTCACCACATTTATCACTTTCTCCCTCATCTGACATAAAAGTCCTTAGTAAGATAACTCTAAACTCTAAATGTTCAGTTGTACATCCTGGGGTGTTTTACTGTCGTGGGGTGGGGGTGGAGGGAGCGCAACCTGAAGAAAGGCCCTTTAGAGTATAAGAATAAATATATTTTTCTAGCTGCTGGGATAAAACAAGTATAGTTTGAGAACATTTACACCTAAAAGTAATTCATTTGTTTCTGTGCAGACAAAGCCAAAACGGTCCCATCAGTGTAAAAACCACCCAAAAATTCATTTTACGATGTGATGTTAAAATATGGAGGTGTTTACAGCACAATATAAACAGGCAGACATAGAGTAATGTGAATGTTAGTCACTGTCTAAGGTCTGGTGGTGTGAATAGGATTCATTTTTCATAGCTACATCTCTAATCCGCTATTTTATTTATACATAAGACATTAATCTTAAGTGTGAATACCCCTAGATACTTATTTGTAAAATATAATTTATAACAATGTTAAACTTGCAACAGCATTTAATCGAACAAGGTTTGGTATAACATCTCTAGTTCTGTTTATTTCAATTACAGCACTTTTATTTAGTTACTTAACTAATCCAAGTCAAAAATGGTTGCACAGCTGCACACTATGATGATATCAGTGTCTTGTCCAGAGAATATTTGGCATGGAATCGACTCAAACTACCGACCTTGCAGTTCATGGATGACTGCTTTACTAAGTTACAGCTGGCCCCAATATCTCTCCAATATGGCCATGAATTGCTGGAGCAGTTTAACTAATATCTAATCAAATTTCAACCACCAAAGGTGTAAGGCAGGTTTACAAAATAGAGAAATTCGAAAGTGATGTATATGTCCAGAAAGAAAGTTAAATTTCAGAAATCCTACTATTAAAAATTCCTTGAATTAAGTTAAATATCAATAATCATACTACTTCCTTGAATTCCTTGAATTCCTGAGCAATGATACATTTGCATGAGCTAATGTAGTGATCATACCTTTTTAGGTTGCTAGAATTTAATATGAGACGATGCTACCTATGGCTTGGCAGTCTAAATTAGGTAACAGCACAGCTAAGTGAGAGATGACAAACACTTAAAGAGATGGAAGAGAGAGGAATAAATGGAGGGAAAGATATGTGAAAAAAATATGTCTAGTTAATCATGACTTCCTCCACTGTCTCCTTGTCATTTTACCCTTGCTTTCACTTAGTACACATTGTTTTCCTATTCTGTGTTTATATGTATAAGTGTGTGTCAGTGGGAGTGTGTGATAAGCAATGGATGACAATGGATATTGGAACATCGGGCACATACAAACACAAAAATACACACTGGCTAGACAGCAGTATAACACAGACTGGATGCAAGGCCATGCTCTGACTTTCTCTCTCTTGTCTCTTACTCCTGCGTAAAGTATGTCTGTTATCTCTATTAGCATACACACACACACACACACACACATCGTGTAACACTGTCTATTATTATTTTCTTTGCTAACTTTCATTGCATGCTATGCTTTTGACAGTGAGCATCAGTGTTATCTGTCCAGTATGTGTGTGTTATATGTCAGCACCAGTGACTTGCTAAAGGCTGTGTGCGTGCCTAGCAGTGTGTGTGTGTATGTGCATGTGTGTATGTGGTCTTTCATTAGCTGTTCATCCAGTGTTGTGATGTAAACCCATGCTGAGTCCTGGCATGTTGACCAGCTCCCACAATCCACCCCTCTATCATTATCACGCCTTGTTCTTTCCGCCTGATGCTTCTCCACTGCCTACAATAAGTATGAATTCTAAACAGTATGGATCATCTTCACTTACCCCGGACAAATACTTCTCAAATGTAGGTAGTCAGTTTACTCTTTAAGACTCAGGATGGGTTTTTTATAATACATATAAAACATTTAGAACATATAGAACACAGTTATTTTATAATTGAAGATTTAAAGAAATTAAAAGAAAACTTTAAGGGAAGGTGTATGCTTTAAACAAGACAGTGGAAATAAATCAGAGCAAATTGTTAGGTTTCCTTTTTTACATGCTGTAGTAGTGTGTCGGACTTACATTTTGACAAGGTTTGACAAGGTTTCATGCTGTTGCTGGCAGTCAGACTGTAAGTGAACCCGAGTCTGACAGCAAAAATGATTCACTGTTGTGGATTGCTGGGATAAGCCTCCCATTAGCCAACTATTACATACTGATTTCTTTTCATTCCAGTTTGTGTTGGCACAGTTAAAGTGCCCATCGCTATGGGTAATAACAGTGAAATGTGTTCAGGCTAACAGGCTAAGCATCTAATAGGGAACACTGACAAAAAGTGGGATTGTGCTTAATGCAGGCCACGTGCAAAATGTTGTTAACAATATATTTAGCTCTGCCATAGACAATTCTGATTTAAGAAATTCAAACAGCACAGGGCATTTTTTCAGCTTCACTCTAAATAATTAAACAATTTCAGCCTTTGCTATATTCAGATGCATTATGTTGGGATCATAAGTGAGATAATCTGATGATGGCAAATAACTATAACCATAATACAGTACAATAACATTAAAACAGTAATTGCTTCCAAAAGATTTTGTTAATATGTTTACATAAACACCATGGTTTGGTTCAGATTTTAGTTTTTGTTTTGTTTCTATTCATCAACAATTTGGAAAATGTAACGCTACTGGGCTCTGAGCGAAGAAAAAATGACCTACACTCCTAACCATTCCTGAATGCCATGTCTTGCAAAATTCTTTGAAATTTGTTATAAAGAACTAGCAAAGGGTCAAAAAGTTCTCTTCAATACTATTAATAAAATTGTACTATTTAGCATTTTAGAACATTAGTTCCGCTTTGGTACTTTTCCTGCTTTAATCACAATATCATTAAAAATGGTAAATAAATGCTAAATAGTCGCATGCAAACACAAAAATACACACTGGCTAGACAGCAGTATAACACAGACTGGATCCAAGGCCATGCTCTGACTTTCTCTCTCTTGCTCTTTCCTCTTACTCCTGCATAAAGTATGTCTGTTATCTCTATTAGCATACACACACACACACACACACACACACACACACACACACACACACACAGTGTAACACTGTCTATTATTATTTTCTTTGCTAACTTTCATTGCATCCAAAGCGCTTTACAATGTTGCTTCCCATTCACTCATTCACACACACACTCACATACTGATGGCGGTGGCTGCCATGCAAGGTGCTCACCTGACCCACTGGGAGCAACTTGGGGTAACAGTGTCTTGCCCAAGGACACTTCGACTTGTAGCCAGGAGCGGGGATTGAACCACTGCCCGTGGTCCATGGTCAACTGCCATACCAACTGAGCTACAGCCGCCCCATTAAATTGTGCACGTAAACTATACAATTATTGTACATGTTAGCATGTTTCCCAACTAGCACTGTGAAACAGAGCACATATCTAGGACAAAGTTTCCTAATGGGTTTCTAAAGGATATTAACCAGACAAAGAGATCCGTCTCCCAGGAAAGGACAAACTGTATGGGCCTGGACACAATGACAGATATACAGTGGACAATGGACACTTGTATACAGACAGAGGCCACCTATGTAGTAATAGACACACACATACTGTATATCTGTCCTCCTGTTTGCATCCCTGTTTGAGGACATGACAATGAGAGAACAGTGGGGAGAAAGGATCCAACAGCTCTATACAAATAGGAGAGGGCTTAAACTGATGCATCGTAGGAGAGAAAAGAAAGTAACAGGGAAAACAGTGTGAGAGGGTCTATGATTGCTTCTTAATTCTATAATGTAAGATTGATTCTTAAAGCATGACATAACCAAATCCATTACCCCCTTTAAATATTTGCATCTGCAATTAGCATTAATCTAAATGTAGCATTTAAAATCAACGGCTTTTGGCTTTTCGCTTCATGGGTTGCCACAGCAGAACACGTTCCGCACTTTGATTTGGCATGTATCTTTACTCCGGATGCCCTTCCTGCCACAACCCTTGCATTTTAACCGGCCCGGGACTGGCACCAAGGTTGCCCGGGCTGTGCGGGGCTGTGCAGGGCCACACCAGGTGTGGTGGAATTCAATCCTGCAGACCACAGACCCACATCTGCACAAGGAGAAACAAGCCAGGTGCAGGATCCCAAAAAATCAGACAGGCTGGCTGGAGGGCAGATCACTCAGGAATGGAGTGGATCAACGTAATCGTGATAAAGCCATCAAAAAAATGTTGTTCACTTACATGGAAAATTGTTGTCCATTGTGAATGTTTAAAATAGGTCCTGAAAAAGTATATAAACGGAAGGTGCAAATGGCATCAGTGGACTTCCAAAGTAAGTCTTATTTAGATTTGTTTTTTGTCTGTGGACATTCATTTTATGTCATATACAGACATCGTTGTTTGGAGTCTCCCAGCAAACATCTGTTGTAGCAGAGACATGCATGTGACTTCTGTAATATGTCACTTGGTCCAGGTCCCCATTTCTACATCTCCTCCCTCGCTCCATTTGTGGATGTACGTAATAAGTAGAGTATTCAGATGTTCTGTCAAGACCTATTTTTGATGTCCATTGACATACAAGACAATGCAAAATCTTTCTAGGACCATTTTGGAGGTTTAAGTAAAATTTAGATGGCCATTGCACATCCAAACAATGTTCCAAGTAAATGTTTCATGTTGTCCTTTAGATATTTATTGCATATATTCAATGTCTCTAAATGTATTATCTTGAGTAGAGGTGGCTATATTTGATTTACACTTTCAGTATGGTATTATTGGAGGACTGATGTTACAAGCTGGAAAATACTTATAAAATATAAAAAATGCAAATAATTATAATCAGACAGCTGAATGTAGATTGCACCACATTCCTTACCTTGAATGGAATAAGATCTTGCTTTATTTTATTGTGGAGAAACTTTATTGTAGTCTGTAAAAAACTGATTACCAGGTAAGACTGGCCTATTTGTTGTTTGGGGAATAATAAAATATAAATGATTAATGAATTAAAATGTTTAGTTTAGCAAACTAATTGTCATATTAAAGGAAAAATAAAAAAAGCTTAATGGGAAAATAATCTATGGCTTAATCTATTAATTGGAAAAATAATCGGTAGATTAATTGACAAATAATCATTACGTGCAGCCCAAATAATGACAACGTTGCCGGATCATCAAACTTGTTGGGACCCTGAAATGCAGTGTGCATGTCGGTTTTTTCAGTCTAGCACATGCAGAACTGCTGGATTTACAGAATAGCCTATGTATCACATATGTCCAAAGCTAGAGGGAAGAGGTCCTTAATAGGTATCCAAATACTAAACTTGCATTGGACAATACAATATATGTAAAAAATATAATAGGTCTAGCAAAAAATATTCAGACATGTTTGACATGAGACATGACATCTGTTTTTTAACCTGTATCATACCTCTTCCAAACATTGAAATGGGTATTTGGAACAACACATACACATGCTGTGTACGATGTTTGCTTGGATTTCTCTGTCATACAGTCTCTCTAACATATTCACCTATATAAAAAAAACCACCTCTCTCTCCTGCCTTCCCTCTGTTCCTCCAGAGCATGCCCATTAGTTCCGCTTGCTTGGTGTTTGATGGAGCCTGTCCCCCGCACTGGCCTAGAGCTAGAGCCGAAATGGAGCATCTGATTCATCAATCTCCCTGCAGCTGGAAGGAAACTGACCCAAGGGGCAAGGTCTCTGCTGGCTACTTGGAGCCAAGATGGCTGACAGGGCAGCAAAGAGAAGGAGGGGATGGAAGCATGTGGAATGTTGGAGCCTTCATAGGTAAAGAGGGAAATGGGTATAAAGTGGCTTATGTTTGTGAAACTAATGAAGTGTATGTGTGGTACTTAGCCTTGGTTACAATAGCTGAGAACCTGTGTGGAAACATTTTTCCCTAATTTTTACCACACAGCCCCTACAGTTGCAGTCCTCTGTTATCTTCTGGCCATCTCTGTTGTGTATATATTTAAAAGTGAGAAGCAAGCACAGAGCTAAATGGTACCAAGCTGGTTCACTGAAAGCACAGTACAGGGCACCAGGGATAATATATATTCAACAAATGGATTTATAGAGCTTCATGTAATCCCCCAACATACAGTATCTAAACGCACACAAACACACAGGACGCACAATTCCACAAACTATTGCTAGATGTACACACAAAGGAAGGTACCCCAAGACATGCACCGTATTTTGGGGTGTACACCTTTAGGCATGAATTCACACAAAAAGCAAATTCTTTAGTTGTGTGTGTAACATGAGTATCACACAACAGATCCTCCTATTTCAATCAATCCTTTATGCTTCAAATGTATTTTCCTATGTTTAAACACAAAATTACAGTAAGTGTGTACTGGGCTCAAAACAATTTCAAAGCGTTTACTGTACTGTACTGTGTGTAGACACATGGCAGCAATAAAGCCACTGCTGTTACTCACGCTACACTTTGTGTGTAAACACAGTGTTACTCTGAGTAAGTGTACATAAGAGGTGACGAGACAAAGCCCATGTTTGCAATTTAGCTTAGTAAATTATATCAATAATTATTACGCTGTAACGTCTAGCACTGAAATATGTAGAGTTCAGTGTACCCTTTAACTGTGTATTTACATGTACAAACTAAAAAAAGAAAAATCTAAATTACCTTTGAAGTGAAACAGGCAAAAAAAGTGCCATTCAGTAATGTCTATTCCACATGCTGATGATTATCCATGTAAATGATAAATGATAAAATATTAAATTGTCTGCTAAAATATTACTTTTATCAAAAGTGCTATACAATGTTGCTTCTCATTCACCCATTCACACATACACACACACAGTCACATAGCGATGGCAGTGGCTGCTAAGAAAAGTGCTCCCCTGACCAACTGATAGCAACTTGGGGTTCAGTGTCTTGCTCAAGGACACATCAACATGTAACCAGGAGGGTCCAGGACTGGTCTTACCAACTGAGCTACAGCTGCCCTTTATTATAGTAAGGAGAAATTGAAATAGCTATTTAAATATCAAAAACATAATTTATTGTGCCTAATTAATTTTTTCCTCCTTTAAATGTGAATTTCATGGTGTTCAGTTATAGGTCATTTCAACACTATCTTGTAATCCATTCTTTGGTCCTTTCAGGTTTGGTATGTGGTTTAAATTACGATTCCATGCCCTGAGACAGAGTTGTCTGACATGGGCAGCCTGTTTCTCTTCATAAAGTTTCTTATTTTTTTTATTTCATTATAGACAGAAGTGACACTGCCAGATGGAGCAAAGCAACCCAATACCAAAACTGATCCTCCTTCATGTTTCACCCCGAGGATGATGACCTTTTGTTTAAAAGCTTAAGAAACTTTGTTTTTAGAAGTCATCTATCCAAAAAGTGTGCTTTATCAACATGCATTTTTGAACTCCTGTCAAGTTTTTGTTTTCCTTTCAAAAGTGGGCTCTTCTTGGGTCTTCTCCCATTAAGCTCGCTTTGACTTAGAAAACGTGTGGTGCAACGGGACACTTTTATCTTACCTCTGCTTAATGTACATTTTCTCCCAACAAAAAGAGTGGTTGGTTTTTGTCACCTGGACCACAAACATGTCAATAGAATACATGGAATAGAATAGAATTCATGGACACCAATGCTAGATGGTGAGACAAAACAGTCCAGTAGCAGTTGTTAGACATAGCTAATGAGATAGCAATTGTTCTGCTATTATGCATGCTTTCTGCATGCTCTACACATGGCCTGTATTGTATTCTGGCTAAACTATATTCACGAAGGTGTGCTATACTGTACTGCTTTGTTTACTATATTCACATACCCCTTAAATCCAGGCTTATCCAATGCACTTTCCATGTGGAATTCTATTTCTATTTAACTTAAAAGAGACTTGCTGTCACTCATACACATCTTAAGACTCATGGGGACATGTGTTTATCTCTGAGTTGTTTAGAAAGTGTACTCTACCATTTTGAAAAATTGTTAATTTGCTGAATTTGGAACTTTGAGATCTCAAAGTTGTGTTCTACTTGTGACACAGATTTGTGATACACAACAATTAAGCATTCAGCACTAATGGCCACAAGTGAGCATACAGAATTTCCTCCTCTGTTCACATATTTGCTAACACACAAACACACAAAATCTTTTAGCTTTTATCTCTGTGTGCAACTTTTCAGTAAAAATGGGCTGTGCACATCTGCCACAAGCACACACACAATAAAGACTATTAAATCTGTTCCCTGTTGTAAATGTGTGAGTGATTTGGAATTGATGTATCTGAAGACTCATATTGTGTCATCTGCCAAAAAGACACATAACACACATCCATACATAGTGTACCCATTATATCCAATAAATATGCTTACACACATGGATTCAAACTGCAAAATTACAAAAACACAAACACACATGTAATAGCGCTGGTTTGTCCATTTAACGCTAGCTGTCTCAGCTAACAATGGGTTGCAAAACCAGTGGGAAAAACTAATGCACGCACACTAGCATTCTGCCTCTCTCTTTTGCTCGCTCCCTGTGGGTACACACAGTACATTCTGGGCCAGTGTTCAAAGCTTAGCAGGATTAGCTGTATGATCTTGCCACTTTTTTTAAAATATGTATTTTTAGCGGGTTTTGGTTCATTGAAGCAGGAGATCAGCTTTGCAGAAAAATATTTTAGACAGATTTCATCTTTGTTTAGAAAACAGATCATGTCCTATGAAGAGTGGAAGGTCCAACTAAGGCACACATTACACTACATGTCAAAAGCGTATATAAGTCCGGGTTCATGCTTTTGTATCTTTTTGGCCTGGAACTGTACATCGTAATTTGCCAGTTCAATTTATAAAAATATTAATCCATTGGTATTTTAAACAAGTGTACTTGTAATCATGCAGCAATAATTTGGGGATGCCCCCATATGCTCAAAGAAACATCTACAAAGAAAGAGTTTTCTAAGTTTAGCGTGGAAGAACTTGACTGGTCTGCACAACAAACACCACTGTGATGAACTTGATACCCAAATGCAATCTAGGCCTTATTACCTGCCATTACTGCTTGACCTTGTGTCTCAGTGGAAACAAATCCTGGCAGCCAGGTTTCACATTTTTGTTTATCGCAATTTCTAGAGTGTGGAGACTGTCATAGCAGTATATTAATGCCAAAGGTTTTGAAATGAGATGTGAGTATGTGATATATGTGTCCATATTTCTGGGAAATCTTAACTTTAAGGATAAATATTCTATTGACTTTAGTTTAATATATCAACTCATCTGATGATGTATTTTCTAAACAGCTTCCTGCAGACTGACACAAACCACAAGAATATGTTGCTTGTGTAATAAAGTAATGTAATGGCACTAAACTTATTCTAGCTCATTTTAAATAGTCTCCTTGGGAAAATTAGATTTTTTTTTTTTTAAAGAAGTGCTGCTGATTTGTGAGTCTCTGGTGAATTTTCAGGGCTTGGTTACAGTGAAGCAAACAGTAGCAATATGTATCTGCCTCATTTTATTTCACATTTTGTCCACTTTGTGTCATATCCATCCCTTCTGCATTTTCCTTGTAGCCACTCTCTCACTCTTTTATATCTTGAAGCTATCAGTATCTTGGCAGAGAAACAACAGTGAGACAACACAGCATGTGGAGAGAACATAACCACTATTCCACTGCTGTGTCCAACACACATATACTATAATTTTATTGTGTTAACTAGATGGCAGAAAGCCTACCTCAGTGTTACCAAGGCAACACGTTTGTAAATTTAGCGACACTGCAGTACACAGTATGTGTGTATGTGTAGATATTTTATAAAAACAATATTGAAGACATATGAAGATGTAACAAACACTGACACATTTGGAAATTGTGAGTGAAACACTTTTGTTCTCCTCCCTCTTTCTGCTCTGACAGCTCTGTGGCTTCTCACGGGAAATTGTTCATGTGAGAGTCTGTGTAAATGACAAATGCATACATGAATGATGATGTGTGTAGCTGAAGTTGTAATTTTCAGCAGGGACTGTTTTTGCACTGCATCACACAGAGAGCAGTTTGATGTCTTAATACTTACATTTCATGTATTTATTGGGGTAAAAGGATAATTATGCTTTAATATTTTCTTAATAGTCGAAAACAACCTAAATTAATTTCCTAAAACTGCTAATAAACTATAGTTTTTAACTAACTACACTCAAACCGGAGAAAACAGTGCATGTCTGAGAAACTATTAGTCCAACATTTAACGCTTGTGAGTATTTATGGAACCTTTATGGTGTATTTGGGACTGATCAAAAATAAAATAAGTGCCTATCTTTCCATCCATTATCTGTAATTGCTTATCCTGTATAGGGTTGTGGGGGGGCTGGAGCCTATCTCAGCTGTCATAGGGCGAGTGGAGGGGTTCTCTGACAACCATTTACACTCATATTTACACCTACAGGCAATTTTAGAGTCCTCAATTAACTTAACATCAATTAAGGGTTGATGATTTACAAGGATTTAGATTTCTCAACAAATACAAAAGACTGAAACAGTACAACCGGGTGCCAAACTTTGTATTTCTTTACTTTGTAAGAGTAAAACCAAACAAATGCGTCAATATAATATTTAATGCACACACAAATGGTCGTCCATAACTTTTTTATACAATACTTGACCGTTTTTTAAATTTTGATGATGAAGGAACATTTGTACTAGCTCAGTGTGCATTAAATAACATACTGATTAAAAAAAATAAATCTTGGCTTTACACTGAAAGGCTTACATGCAAAAAACAGGGAGCAAGAATAATGTAAATATGTATGTATATAAATGCTACATGTACACATGTACTCTCAGCAGCAGGTGCTTCAGCTAATTAAAGCATATTTACTTTAATGATCAATTTGAGAATGGGGCAGACAAAAACTGCAACTGCAGTGTCTGTTAGCTGACGTTAGCTCCCCACCAATAAATAAAGTATAAAATTGAATGCACACACTGTTAACTCAAATTCTATCTCTTCATGCCTCATAACCTGCGGTAATATCTATTCATTGCCAAACGTTCTCCAGATCCACTGTAGCCAAGGTCAGATGACTGACCTGAATCACGACAGTCTCATAAACTGATGAAGGTCCAGATAGACAACCATTCACCTCACATGCAAAGACTCAGGATAGCTAACATAGTCAGCTAACATCTATCTTGCTTTTAAACATTTAAACATTTTACATACTGTGCAGTCCAAACTAAACATACAACAGCTCTATACACGTAATATACAGAATTAATTAGCAAAGGTCAATCTCTTGGTTTTATGATAATGTATCAAAGCAGAATCAAAATTAATCTGATTAATCAATCAATATTGTTCTCCACCTTTATTAGTCGAATTACTTTATTGTTGCTTTTGGTGTTTTTCTGGGATTTGTTAATATCACTAATGTCATTCTATACAAATGTGTGTCTATGTACTGCTAAGTGAAGAAAGAGAAGGATTTTGCAGGTACAGCTAGGTAAAGAAGGTAAAATGGGAAGAAAGCCAAGAAAAATCAAAAAGTAAAGAATTTTCATAAATGCAGAAGTAAAAAGGGACATTAGAAAAAGAAGACTATGTTTTTCTTGGCATGTTATAGTGGAGAAATGATGTGTTTCTACAGTATTGTATCTGTGTGAATGCATTTATGAGTCTATGGATAAGCTGAGCTGCAGTATGCTTACCCAAGTAAGAATAACCCAGGGGGAAGTTCCAGTGGAAGTGTGTGTATTGTTTAAACCTTTAGCCGTCTTCCTCACTTCAAGTGTCAAGCAATGGAATTAAAGAGAGATGCTGAATACTCTAATGGCAGGATTTACACACAGAAGCTCCAAAACAGGAATCAAACCTCAAATCTATTCTCTTTCTGTCCATCTGTCTTTCTCAAACACACACAGACACTGAGATAAAGTATAATTTGATTTATCAGGTCTGCAAGAGGATCTGACATGTAGGGATTCTGCAGGCTATTAAGCTGAGTGCTCAGTAAAAACACAAACACTTCACAATGTGTATAGTGTACACTACAGGGATTATGCTAGTAAAAACACTCTCACACACACACACACACATACACACACAGACACACAAGCTAAACAGATTACACTAAAGAAAGACGCAAACTGCAAAATGTCTTCATATGAAGGAACCACACATTAGATGCCATAGCTCATAGTGAAAACATTGTGGGGTTGTAGAAATATCAGAAATTTACAAAAGAAAAACTCCTTCTGTGTGCATGTGGCCTGTCCTGCTCAGCTTTGTTTGTTTTCATATCCCAAGCAAAAACTGTTACCACTGTTATAATGTTTATTGTTCAAAGTGTTGTTCTTTCTCATCAGGCCGACCCGGAAAAAAGAGGAAGAGGCAGAGAAAAATATTTCAAAAAAGAAAGCAAAAAGGGAGAAAATGATGAAAGAGAGATGGAAAAGCGTCACTAATGTTTCCTGCTAAAATATTCAGACTACTGCCGCATGATGCGTCACCCTGTCCCACACATACACTCACACATTTGCACATGTACACACAGATGAAGAGCCGTTCCCAGCCCCTCTACCCACCTCTACCCAGAGGAGCAGCAGGAGCTGGCGGCCATAAATGACCATGCTGAACTTCCCGTGAACACACTTTTTTGACTTATAATTGGTTAACAATGTAGGAAAGAGAACGGGGTGGGGGGATTTAGTGAGTACCGCAGAGCGCAAATATTGCTACTATAGAAGCAGTAGGCTGAGAAATAATCATAGAACAACTGTATACGAATCACCTTTATAACAACCTGGGGATTCAGTCATTGCATACATCCCTTTTTAGTACGCTAAAGGTAGCTGTAACAATGGCGCCCTACATGTATTTCAGTGAAGCTTAACCACAAAAGTTACCCGGTTATTTCTCTTTCAGATCAGACAATAAAAAGGAACAGAGGAAATGAAGAAATAAAAATAAAAGAGTAACTAACAAATATCAGGAAAAAGAGAATGAGTAATAAATAATGGAGCATAAAAAGATAAAAAAGAAATCAGCACATCAGCACATGGAGCAGCTAGCTTGCGTGCCAACCATCAAACTTTCATTGTCCTTCATTCCCTCCATCCCATCCAACCTTACACGCAGCATATAAAACATTAAATGGCTGTAGTTGGTTCAGGAACGTGGGGTACGTAAAGACGAGAAAAAGACCAAACAGGAGAGGGGAGAGCAGTTATGACTTGACATATGGAGCCTATACAGAAACATATGTAACTTGTTGAGAACAACACCCAGATGTGCTCAAACCAATCTGCAATTCTCCATGACCGAATGTGTGGCTTCTAGAAAAAGTTCAACCAATGAATAGTTATTTCTTCAGTTTTGTGGCACCTTTGAATCATAACTCATAGTTGTGAGTTATAATTCACACACACGCACACTAACGACAGAGCTCACATAATCACACACATTTGTGTATGATTACAATATAAACGATTCAACAATTCAAACGTATAAATACTCAAAATATCCAAAATGGTACAATTAGGTAAAATAAAACAATGTTGAAACTCTCTTTCATCTCATTCATCTGGATACAAAGCTGACTAAATATTCTTCTCTCCAATCTCACTTTCTTTTTGTGTCGTTGACTACATCTCTCTGTCTCACATCATTTCTCCCCATACGTAATGCAACATGTATAAACATCCGGAGACATTCAAATTCCCTAAAGAGAGAAAAGCTGCACATCCTATACTCTGCGGTAAACATACATAAACATGCTTGAACACACAGGCACACAGTCCACTGCAGCAGTGTCCAGAGATGAAGTGTGTCCAATCCTCTTCTTCTATCTAGGTCAACTTCACACAAAAGTCTGCACACCCCTTTCTCTCACTTTCTCCATCACTTCTCCCTTTCTTCTTCTTCCTCTGTCCCAATGTCTTGCTCCACTCTTGCCTCCTCTCCTTTCCCCTCTGTGTTTGTGTGTGCATGCACGTCTGTGATCCCTGAAAAGGCTGACCAACAGTTTGAAGATCATTCCATTTATTCTGTTGGCAGTCAATGAGGTTACATTTTTAGAGAAGATAAAATAAGTTAATGTAAAATGTGGTACTATAAATTCATGATATTACTATTCTGCATAAACTGTAAATCACATTAAAATAACTTTTGCTGGCTCCAACTTAGGAGGTTCTGGGAAGATTTTAAAAGTATACAAAGTCCTGTTGACTAAAGAACAGTCTGTACAGGCTTTACAGTCAGTAAAAGGAGTTTCATTCCAAAACTAAATATCCACTGTTGAAAATAAATAAATACACCTACACTTAAAAAATAATTGCTTCCAAAGAAAATGAACAGCATTGTGGGTTTCCTGTTGACTTACAGTATGAGTCATTTTAAAACCTTAGTTAACTAAACTTTTAAACAAAAAGCCAAAAACAAAATGTGCACAATTAACAAATAATACTAAGAGTTAAAAGGTATAGTGTCAAAGGTATACATTTACAGTAGGTCTACATTTATATAATAAGACATGACGTGAAATTGTGTCTGCTTGGTTAGATGGTATGCCCTGCACAACAAAGATAAGTACAGGGGAGTGATGGAACAACTGGTCACATAGCATCCAAGCTCAGAAACATTTACATAAAAAGGACAAACTTCTAAGAGTAAAAGACAGAACATAGAAGAAGAAATTTTAATTAAACCTACAGAAAAATGACTACTGTAATTGTAAGTTTAGCTAATATGAGCATGTTACTTTATCACTCACTCTAGGTAATAAAAATTGGTTGGAGCTTTGTAAAGGTCGAAGAAGGATACTCATAGGCATTATGCACCTGGGATGTGGTTTGCAAGTAAAAGTTCTCTGTTTGCTCTACAACTGCCACTGAGAGGCCCTTGAGCAAGGAAATTGGCTACCAACTGTTACTGTGTGGCAGCTGGATAAATAAACAAACAAAAAAATCCATCTTTAACAGATAATATTTTTATCCAGTTCTTGACTTGACAAGGATCTGCCCTGTACAGTAAAGTGAGCATATTAAGGACTGTATTTACAGAGGGCTATATCACTTCTATCAGACACATTCAACAACCATCATGTTGAAATCACTAGAGAGTGAGTGAAGAGGCCTGTTTGGCTAGCAGCCTAGACAGATGGACTTTAACACCAGGCTAGGGCAACAACATGGCCTACAGGCCAAACACACACATAAAACACACACATGTAACACACAGACCACAGGGAGATGGCCAGTCATACCCGCTTCTCCGCCAAGGTCAGCGACACAGTAAGAAACATTTTATGTTTGTGTGTCTCTGTGTGCGTCGTGGGTTTCACTACATAACTTCGACGTGACTGTACTCACATCAAAGTACAGTACCTTGAAAGTATAAAAATCAGTTTTATGTGATTATGACTAGAAATAGCTCCACCATTTGTATTTTTCTCTCTTTTCTGTAAATGGCAGAACTCTGCCATCTACTCTTGAGCAATTAACAAGGCTAAGAAGCAGGTAAATGAGAGCAAGCCACTGAGACGAGTTGAGAGTTTGACTCATTACTGTTGAAGAAGAGGGCCCTCTGTGTCTGTAGCTAGCATGTCATTAAGACTTGTTGAGGTAATTCCACTCCAATTAGCCTCTGTGTGATATGAGGACCAGTTAAAGAGAGAGTGGAGGAAGACGAGGCCACTCATAGTCAAAGCCACAAAAAACTTGCACAAAAATCTCACCTGATCCCTCAAACAGTTTAACTCATGGCCATTATTACAACTACCTCAGCTTGTTATTAGAAAGGGGCCGTGTGTCTTTTTTACACATACAGTACACATAGGATTAAACACATACAGACTTTCTGTGTCTTCTGACCCTTTCTGGGTTCAGAAGAAGAAATAAAGACCACCCCTGCAAAGATAATTAAAAATTATTCTTTCTTTAAATAAAGCATCTCACTTAAGGGGAAATAGGCAGATTTTCTGTTTCACACAGTGGTTTATAAATAACATACTGTATTTAATGACGGTGGATATTGTCAGTCGGGTACATATGAACAAACCAAACCAAATGTAAAATGACGGTGCGAATGAAAGTTTTTGTTTTACTTATGTGAAGACCTTTGTTAAATGTAATTGTAACATTAAAACGCATTTCAAGGCAGGTTTCAAATCTTTCATGATTTCATGTCAATGCCAAATTGTAATTTTATACTGCCCACCCCACATCAAAACATATTCACTTTATATTAATAACCATAATAACGTTCAGCAACAGTGTTTCCACTTTCATAGTCACATAAATAGGTCCTTCCAATTAACTCACACACTGGGAGCAGTCAAGTAGCTCAAAGATGATTACAGAGGAAGAAGTAGCCAATGTAAGATAATGACACTTATAAAAGCTTTAAAGGCTGGTATAATCGTATGATGTTTTAATGAAGCACCAACAAAAAGCCGCCTGTTTGCTAATTGAAATCGCATGCAATACAAATACTACAGAAGAAGCAGAAAAACTTGCACGCATGCCATGCAGTTTACAAAGGCAAGAAGATCTCTTCTCTGCCTGCCTGCATTTCTCACTCCACTCCTCTTTGCTTTTTTGACTCATTAAATGTCATCCTAACACCGAAAAGACTTTCTTTTTTTCTCCCCCTCTCTTGGTGTTACTTGTTCACCTTCTTTCTCCAAACATGGTAAACAGAGCAGAGCCGCACCACCCAAGTTTGAGAATGTGTATGTGTGTGTCTATGTGAGAGGAAGAGTGTATGTAGCTGCTGAGTGGTTAATAAACATCTCTCCTTTCTGTCTCAAACACACTGTAACCAAACCCATCTTCCTCACAGCCCATCTGTCTCCCTTGTGACTACAACCTAAACTTGAGTGTGAAAGTCACAGAGGGAGATCATTTCTCATGGCTCTTTTATACACTGACTAACAATTTCTAAAATTTGCAGCACACCACTCAGGCAATTCATCTGACAAATAAACCTGGCTCCAGAGGAATGACAAAGGCAGTGGGAACAGGGGTATATTCCGAGAGCCAAAGACTATCTTTTAACTTAACTAATAATTGAACTGAACATTTTTCATTTCATAATTATATTTAAATAATTATGAAATGAAAACGATTCAGTTCAAGTATTGTTTGCCTTTGCAAATTATCTTGATATCTTCACTATACTGGCTGCATGGACTTGGCCCCATTCAACCACAAGAGCATCAGTGAGATCAGGCACTGATGCTGGGTGATAAGGCCTAGCCACAAAAAACATTCAAATCCATCCCGAATGTGTCGGATGGGGTTGAGTTTAGAGCTTTGTGCAAGCCAGTCAAGGTCCACACCAAAATCTTTCATTATGATCTTGGCTGTAAGCACACTGGGTATCTATTGTTAAAACAGAAAAAGTAAAATATTGCCAGAAAGCTAAAAGCAAACTATTATCTAAAATATAAGGAATGGCCACAAATGAAACAAAAAAGGCCAACCTCAAACCGTGAAGGGAGGCATATAACTTTTTAAATTACACATAGGCCTGCAATAAGGATTTTTATTGAAAATAAATAATTGACTTGACTTTTAATTGTCATTTCTTCAGTACTGTTGATATATTTGTCTGATTCAGCCTTCTTTTCAGCAGTGTATTAGCTCATACAAATCACTGAATGATTCATTTAAGACGCTTAATGTGTACAAGTGTTAACGTCTGTGTGTTTGTGTTAGTGAAGTTCTTCTCTGCATGTGTAACACATGCCAGAGTATGAGCATGCGTTTGATGCATGCTCTCTGTGTGTACCAGTTGACACATACACACCCCCGTTTCTGCAAATGTGAGGCTACTAAGCTCCATCACCAAGGAAACCAGCTCGTTGCCAGGTAGCAACAGAGAGATAGACAGAGAGAAACAGTAAGTAAGGAGGAGAACAAGAAAATATTTGTGAGACAAAAAAGCCAAAATTAGATTAAATGAAAGCATTTCCATTTTTAAACATGCTTTATCATTTTCAATATATGCCTTTTTAATTTCATTGTCCAGGGCTTCAGTACATTTTGGAAAAAAACTTTTTGTACTGAACATCAGTTTATTGACATATAGCCTCCAATAAATAGTGCAGCAGAGCTAACAATAAGTGAGGTAGTTGGTATGTTAATGTCAAAATGGTTTTAAGTTAAGAAACCCTGAATTGATTAACCATCTGAAATAACATGACATGATCTCTCCTTGCCTCCCTCAAAGGTTCATTTTTGTTTGTGGAGCAGAGGTTAAGTATCACTCTGTATGTTCTTTTTTTTTTGTGAATGTGGGTGTGCATTGCATTCTGCTTGAGTTTAAGTGTTTCAGTTTATAATTAAATCTGACTTCGAGGTTGCTGAAGATAAGAATTAGATTAGTGTATAACACTCGTTCAACAATGGACATGACACAGAGGCAAAGTTACATCACATCTCTGGACCAATGGGAGTGTTGCTTCTAACTGTGAATTTGTCAGCTTTCATCAGCAGCTGATGTGATATCAGTGGGTCAGCAAAGGATGGGGAAAATGTTTGTGCGTCTTTGCGTGTGTGAATTAATTTATGGTACCTTCTCGCCTTGAATAAAAGGGATGCAAAGATAACCCACAATAAGGTCTGACATCAAGTGAAAGCCATACAATGTAGGCATTTACTACTGCCTCCAGGACACATTTAAGGAATGCACTGTATTCTTTTTGAGGTGGGAATTAGCTGCAAGCCTCAACATACCATAAGCCTGCAAACTCCTTCTCATCAATTCCACTGAGGTAATAATGGCCCTAAGCATTCCTAAACACAAGGTAGCTTCAATCTTCCTGCCATAGTGCCATCTAACATGGCACACTTAAATTGTCTGAGAACATGGCGGATCAGCTGCTAAGCTTCCAAAACATGACACAGCGGATTCTGACTTTTAATATGACACAGCATGTTTACACTGCAGCAGAGCACAGAGGGAAGAAGGGAGGGGGATCACCAGTGAATTGAAGATGGCATTTTAATTAGAACGGGGAACAGACGCGGAAAGACCGAGGCTGAAAGAGAAGGCAGAGTGAAGAGATAAGAACCAAAGACAGGAGAAAAGAGCAGGAGGAGAAAAAAGACAAGGAGCATGCTTTCATATACACATTTACCCTGTTACCCCTTGGCTATATAATTAGTAGGAAAATCATTTCCTTTCATCAGCTGAACTGACTGCAAAGTTTATGCCAAAGTTTAAAAATTTCCTTCAGCAAAATTCAGGCTGAGGTTACTGAACTGAGATGTTTTTATTTTACTTGAAGACAACCTTACTACTCAACACTGTTAATTTTGTTTTACTTAAAGTTACAATATGCGCTGCACAGCACCATGTCCACTGCATCAAATATTCTAGTCATGCTTATGGAATCACAAAAATAAGAAAGTTCTGTATTAAACAGAGATAAATACTAACCTATTTATTTATTTAATACTAAGCTATTTAAGTACTAAGTGTAATAAATGAAATTTACAGTTAAAAGGGAAAGCCATGCTCAAAAATATATAGAAGTACACAAAATAAAATGTCATTTTTTTATTTATCTTTATCTGTTTTTAGGAGTTGTGTAAAAGCTGGATTAAATAACAGTCTTATTTCTTTAGAAATACAGGGTTTTATTAAGCTTGCATGTGTCTCCAACTGGATTTCCCAGATTGAAGTTGTCAAACTAGTACATGAGACAATACAACCAACCCCTGCCTCCCAACTCTCTGTTGTTTTATTGCAAGGAGAAGGTAAAATGCAGTCTGTTTAAACTCCAACTTTAGCTAATGAGATCATTATTTTAAGAGAAAGAAACAAGCACCTGACTGCAGTTAAAGTCAGAGAGTGAAAAAAGCAAAAATACAGGAAATGAAACCCTAAGATTAAAACATACATATATAAATAAATTCACATGGTTGCAGGTGTGGCTCAAGTTGCTTGGCCACATGAATATTTGGCCTTCTTACTGGCTATTCACTACTGCTGTAAAACATTTTATCATTCATTTTATAACCACAGTAAAGACTAAAAAAAGAGAAAACTCTCCACATGAAGCATCTCCAGACACTCAAACACTGACACTGCTTCAAACACAAGATGCAGAAGCGCATTAAAACAGACAACAAACAACCCATTTGCGCAATTTATCTATGTTAGGTCTGTTGCATAGAGAATATGAAGTGTATATCACGCTATGGTAGCTGTTGGGCGATGAGGACGTCATATTTGAGGACCCCCTGGCTTTTTCTTGGTTCTGTTAGTTCTGCAAGTGGGGGCTGTGGGTCAGTTAAGCCGGGTACCAGCTGACCAGCTGAGCATCACTTGAAACAATGTTGAATCTGAGTTAATTTAATGTAGTTTATTGTCAAGGTTTACTATATTGACAACATTACTGTTGGCATGAGAGAGGGGCTACGCTAGGCAGCAGGAGCCTGGATGACATGTTTGCATGCTGTGGTTGGTCAGTTTTTTTATGCACCAACTAACGTGTGTGGGAAAGAGGTAGAAGTGTGGAGTAGAGAGAGAGAGAGAGAGAGAGAGAGAGAGAGACGGAGGGTTAAAATGGAGAGCAGTGGAGAGTAGGGAAACATTTTAAAAGGACACAGAGTTAAAAAAAACTGAGATAAGAACAGAATGGTTGAATAGATAAATTTGTCTGGGCAATGTTTTCAACACTGTGAATGTATGTGTGTACGTGCGTACGCACACACACATGTCCACACTTATACATGCATGACCAGCATGACAGAGCAGTATATAATGTATGTGTAATGGGTATATAATAGTCTGTCCTTGAGTATTCTTATCTATTTTGGCTTGTTTGCAGTGAATGACTTTTTAAAAAAAATCCCAAATTACAATGTTTCTAAAAAAAAAAAATCACAATTCAATTATTTTCGAAAATCATTCAACCTAATTTAATATATTCAAATCAGGTATCAGAGTTGCTGTAAAGAAGTAAATATTTCTTTTTAAATTGTAGCTGTTAGTCTTGTGATGATAGCCACCTCAGAAGAGACACATTTTAATGGACACATACTGTACATCACAAGGTAAGTTACTATCCTACACCGATTGTTTATCAGTTGAATGTTGATTGAATCACTGAGGAAAGTGAAGCGCTATTTTATCAGGTTGCTTAACAGTATTCGAAACATCTTGAAGTGATGAGCTTCACTTATTTGGCACAGCTTCTTTTTCATGATTCCACATCTGCTCCTCTTTATACCTTATACTCCAAATCTCCTGCTTTCATTGATTGGCCAGTTTCCTTCTTTTTACACCATAACTCCTAACACTCATGTGCATACTGTAACTTTCCATCTCTTTTTCTTGCTTCCTCGCACACATAAAAAACCTTGTTAAGCCTACTTGGTCAGGCTATACTAAATGCTAATAGCTAACATGTGGAGTCATATGCTGCCTAACCTTGTAAACCATGTGCTGTGGAAGTGTGGGTTTGAACATGTACAATATACAGTATAGCTACATTATATTTGTGTGAAACACATATTACAGTTCAGCGTACTATAATAATTTTTCATCTGCATTTAAGCTATGCTTACAAAACGCTTCAGGTAAATAGCCCGGAATGCTCAAATGTGACTTTTTAATTTTGTCAGTTTCATGTATATGTAATTGAATTAATCTAACAATGGTAGGCCAAAAGAAGATTTCTAAAGGTATCACTTTCAGGTTTAGAAAAATCTAAGCAATTTTTTGTTTTCCGACATTTTGTAGAAGAAAATAAAACGTAAACCATTCATCAAGAACGTATAGTCAATTTAATAGATAAATGGTAAATGGCCACTTATATAGCACACTCACATACCGATGGCGATGGCTGCCATGAAAGGTGCTCACCTGACCCACCGGGAGCAGCTTGGGGTTCAGTGTCTTGCCCAAGGACACTTCAACATGTAGCCGGGAGCAGGGATTGAACCACTGACCCTTTGGTCCGTGGGCAACTTTACCAACTGAGCTACAGCCGCCCTAGTGTGTGTGTCTGTATATGTGTGTAATAGATAATGGCCTGTGTAAAGCAGCTGAATTGCAAACCCATGTAAATCTACATCTTAGTGTGACATTCTATACTTAAGCCTCCTTCTTTACAGAGGTCTTGGTTTTAAACTGCCAAAATCAACCCAGCTTTGCATCTGGCTCTTCAAGACTGTGCATACACAATTAACACATTGGAGAATTTACAACAGGAAAACAGAGGGGCTAGACATGTGTTCAGCCCCCACAACATAACACAACATAAGCAAGTATGGCTGGTTGCTAAATTTCAGTACTTTTTTCCTTTCATTTCTTTTATTGAGCAAATGTATGCTTGCCTGTGTTAACTCACTGCTTTGAAGTAAAAGGCTGTGTGGGCACTTTAAACCCTTTTAGATGAAGTGAAATATATTATTCACACTAGCCAATGAAAGATGAAGCTTTTTCTGTGTGCGTGTGTGTGTGTGTGTGTGTTTGAAACTCACTGCTTCTACAAACTCCATGCCAGCCAAGAATTGACAGCTCTGGCAAAAAGGTAATGGGTGGCCACCTCTATGGGACCTTGTGTGTATGTGACTCTGCTCCAGAGTGTGTGAGTGTCTGACAGCTTAAGAGCTATTCAACAGGTGTATGCTGCAGTCAGCATTAAGAAACTAACTACAAGTCACACAATTGACAACAAAAGTACACACACACGTACACATACGCATATACAACAGAATACAGTATGTGGCTAAACCATTAATGCAATGTTAGCTGTTAGCTGTTCAGTGAATGCTGATTCACTGAATGACTGTACAGAATTGTAACCTCTTTAACTTGTACATGTGGCTTTCAACTACAATGTGAATTACACTACCTATAACCCCCTTTCTACCTGTACAACCAGGCTCATGGTCCCATGAAATGTTATCATTACCAGTTTAATGTGGTTCGTGCCCTTTTGGTTTGTGCCCTTTTGGAACAATGGGACAATCTTGTGCTATTAGTCATAGAGAAAAGGACAAACTGATTTAATAAAATTAGATGTCAGGTTTAATGTAAAATATTGTGGTAATCTTTTTTACAGAATGTACTGTAGGATTGTCAACATTAAGCACATATATGTTATAATGAAACTCATTTAACTCATCTTCCTGAGGGGAAGCAGTGGGCAGCCACAGGTGCACAGTGCACTTCCACCGAGTGTCTTGCTCAAGGACACATGGTGCATGGGCTGGGATTTGATCCGGGAAACTTCTATATCTCAGTCTGGTAATCTACCCACTGATCCACCAGGTTGCACAATTTCATTTTACACATAATGTAAGTGCAGCATGAAGTCATCACTAAAGATGCACTGCTTTGCAGAAAATAACAGTATTCCAGCAAGTTCCAACTTAATGACATTTTTAAATAAATCTAAATGGTTCTATTTATTGGTATTGAAATGTCTGTGACCGTTACAGGAGGACAGATAAAAACTTTTTGAATCATTGTCTTTTTCCTATCTCGTTTTATCTTCCATTTCTCCAATTGCTTCCTTTCACCTTCTCCTTCTGTGCTTCTGCCATCCATACTTCCCTGCTTTACTCTTACCTCTCTGACCTACAGTAATCCTTCTGTTTCTTTTTCCTCCTCTGTCTCTATACTCTGTCACTCTCTATTCATTATTCATAACACAGTCACAATTGGCATTAAAGGACCCCGCAATATCACTCTGGCAACAACGCAGCAAAAGCAGCCGCAATGGATCATGGGAAACTGGGTCACCTCCCAGGAGCAGGAAGGTGCGGGGGGTACAGCAGAGGGAGGTCGCTGTCACACACTGACACACCTGATAGTTGTCCTACAAAGGAGGAGGACAGGAAAGAAAAAAGTGATGAGAGGAAAGAGAGCGGAGAGACAGTATGGAAATCAGACAGGTGTGACTATTGAGCCAGATCCAAAAAGTGTCGCAAAAACCAAGGACTGTGTGTGACCAATGGTTGAACAGATACAGTACATACATAAGCCTTCTTATCCACATTCTTCCCAATGGACAATGGCATACATACTTGTGTGTACATCTAACTGATGTTCTGAACATGAGCGAAGCAGTTTGTTCTAATGCCATAAAATACTTTTTTCATCACTTGTCCTTGTTATATTTGGATTACTAATTTGTTATGCATTATGCATGTACTGGGGAATGCTGGGTAACATCACCTACAAGTTTATACAAACTATATTCAAGTTCTTGTAGATTTCTTCCCATTTCCTAACAAAACAGTATCTACAGTTTAAATTCTACACTTTTCTGTGGTCAGCTATCAAAACTTAAATAGTGGCACTACTTTCACTGCACCAGGATATTTTGTAAATGGTTGACTGTAGAAAATACACTTAAGTATCAACATGTTCCATAAAATGCATGCAACTCTGCTGTCTGCCATAAAATTACACTTTTGTCATGCCTTGATTCCATTAAAATGGAACAGAGGAGTGGAAACAGCAATTTATTGTGTGAGCAAGGCCACTTTATTGATAAAGACCAATCTACCTTCCTCCAGCCTTTCCGCAATGTATGCTAAAAACCCAGAAGCAAACTATAACTGATATTCATCTTTTGATGTAAATTCACTATTACACTGTAGATGAGTCACTGCATGAATAAAACAAATACTGGAGAAGGTGACTACATTCCAGGGGGTCCTGAATGATGACTGTATAAAATATAAGGACCTTCTTTTGGATTTTGAGCTCAAGTTCTTTTTTGAAAAATCTAAATTTTAATTACCTTAAAGCTTAATCTTAATTCACATCTCTTCCTTCCTTGATAAATACCTTTACGTACCTCACTTTATTATTTTATTTGACTAAAAAGCACATGTACTTATGTTAATACTTTCAGCTTACATCACACAAACAAGTACAGAAACTGTCTGTCACATGTTGCCACAAAGGAAGAAAACAGAAACATCTGTTTCTATGGGAACCCAGCCTTTGATGATGCAGGAAAAACACACTAACCCCACTAGCAAGTGTGCAGATGAACACACACACAGACAAGCCAGTGTTCTGCATTATAGGGACATGCCTTATTGACAGCCACAGTTTCAGTCCAGGGTGTGTACATTTATGTAAACTGTCACCTTGAGTCTCTGTAGGAGTGAGACAGAAAGGGTCAGAAAGAGAGTGAAAGAGTGTGTGTCGTTGCCAGTTCCCAGACCAGATGGCTAAATGTCACTGAATACCACACCAACATCACTGCTCTTCCTAATAGATGCAGTACACGTTGCAACAAAGCATCACCTATTAATTCAGGGAGCAAGTGAGCTGAGGTTTCTTGTTGAATACATTTTCAGACACACTTTTTGTCTGTGACCTCAGTGCATCTAGAAGACAGCAAAAGACAAAGCACAAGCACACACCAACAAATATTATTGATTAAGTCTATAATGGAATGTACCTGTGTAGTTTTTAGTTTCTACTACTAAAGAAATCAACTGAAATTGTTTTGTAATACACTGACTGGAGTATGACTGATCGGGAGCTTTTAGCTCAAAGTAGTAATGTGCTAGTGTGACATTTGCTTTACTCCTCGGGTGATGTCACATTCTGTTTTTATGACTGGTATATACAAATATATAAATATTTGTATGGATTGATAAACACACACAAATACACATGCAGAGTATTAATTACACCTGTTCACCACCCTAATCTGCCCAGAGATCTACTGTGCACTTCCACTGCCTTTGTTGCCATGGCTCTAATATTTGCTGTATATGTAATTTGTCTCATGTGGGTGTCTAATTTTGGGATGCCAGTGATGGGATGACACAAATAAAACATATTTTCCATTAGAAAGTTACTTGGCTGAACAGCAACCATATTGTGATCAAAAGAGAAGAGAACGAAAACTTTTAAGCGTGCATCAGTATACTGTATATGTGCTTCATCCACATAGATGAGGAATCAACATAGTTATTTTTCAAGGCATAATAACCAAAGAAGAAGAATCCCATAAATTAAGCTTTGCATCGTCCTATGCACGTATTTTGCATGTGGAGGAGTAGAAATTTCGAATATTAAAATGTAAATTTTAAAAAAGTATGTGCATGAGTTATCCTAACTGCACAAGAGTCTCCTATAAAAGACCACAGAAACAAAACAATTATTTTGATGTTATTAAGGTCTGTCAAAGCCTCCTTTAATCAATACTTTAATGACAGCATTGCCAGCATATGCTTCTTCATTTTTCTGAGGGACCCTTGACCTAGACCATTAAAACTATTTCTGCTTGATTACTAGGTCTTCTCATTTAGTATAATTTCACAAAACCAACAACTTGAATTACAGGGCAGAACACAACAGTGCGTTGATCTGAGTTGATCAGAGGGAGGGAAAGCAAGGAGGAGAAGAGTGGGTTTATTTCAACCCTCATCCTAGCACTACCTGAAGTCACTTATCATAGCTTTAAGTGAATCGCATTTGCCATAAAGGCAAATAATGATAAGAATGTTTCTGACAGAAATGGGGACATTAGGACTGACACATCTCCCTGTGGTAAGGTTGTACTGAGAACTTTGTGTTTCAGTGATGGACAGAAACATTACTCTCACTTTCTCTGTGTGCTCTGTGGGAGCTGTAATGTGGGTCGATCTGAGGCAGAGGTGGACACTTTTAGCTCAGTAAAAATATCCTGCTCGATCTCTTTCTCTTCTTTTTCTCCCCCTTTGCCTCTCATCTTGTCCACTGGCACATCTGGAACTTCATGCAAATGATCAAACACTCACTTCTGCATTACTAGCCTCTCTCAGACTGTTATGTAATGTTAATAATTCTTGCCTTGGCGTAAGCATTAGGAAAATTTTATTTTAGTTTCATAAGACTCATTTGACCTGATTTAACATGACTTGATTGCCAAATTTGTAACTGCGCTGACTACCAATGCACCATTATACAAATTCACAAGCATATAAATCTATAGACCCTATATATTTCCTCCCACACAAAAACTCACGGACAAAGCTATACAAATACAAGCTCAAAAGCTGGTCTAGTATACAGGTTAAGTGTATACAAGGAAGTATATTCGAAACACTTTTAGGGACTTACACAGGAATCAGGAAATACAGTACATGAATGAGACAGCGTTATAAAAAACAATACTGATCTGCTGCTTCTGGTTCAAACCACAGATTCAGATTTAAAGGCAGACACATAAAAACACAAGGTTACACATTTGTCACATCAAGAAAGAGGAAGAAAAAAGAAGGAGGGAGAGGTCATGAAGTTTGTGTGGAAATCTCCCTATCTTTATCACCAAAATGGGACTATTAAAAACAAGGGAGGAGGAGAGAGGGTAGAGGAAATAGTGTTGTAATGAATGTGGTGCCACAGCTGCCATCATTTAAAGTCTTTATCTTTCACTTTTATTAGAGGTGGAGGAGGAGAGACAAAGACTCTGTGTGAAAGAGAGAGAAAGAGAGAGAGCAGAGGACAGGAGGGACAGACTGAGGCAGCAAGAAAAACACAAATTCTTAGTTATTGTATAATTTCAGTACAAAGCTATTATTCATCGTATATCGCTTGAGCACTTATGTTAACATTATATTATGCTTTAGTCACACTCTGTTTAACAACTATGCCAATGAAGTTCTTCAAAACAGAGACAGAAAAATTAAGCGACAAAAAGCTTCACCTCCAGTACAATATTTTTATGCTAATTACATGTCAAGTTTAAAAGGGTGGAGTAAATTTATTTTAAAATTTTGTTAAAACCCCAATGAATGAGACTTTTCTGATACCAATTTTATGTGACATTAGAGCATTACAATAGAATTCCTTTGTACAGAAAGAATAAAAGAATTAATTATGTTTTGCTACAGCAAATAAACTATTCAGAAAAAAATATAACTTGCCGTAAAGATCATAATTTTTTCATGAGCGAGGGTAATTTCTACTTACACTACAGCCCTGCAGCAGTAAAGAATGGCTCCAAAATGGCTATAAATTTAGAGCGAATGGTAAAGAAGTCAAGCTTTGTTGAAGTCATAACTTTGGAGTTTGACAGCACCACAGTCTCTGTCACAAATTGTTACTGGGGTATTCCTTAGTTACTCTGGAATAAAATAAAGGGGAACAACATTTATAATTTACAAATAATGACTCCCTAGGCTATTGCACGGCTGAAACACGTTGCACTGCAGAAAACCTGAAACAGATTCTCTTCTGTGTTGAGGGACCTACTGATGTGTATAAGAACTGATAAAATACAGTAGTATTCAACTGTTTATATATAGAGGGCATAGTTAAACACACACACACACACTCGCCTATACAGGTAAATGTAATACTAATAATTGCATCAAATTCCGCTATAGTTGTTCACACACCTACATACACTGCAGGACGAGCAGACGCACCAACATACACACAGCTACAGCTTTATCCCAATGCATAATCAGTGGCTGCATTCCATTACCATTTTTTAGAGATGCACACACATAGCCAATCACCACTACCACCACACAAGAATGCAGAGCAATATTGTTTATATAAGGAAATTTAGATTCTAGATAATGATTTCTCTGCATCATCTAGCAACCACCAAAATAGCACCCAAGTGAACATCATGTTAACTTGATCCTTTAAAGCAGAAATGATGGGGGAAGACAGACGGAGGCCGGAGGTCATGCCGAGACTCAAGAACAGCGACCACATGGTGGGTGCAATAAATAGTCTTTATGAGGCTTAGCTAAGGTTATTTCATTAACTCAAATGAAATTCAAGGTATTAATATTACCTTATCTAAATAAAAAGGACCTAAATGCCTACACTGAGTTAAGGGAGACTAAGAAAGTCACACGTAAAACTGGTGAAGCCTCACTTGTTAGGTAAATGCAGTGGAGCACATACAGTCTAAACGTTTGGTAACTATATTAGAAACACAAGAAATGAACGAATCTTAACAAATGTGTAACAATGGTTATTTCTTTAGCATGTAAAAGCTTATTGATATCAGTTGCACAACTCCATATACATACTAAAATGTAATTAAACTATTTTTAAACCTATAGTAGTGCTTTATCGGGGCGGCCTGGTGGATGAATGGCTAGAGCATCAGCCTGTGATACAGTTTCCTGGTTCAAATCTCAGGACTAGCTCCCCATGTTTCACCTATGGCTGCCCACCTCACCTATCTAATGCCACACAATGTTTGGAAGAGTGGTCCAGTGTAGTTACAATACAACATGTATAATTCTTTAAGGCCAGCTTTAAACAAAATAAATAAAACCCTCTGACACTTTGCCTTCACAAGTCATTGTATTAGTGCATCCTGCATAATAAAGACAAAGGAATGCTTCCAGCAACTTCAGAAAGATGTGATGAAAGGCAGTTCAAGAAAATGCACCAGTTCATATATTATTCTTTGAAACAGTTAAATAATTTATTAAGAAATTATGTCAAGTTTACAAATAGCATTACTCTGTGAAGGCTAGAAAATCAGTGACTCTATGGTTAAAACTAGACTCTTCATGGGATGCAAAACACTTAATGCAGTCACCTGTATCCAAGTCATATGCTTTGTACCTGCAGTTGACACCTATCAAATTAAAATTAATCTACTTGTAACACTTAACAAAAAATATCATCCATGAACTGAACTAGTCAAAGTGCAGCATGTATTTCATCCCTGAGAGAAGACACTTTCTCACACTTTGGTTCCTACCCTTCTCCTCTGTAACCAAGGACAGATGAGGAGCATCACTACGGTTACAATATCCATGACAACCTCTCCCGCTGCTATTATTGGGCATGTCGTCAAGGAGATGGAACGGCACATTATGGGATGCAGACAGAAATAGAAATCTTGTACTGGAAGCAATACAACAGATTTCTGGTATTGCATAAGAAAGACTTGTGTGAGAGGGTGCCATATTGAAACTAATACAAGGGCTGAATTAGTTTGAAAGGTAAATCTTAACACCATTACGATATTGAGCCAGAGTCTTCATTAAATATTGTATAAGCCTTTAGTTTAATTTGCAAATGAGTATGGGAAGAAATAAAAACTGTGTGGGTGAAAATCACACAGGGGTAAGCACAATGTATCACATCAAATGACAAAAAAATGACAACAAAACTCATTCAAGGAGGAGGATGACAGAAGTATGAAATAACACAGGGGCTTCATGGTGAGTTAAATTAAAAATGCTTTGATGCAGGGATTGTTTAAAAGACTCCAGTGGCTCAAATTCATGTTAGGCTCCATTTAATGAGTGGGTTACATCACAGTTTGCAACACTCAAATGCAATTATATTATAGGGAGGTAAACATCGAGACAATAGGCAGGTGTCTGTGATAGTAAGAAAGTAACACAGGTTCATTCTTCCCAAATGAGGAATCATCTAAATGTCATTAAACTCACTAGGACACTTGTGGATAAACCTGTAATTTAAATAACTGTGAAAAATCATGAAAAAAAATATTCTTTGGCAAATTAGCCAACAAAATGTAAAATGGATTCTGGCTGTCTTTTGTTACTGTCTTGCAAACGCAATGTGAGTGTATTGTGTATATACAGGGGCAGCTGTAGCTCAGTGGTCCATCTTCAGACCACAGGGTCAGTCTTTCAACTCCCGTTCCCTCTTGGCTATATGTCAAAGTGTCCTTGGGCAAGACAATGAAACCTTAGTTGCTCCGGGTGGGTCAGGTGAGCACCTTGTATAGCAGCCAATGCCATCAGTGTGTAAGTGTGCGAATGATGGGTGAATTACAAGCAACATTAGCAACATTCTAAAGCACTTTGGATATAAGCAATATATAATCAATAATGTCAGTTGTCAAAATGAATGCAAATTGTTTAACATGCACTAATGTGCATCTCAATCTTAAATACACTATATTGAGCTAATATTATTTTCATATTTTTGGGCGACCCTGAAATGCATGCAAGCATATTTTATTTTCTCACTTTGTAATTAACCATGCTTTGTGCATGATTACATATTTGCCAACCACTGACTTATCTAAACTAGCTCAAACTTGAATACTTCATTTAACTTGTATACTTGGTAATACAATCGACATACACAACAAAAGTACAAACTATTTCTCAAGCATGCACAGCCTCTTGTTCATCGGCTTGTTCTATGCTGTCTGTCAGAAGGTTATAAAACTAATTGACCACAGCTGTGGTGGTGGTTGTGAGTGGATCTGTGTGCGCGTGTGTGTCATATCTTTTCATTAACTATGGGTGTCACCAGTGGGATAAAAAATAACTCTGCAAGAATAGAATACCTGAAAATAGGTTCATTTAGGAGGCCAAACTTTTCAAGCAACTGTGTGTCTGCATGAGAGCAGCCAGAGGTGCTCCTTGCCAGTAGGCAAGGCAGGCAATGGCTTGGGGCCCCAGGCCAGTAGGGGACCCCCGAGGGGTGACAAAAGTTAAACTATGTACAGCACTGACTTTGTGCAAAGTTTGCAATGACACTACCAGTCGCAGACTTTCCTAAAAGGGACCTGACTCTCACTCAGTTGCAAGTAGCGCATGATTTAAACCAACAGGTCTAACGAAACAACGAAAATAAGCTGTGAAAATGAAGAGGAGTTATTATTCTGGGAGCAAAAAAAGAGGAACAGTAGAAAAAGCAAGATAGTGGTTAAGTGGAGCATTGGAGATAATAAAGATTAAATATAATAAACTAAATAGCGTTAGATAAATGTTGTCAGTGTCGCTGTAATTGTGGTGAAGAGACAGTTGAACAGAATATCCATTGGGGCCACCTAGTTTCTTTTGTTTACTTTAACATTTACCATGAGTTGGCTCAGCTAACTAATTAGTAGAGCAGCCTAATGTGTCCAGCTTTGCTGGAGTCACCGGAAGTAAACTTAGCTGGCAGGCTGCAAATAATCAGCTAACTCAGACAATAATAATTCTGTAGTAAACGGATGAAAGTGCACTATATGAAGTATTACTCCACATGGTGTATTACTGTAAGTTATTAGGCTATTTGCAGTGTGGTCTGGTATGTATTTTATTGTATTTTCCCTAGCTTAAGTATAGCGGTTTTACGATGCATACATTTTTGCCTAGGGCCCCAACAGACTTGAGGACAGCCACTGAGCACAGGAAACAGACAAGCATTAAAAATGTGTTCATGGTGTTTACAGAAACTGAAACAGTAAGACTTGCTGTTACTATTTTCTAGTATATCGTCCCATGAAAACTAAGTACATCAAACACTATACATTACTTCGCTTAAATGGGATAATATACTTAAATGTACTTTCATGAATACTCAAAATACTCATCATAGTCACACTGATCATCAACAACATTAAAACCACCTACCTATTTTTTAGCCCCCCCCAACCACTAATACAGTTCAAGGCATGGACTCCACAAGACCTGTATAGGGTAGTCCTCTGCTATTAGGTGCAAAGACTTTAGCAGCATTTCCCTTAAAGCATTTCACAATTTTGCTGATTTTTAACTTTTCTATCGTTCTAGTTTGGGGAGTACATAAATATACTGTAAAGGTAGTGAACAATGTATGTTCTGACAGCTGTGGATCATGGCCAGCATTACATTTTAGCAACTTGTGTAACAGTCTTTTAACGACTATTGGTACAGATGGTTAAATAGCCTACTGCTGCCTATTTTATCCCACACATTGGCAAGTACCACTGTAACATGATGTGCAATGTTATGCGCTTTAACTGTCAGTGGTTGCGGTACTGTGGCTGATTTGTGTACATTACAATCTAACTTTGATTGGGGACTAGTTATTTTGAAAGTCAAATCTTTAAACATATACATCATGTGTGTATATTATGTTCCTTCTGAATCATACAGTTTACAATTTGCTGAGTCGTCCTTCAAATTTGAATATTACATAATTGAAAAAAACTGAATTTCTTAAAATATGAAAAACTAGTTGAGAGCTTTAAGAATTTAAGAAAGCCGTTAATTGTTTGATCACTAACTGTAATATGATAAGCTAAACTTGCTCTATAAAGTCAAATGCTGGCTCTGGCACATGAAGAAGGTAATAGAATTGCTGTAAGTTCCTCCTACAGAATCCAGAGGGAGATACTGTAAATAGAGTAGGTGATCAGATTGAGAACATGAAAACAGCTGTCCTCCCTCAATCATATTTACGCTTGCACTGACTCATAGATCTGTTCTGACACTACATCATCAACACAGTAAAATACATGCAAACAAGTGTTATCTCTCCACTTACAAATATAAAGCAAGCCCAAAGAAGCTTTATGCCTAGACATGGTCAAAACAGACACCTGGACAATAAAACACTTCCTAATACTAATAAAAATCACAGAACCAGCACACTATTACAGTTCAAAATGTTCACATACTGTGCATAACAAGTAGTCTGAAAACCCCAGTATAGCCACAATTTGGCAGCAGGCAGACAGACAGACAGAAAGAGAAAGAAAGAAGTAAGAGAGAGAGAGAGAGAGACAAAGATTGACAGATGTTACTTGGCCTAGAAGGGATTACTGTCCTTCTCACACTCATCCAGTGGCATACATCTGCAAGCTGACTTAGACACACAGAAGTACTTTATCATATAAACACAGTGCAACACAAAGATTTACCACGGTAAGCAGCCAGGTTGACAGAATTACATAAGAGGTTTGGCAAAAACAGTCAGTCTTGAAGTTTTGAAGCTACAGATATACTTATTTTATAATAATTTAGATTTTATTTATAATTATTCATGTTGCATTAAGTGTATTAGACTAGATGACACATTGGCAGCCACAAAACCAAGCTTTTTTCCCCATTTAAGACAAGTTAGTCATCCAGAAGAGCTTAATCAAAAGAGCCATTTTCTCCTTAGACAAAATGTTCTTTTGTCGACAACAAATTAAAAATTTCCTTTGATCAAATCAATCCACATAGTTTTATTTGATGCTTAAAAATCATCTGTCAAAATAACAGAAGCCCTAAGTTTTCTTTACTTTCATTTACTTTTATTACTACTCAAAGACTTTCTACCATAACATCGATTTTTTTATTTATCTACCCCTCTCCACAATCTTTGTCACTTTTTTCACTCCACCCATCTTGTTATTCACCTTTATGAACCAGTCAGTGTCATACAAAATCTCCCACTCCTGGCTGTTAGGTACATGAGAGCTAATCTCTCACAAACACACGCACACACACACACACACACACACACACACACACACACACACACAGGGGAAGGAGCTGGAAATTTGCAAATGACACATTAAACAGAAATGCTAATTGCCAGAATAATCTGCTCATGAAATGTTTCACATTCACCTGATATAATGTGAGTCAAGGTTAATACATCAAAAAAGTAAACTCAGGTCGTAGAACATGGAAACAAATCCTAGAGACCCTGTCTTCCAAGACTGGGAAACAAAAACTAAATAAATAATTACCAATGGCCAATCCACCAAGAATTTAAATAAACCAGCAGCTACAAAACCAAAAAACAAGCAATGCATTCAGCTGTAAAGCAGTCAAAATATTTACTCACCAGATTGGAGTTGGTGGCATTTGAGTCATCCTCTGGGAAGGGGATGTAGACGGCTAAGGCCACACAGTTGGCGAAAATGGTCATCAGGATGATGATCTCAAATGGTCTGAATAAGGAGTTAGGGAATATACATACCATAACAACACAAGTGCAGAGACATTCAAACCTATGAGGTCTTCCCAGGTCTACTTGTTCCTCTTAATTGACATTCAACTGGTCTTGGTCTTGACCCAAGTCAATTTTAGATTGAATCACTGTTTTTAAAAGTGTAGGATTCAAGTAGGTTTTCAATTATCCATGAATAGCTCTAGTATGCACCAGAAAATAATAAAAATTCTTCTGTCCTTTCTAAACACACCAAGGCTTCATATCAGCCATATTTTAATATGTCTGACATAACACTAAGAGGCATTTTAAAACAAACTACACCCTCACATAGGCAGCAGTATATATACAATATCCTGTAGATACAAGAGAGTTCAGGACCAGTGTGCAAAACGAAAGAGATCAAAGCAGCTCTGTCTGTCCTATTGTTAACAATAAGACATATTGGGTCACTTAGGAAGTTCTTTTTGTATGCAGGGGGATTGAGGGAGACAGTGCATGCCCTAATATGGGTGCAGCGAGGAGCAGGCCTGTCGCGTGGAACATGGGATGTGGACAAAGAGAGAGTTAGAGCAAGATGGAATGAGAGAGAGGAGAAACAGAGAGTTTTTATTTGGAACGGTCCTTGAGAGGGGAGTGACCTCATTATTTTTGGCCTCTGAGACAGAGGGAAAGATACAAAGTGAGAGAGAATGGAGAGTGCCGAGAGAAAGTGAGCGAGGAACGGAATGTGAAGGGGAGATAGAGGAGTCCTGCTTTTCATCAACACAATTACTGCCACTGCTGTCACCTCCCTCCACCTGTCTTTTGCCATGCTGCTACACCTTTCTTCCATTCTTACCTTCCTTCCTTCCTTCATCCTTTCTACCTCACTTCCTTCTTTCCCTCTTGACAACATGTCAAATTAGTACAGGCTCCAGACCTTAATGTGTAAAACAAACAGCAATCCTATCCAACAAACCACATTAAACCATTTGTGCATGATTTCAACCTTGAAAACAATGTTTAAAGCTACATTATGTAACTTTTTTTAAAAATTTAAGAAACACAAAATGTATATTTATTGTATAGAGGAGCTGTTGGCGCCTCCCATGATGTCATAATCACAGTGCTGGCATTAATGCAGAGACATGTGCTTCAAAAGTTTCTGAGTGACGCTTGCTCTTCTTACCAATCAGAGATTTCCACTTGATGACACATAGCGGCATTCTTATTTAAAGTAGGGAAAGGGAGGGTCAGGCAGAGCACAGTGGACTTATTTCAAATCTCTTTTCCTAGCACTAGCTAAGAATGCATATTCTGACTTTAATCATCTGATGCACTTAATTTAACTCTGCTGGACTGACACAAGTGTCAATTTACACAAGTGGAAAGCCAATGAAAGATCATGTCCTTGTTGCCACACTGTAATTAAAGGTTGGCTGGGGCACATGTGCAGAGAATCAAGAGTCAGACTAAACTAAAAAAACCTGAATTGTTTCACTTACAGCTCAAATAAAAAATTGAGTGAGACTACCATTGGTGATAAGATGACATCCTGTCCAAACCAACAGACAGACCAACAGACAAAAGTTTGATAAATGTATTATTTTTGTATCTAAGCCTGCATCTTGATTTTTACCAAACACATTTGGTTTAAACTAGGCTTAAATTACAGTAAAGTGATAAAACTGTATGACAAATAAAGTCCTGGATTTAGTTAAACACAACAGGAAGAAGTAAACTTTACAGCTTTAACAGTCTTGTACTTATAATCACACTAGCAATCTTAAACAGACATGCTATTCATTTTAAAACTTTTAACTACTGTTATTTAGCCCTGCCGACAGAGAACCATCAGTTGGGAAAATAAAAATCTGCTTGCATTTTATGATTGAGCTAATACCTTGTTTATGTTTGGATTAAAGATTGACTCTTGAACATCATGGGCCACGAGATCATTCAGCCTGGGACCAAAAGGCATCAAAGATAATCACTCACCCTTTTACAGGGGCCTCATTAAAACACACTCCAGACATGCAGGGACCCTAATAAAAATGGGCCTGTGACTCATTCTGGGTTTCTGACCCATAAATTTAAAAACCCTTGAGGTCTGCTTCCATCAACATGATAATAAATCTGCTGCCTGCTGTGCTGTTGATACCCAAACAACACTTGGAGGAAATTTTAAGTGTGAGTAAAGAATCAAAGTCTATAGATAATGTAATGTTCATTACTCAGAAAACAAAGCAAAATGGAATCTTTAATAGCAAAGAAATATTAGCTTTGGGCAAAGGTCTTTAATGCTAAGAGGAAAGACTAAATCTAAATAGTAAATTCAGAATGTTTCACATGATGCCATTCTCACCAGGGTACTACTGTCTGAGACATTTTGAAATTTACCATTTACATTTAGCATT
Organism: Channa argus; assembly: GCF_033026475.1. Classification (NCBI taxonomy): domain Eukaryota; kingdom Metazoa; phylum Chordata; class Actinopteri; order Anabantiformes; family Channidae; genus Channa; species Channa argus. Next base: position 9,292,104 of record NC_090217.1, read on the forward strand.
TTTACAAGCTAACTGATTACACTTACCTTAAACTGTCACACTGGGATTGCAGCCACATACACACCAGGTCTGAATAACTGTTATTTTCTCTCATTCTCTGCATTCAGCAGTTGCATCATATAAACACCACATGCAGCTCACAATAAACAGATAATCTCTTTATCTTGACAAACCCAAATAAGAAACCGGGGATATACTGATATTATCAGGGACAGCAAGCCGAACACTCTGCTGCGTTGTGCTGTGAATATTTATGCTGAGAATCTTTACTGATTGAGCTGTCACTGTATGCAAACAGCATAATGCCTTATTTGACTAGAAATAATATACTATATAAACTGTTATCCAAACTTTTGTGTGTGTGCATGTGTGTAAATGCTCTCTATGACACCTTTTTAAAAGTACCACTTAGCATGGTTTCATATAGAGAACATTTGTTTCATATAGAGAACAAACACCTGTCCCCACTATCTCCTTGTCTCTCACATTGACCTTGTAGTGTGCAGGTAATACTAAATTATATAATTACACAACAGAGTGTTTAAGGCCTTTATCACCTATGTGTAAGCATGTATGTGCTCCTCAAGAGTGTTTATGCACATTCTCTAATCTAAGCGTGCCTTTCCAGTGTATGCATGAGCTCAGACAGACCCAATCGACCTGTTGAGAGCAGTAACTGTAGTCATGGTAACAGAGGAGGAAAAGAGGAAGATTTTGGATCTGCTATCTCTAGAGGAAGAGGCACTCACAGAACAGAGGATACACCCAGGCATACACATACATGAACTCTATAGAATACAAACAACTCATGGATGCTTAAATACACACAGAACAAATGCATACTGTGTGCGAAGTCATCCACAGAGTAATGTTCAAACACATGCTGCATTCAAACAGGCCCACACTGCAGCTATAAAAGGCATCCTAAGTAAAGCAGTTATACAGACAAGCCGAAAGACAGACTGATGGGGATTTTTAAACTACTGAACGACCAAATTTGCTGTAATTCCTCTTTTGTTCTGGTTTCTTATGGCTAACACTCTATGCCTTTCCCTTATGTTCCCTAAGAGACCACCTGCTTATCCATTTTCTTACCTAAAATCATTTCATTCCCCCACTTTTATCTCGCTGCCAGTCTGCTTCACTCTCTTCCTCCCCACTTGTGAGAGGTGCTAAAATAAATAGTGTTGTGGGTAATGAATGCACAACTGTCACTGACAGTGACCCTGAGGGTTTCTGCATGATGCAGTTATGAGTTAGTTATATCACTTATTATTGGATATTTAAAGAATTTCTTGTCATACACATTTTTTAAAGCTGCCGGCTGGTACAAAGAGTGGAAATCTAATATTAATATTTTCAGTATTTTGAATTCTAGCGGTTGGAATGACATAAAGTAAATTACTAAAAAACAATATTTTTTAGTAAAATCAATTGTTATGTATGAAAAACTGGACACTGACACAGCTTTTTTGCTATGATTGTGACATGTAACGTGAAAAAAAGTTCTAGAGCTTTTAGTACACCAACAGAAAAGACTCTCCATTGTACTTCTGCTTATTAAAGATTTAAATATTATCAACCTTAATGTATTCTAATTTGATAAAATCTGGAAACACACACACAAGTCTTCTAACTTACCTTGTTCTTCCTCAGCAATTCACGCCTACCTTTGTTCTGTCTTTTTACTTGTTTACCTTTGCCATCCCTCATTACGTAGGTACACTGGTCTATCACCTGTCAACATTTCAAATTTCTCTGTAAAATTTTTTACTCTCTCTCCCTCTCAGGATGATGTTGATCCTCATGTGGACCCTCTTCTATTATAGATTACTTTGACTATGAGACTGACCACTTCTTTTTCTCTCCCTTTACCCTCTATTTCACCCTAAGGAGAAACCAAGTCATTATGATGAGGAGCTTAAAAAAAGAAAAGGAAGAGGAAGAGTATAAAGAAAGGATGGAGCGGGGACAGCAGGAACAGAGAGATTTGGAAGGACAGAAGGAAGCAGAGACATATTAAATGGTGGGAAAGACTCAAAGGTAGAAGATAGAGGAAGCAAAACTGGCACAGAGGCATGAATTGACCAGGGAGAGAGAGGAGGGGTACATAACATTTAGAAAGAGGTAGGGGTGAGGGGTGTGAAGGAGGGATGAAAATGACACAATTTGTATTATGCCCATGTGAGAAAAACATAAAAAAAAATGTAAGATGAAAAGGAGTGGAGGAAAGGGGGGTGAGATGGGCCCTCCGCCTCCTCCTGGTGATATAGGAAGGGGAGAAAGGATTAAAACAAGTAACTAGAGAGCAAATAATCACACAGACACAGGAGACAGGGTGATTAAGAAATAAAAAGGGATACATAAAAAGTGATAGTAAATTAACAGAGAAGTGTGGTCCATTCTTAACTTGTTTACATTCTTTAACTGGAATATAAAACTTTCAAGTTGTCATGGATTTTTTTCTACCTGCATTTATCGATCAATGTACCCACTCTCATCCTATTTTCTATAGATTTATACATGGAGTCCACATTGAAGGGATGCAAAAAAGGTTCTGGACAGGTTTCCCTCACATTATCCAATAATAATGAATTTATTAGTGACGTCTACTGTCAAACTCTGAAAATATGGCACTGTTTTAAAAGTGAACTTGTTGCATGTATATTGTAACAGTATGAAACAAGCCTCGTGTCATGCTTAGACTGAAGGATACTTCCATTCTACGATGCTGATGCATGCCCTGCGGATGGGGTTCTTGAGCGTGAGGCAGAGTAGCGCCCGTGGCGGCCTTGTGGCCGTTGTTGTTGTCTGTTTCTTGGGCTTAGAGCTATAGTGCTGTCTCTTTCTTTGTGTGGAACTGGCCGTGGAGATGGGCCCGCCGCCTCCTGACCCGAGCCCCGCCCCTCCACCCGATGCGGCGTTGCCCATCATCTTCGCCTGCCGCGCAGCGTCGATGGCCGCCTGCCAGCTCAGCGCCGCCCCCGGTGTAGGGATGTGCTCCGGAGCCAGGCCCACCACGCCCACCCCGTGGTTGACCCCGCTGCCTCGTCCACCATGGTCGCCATGGCTACTACTGCCACTGTGCTCATTGGTCAGGCCAGGGGGAGGAGGCCGAGTCAAAGGAGAGTAGTCGGAGCCTGCAGCGTAGAAAAGAGTAAAAGAAGAAGAAAAATAAATTTGCAAACCACAGGTAACTCGGTAAAGTCTTGAAACATCAGTGAGTAAGTGATTCCTTTTTTGATTTAATAGATCACGCATGGTTCTTGAGGGTGTCAATTCTTTAAATTGCTGATATATCAGTTATTAAAGTGCCACTTGACAAACAGACTTATTCTATGACTATGAATGTTTAGTTCCATTGCATATTATAAATAGTATGTTCTCCATTTACATGCACATAAAATATTTGACATACACCAACAACATACTCATGCAGTCAAGTGTCTAGAAATCTTATGTCACTTGTCAAATGAAAGCATTGATTGTGGAGCACTAATGGCAGGGTTCCAGATAAATGGCAGATAAATGTTCAGAGTAGAATAAAACAGAAGGATGAGAAATGACAAAAATCTCAGTGACCTTACATGCATCTATTTGTATTATCCAGACAAATAGTAGGAATGAGAAGCGAGTAAGAGTGCAGATTATCCATACTGTATGCTTAGCCAGATTAAAGACAGTTATATTATCCTGTCAGCTTCCTTTTCCCTCTGACATGTAAAAAAGGATTCAAAAAATACACAGTTGTGTTGGACAGTTGTGTTAGCTTTGTGTTGTAATTGATATTAATTTAAAGGCAATCATGCAACCGCACATAAAATATATACTAAGTCTAACAATGGAGTAGAACAGCATTTCTTAATGTATATAATCATGTGACGCATACATGTAAATGTACGCTGTAACAAATACTATAGAAATGTACTGACTCTTGGCACTGAATTATATACAGTAAGTTTATATGCATCAGACTCAATGCATGTTTTAGCACTGGCAGCCGCATGTGGAAACAAGATCTATCTTAGCAGTGGCAGTTAAATGTAAATATTACTTTAATCAGTGTTTTTTGTCGCATGTCAATATGCAGAAATCTGGAAATGTACACATCCAATCTGACCTACTGTCAGGTGATTCCCAATGTCAAGTTCACTAAAACCCATAAAGTACAAACCTACATTTGAAAAATGGTATAAACTTCATGAGCCCCTGTAAAGTTAATCCACAACGAAACCAAAAGGGTGAAAAAGAGGAAAAAATGAAAATGATGTGCAGGGGTTAGACAGAGGAGGCAGAGAGAGATATGCTTATCCTGTATGCTTAGTGCGATTACAAGGGGGTTACAATATCCACTGAAATCCCATTCCTCTCACTTCACAGCTATTGGTTTTTATACATGCACTCACACTCCATCACATCAAATCCTGATTAGTTGTCTTTACATGTTAATAATCACGCAGCTGCAACACTGGGACACGTATTATCCCAAAAGTAATGTTGTAAAGTCAGGTGGGATTTAAATCACAAAAGCACCTGCTCAGCAATTAAGCAGCTTACACCCCAACCTCTGGTCTATGACCTCTGGCCTCTACACCTTTTATTGACTTGTAGTTTCTTACAGGACATCTATCAATAGATGACAAACAAACTGTCCCAACCGCTGAAGCACTAATTCTCATCAAATGAACAGGCTGACAGATTGGTTTGAATGGCAGCATTATTCTGTTCAAAGTATGTAGCAACAACTTGAAAGTGATTTAATGCGTAATACATATTTGAAAACTTTATATTATATTAACAAGAATATATAATCTTGATTAAATATGCATTTACACTTTTACACCTTATTTTCCAGTAGCTACTCATTCGAACTAAAGGTTGATGTTCGACCTATGGACACAGAGTGGAGAAATTGTACCTGGGAAATTTTAGTTCATGAAACAAGCATAAAAAAAGCATAATTTAATTTGGCACTCAAACCACTTATTTCACTGGTGTAACACAATTACGCCTCTTAATTTGCCTATAACACATGGTCTGACGTTATCATGACACCTGCAGACATAAATGATGGGGTGGCTAAACACGGGAAGCGGTTAGCTGACTGCAACCAGGCGAGCCAACCAAGGCTAGCTTCCTAACTTATCATGTAGCACATGTTATGCTATCGGGTGTGAGCTCAACTGTTCCCTCAAAGACCTGACGCACCGCTCCAGAAGATATGCAAAAAATTATTAAAGACAACCAAAAAAATAAATAAACGAATAACAGGACATCTTTAGTTTTACCAGAAGGCATATTTTCCGTCTTTTGGCGGCGGCTAACCGATAAGCCCTCGCCACCAGCATGTGCACCAAGCTAGCCATGACGAAGCAGTCCTTCCAAACTAGCTAACGCTCGCGACGTCAGCGCTATCGGCGCAAAAAAAAATTTTATCCTGGTGTGGAGTTTGTTGTAATTGTTGTAAGAAAAAAGTAACGTTAAGCACCATCTGTTCCTAATAGTGACAGTATACAGATTTTACATGTCCTTGCTCGGCGTTCTCCTATGCAGCCTTGGAGCCAGACAGGAGTCTGCTTGTTAGGGTGACCCGCTAACAGAGATGAGGGGACAACAGCCTCTCCGCTCAGGGCACCTTGGTTTGTCTGAAGAACTCATTTTCATGAAATGGCCTTTAAATAATTTTAGTTTTAGTTTTATATCTGATATTGGTTAATACACTCAGCAACTTTGACTTTTATGCCATGCCATGTTTTATTTATATTGCAGTTTGCTGCTTTATTGTCATAGTTGTTCTTTTTCCTGTTTAATTCCAAGGCCCTTGTAATATTTGTTTGGATAAGTGCTAAGTAAATAAACGTAATAATTTTTTATTATAGTTACAATAAAACTTTAATGCCCTTAGGTTTATCTTAAACAATGCACAGACTAAACAACAACTCAGATATGTCTGGAAATATTTAGGAGCTGTGCAGAGCCCCAATGCCCAGAAGGAGGTCTTCTTTACATTCACTAGCAATGAAGTCACCTGGTATCGGATGCAGATGTGCCTGATGGGGAATATCACTGTGGTTTCAATTTGGAGCATTTCATTACTTAGGATGGAACTAGAGATTCCTCATTTTCTCTCATCCTGATTTTTGAGAGCTTATATGAGTTCCAAAAGCAGAGAACCAAGATGTCAATAACTGACTTTACTATATCATACAGCCCACATACATATAAGCCCCTACTGTATATGAGCATGAAAGCACATTCCGACACACTGCTTCTTGTACTGTCCCAGATGATTCACTGTTCCAGAAATACATTCCTCTTTCCCTCCACCATCGCTTCCAGAGTGAGTTAATATCTGCTTCCTGACCGCTGTTGCCCATCATCTATCTCTTTTGTTCACAATCTTTCACAAACACATGCACAAATACACACACAGAAACACACACACACACAAATAATCACATTCAGCATATTGTACTGCTGTGTGATCAGTTTATCTTACACTGCCTATTCCTCTCCCTGGGTGTGTCCTGCTGAGAGTATGTGTTTGTATGTGTGTGTGTATGTGTGTGTGTGCTGAATGAACAAGTGGATTAGAGGCAAGTAAAACTTTATTAATACTGAGCGCACTAATCTGTGTGTGTGTGTGTGTGTGTGTGTGCTGACTGTGTTTGATTGACTATAATTATATTAGTAGCTCTTTATTCTGCTGGGGGAGAAAAACTGCAGCCTGTGGAAATGTGATTCTGACTAAAGGGGAGAGGAATAGAAAGGAAGGATGAATGAATGGAAGAAGAAATGGAAAGAGGATGAGGATAAACCATTGCAGGAAGGAGGGAGGTGGATATACTGTACAGTACGAGAAAGGAGAGGAATGATGAGAGGACAGACAAACGGGATAAACAAGAAGGAAACAAACAGATGAGGAAGTGCAGAAGAAAATGGAAGAGGGGATTACAATTTAGGATGGACAGAAAAATGAGGGAAAGAAGGTATATGAGGAAAAATGGGTCAAGGGCTTAACCACGAGTGACATAAGCCAATAATTTACCCATCCATCATATGACTACATATTTAACAGTAATTTGTTTTTCTTAATGTTCCCGTGAATGCAGACAGTGAGAATGGGTTTCCATGGTACTTAAGTCATCCGCTGGTTACAGTACTTCAAGGGATGCAGCTTTTACTGTATATGTAATGCTAGTACTACTTTGAGCAATTAGTGCTTTATTAATCAAGCTGTAGGTCTAATACTGTAGTTCTAAAACTTTCTGCTAGAAAAATACAGTAAAACTGCACTCATCAGTTTAATAATTACTGTAATTTGTTGCAACGTTAGGGTGGGACAAATTTAGTACACATGACCTTATGTAGCTCTGCCAGCTTTCAATCTTGGCCGGTGTCTAATCAGCCAGAATAACTGAAAACACCTGTGAGATATTCTATAGAATATGTCTGCAATGTCCATATACATTATTATGAAAATGATGTGTAAACTGCAACTGAATGTTCAATGATGAAGTGTTTTCATTGAACCTAAGTGTAAACAGTACTAATGTTTGTACAACTATGGAAAGGAAAAAATGCATCAGTGAGGCACAGGGACAGAGCTTATATCAGTCTCTGCGTGGTAAAAGCAGGGAATGTTCACTCTAGTCGAACCTGAAATGCACTTAAGTGAGCTACACTTCAGTGTGAAGTCAACTGCAGACTGTAATGAGCTGTGATGCAAACTGAAGTCAGTGGAGCTGGTATCGACTTAGTGATAAAGGCTGGAGAGAGATGCTATCACCGCAAACGCTGAGCCCTCCTCAAAAGTGTCATTGCTACACCGACACACACACACACACACATACAGGGGCAGAAAAAACATAAAGCACCTTTAAACAGCTCCAAAAAAATCCTATTTACTTGGTCCGTATCTTCATTTTCTTATTCAGAAAACTGGGCCTGAGCAAAGGTCCTTTCTCCGGCCTGTTTAAAAATACAGTAATACACACGAACAAACACACCACATACACAACAGCCCAGTCATCTGCCATCCCAGCTGAATTGTCATGTCTTTTGAAAGACGATCTGCTTTTGCTACTGTACCACACCAGTTGTGCATCTGCTTTATCCTTCTTTTCCTTCCTGTTGCCATTGTGAAATGCTTCATTCATCTCTGTCTCCCTTCTTCCCTTCCTTCTTTTCCGCTGTCTACGTCCTACAGCTTTTTTCTAATTTTTATACCTCCATATATATCTCCATATTTTTTCTCAAAACACCAGCTCTTCTCCCTCTTTTCTTCCTTCCCTTGATCTATATAACTGTCACTCCCTCCATTGACCCTCCAACAGTGGACAACTTCATTTTCCGCTACGTACCCTTCCTGTTTGCCTCCATTAATCTATCCCTATTTATTTCTCCATCTATCTACTCTTTTTTGCTGCCTTTCACTCTTTCTTTTACAGTATACTGGTTGTGAGCCTAATACTATTTTTAACCCATTTATGTGTCATCGACTCTTTCACACTCAAACATACATTGAAGATATTTTTAAACCCAAAGGCAAAGTGAGAGTGGTTTTCTCTGATTTGTATATTTTTACTTTGCTACATACCGTTTGTATGTGTGTGTGTGTGGATGCTTCTCCTTTTTCTCTTTCTTGGTCTGGTCACACGTGTGCATTATGTGGCCAAGTAAGCACACCAAAGTGACACACCTGCTCCCTTTGATGCACACACACACACATATACACACAAACACACATATGCACGCACCTGCTCCCCTGAAAGAAAAGAAACATACACCTGCTCTCTCTGATTACAGTATTTGCTGACATAAAAGTGCACTAACACACACACACACATGCACACACACGGACACAAACCCAAACAGTGAAAGCAAGACATGCACACAATTAGAGTTAGAGGAAAGACACCTGAAGTGGCAAATAATGTCATTGGACCTTCCATGCTTACTAAACAAGCATGACAGCAAAACAAATGGAAAACTTATAATACTGTAGAGAGTATTTACTATTAATGGACAAAAGGACAACCTGTTGTCAAGGTACATTCCTGTTCATTTACTGCACATTGAAAATAAAGTGCTTCTCATTTATCTCAATACCACAGAGCAGTAAACACACCTCTGCCTCTTTCAGTAATAGTTATTTATTCCATTTTGCCCTGTCAAACAATAGGGAGAATCTACTTAAATCCTATCATATTTAGATTCCTCTTACTGTATATACATTACTATACTATTATCTGGACAGTGAAGTGAAGCTGTCAATCATACTTTTGAGGCACTGATTGATTGTTTTTTCCTATCACAAGGGGTCAGGGAGGACTGAGATTATCTCTTAGCAGCACAGGGAAGTGCTTTAAATTCTTGAATTGTTTATATATCTGTATATTATGTGCAATTTCTGTCATTTGTTCCAGGATTTGTGGATTTGTTTGATTTAACATTAAAACATCTTCTCAAAGCCAGCATTTGACATAAATGCCTCAGCTCCAGGAATTAAATCTAGACAGCCCATGAGGATTGTAAAATGTAGCCAATTTCCATTTATCCCTATTTAAATTACAATTGTTACAACCATGAAATTTATTAAATCCAAAAAGTTCTAACTTTAAACTAAAAATAAGACTGCATGGTTTTAAGCAGTTTAATACTTTAGAAGTCAAGTTGAACCAGCTCTTAACTTGCTAGTTAGATAGTCTGAGCCAAATCCAATTAGGTCTTATTATTTCTTGACAGGGTAAAGTGTGAATTGTCATTGCTGGTGGGATAGTTATTAAATCCATCTAAAACATGTGGCATTAAAATGTTGTTTTGAAGTGTGCAGTACCTGACTGTAACTAGTTTAAATCTTGCAGTGCTGCAGTGGGTTTAAAACCTGTAAAAATTCCTAATTTGTTTTGGCAGTTACTGTTTACTGTATTACAAACTTCAGGGGGAGATAGAGTTTGACATGCAGCAAAGGTCCCCAGAACCATACGAATGTTGGGTGTCTTCTCAGTTATGCTTTTTTAAAAGGAGTTATTAGATATGTGCCAGTGAAGGGTAGTCAGGAAATATGAGGGAAATGATGGGCCATGACATTAAAGGTTCAAGGCAGTAAAGGTTCGCTGCCAAATCCAAACCCAAGATGTGCTCTAACCGGTCAGGTATCCAGGTGCTCCTGGGGACATCAGAGTGCACAGAAGCTTAAAATTCTAAAAACCCACCATTAAAAACAAAAAAAAGGAAAGAATTTTGGACATCCAACTTAGTCAAACCCAAGAAATGTCATCATCAAGTAATGCACAGAAAAAGCCACTGCGAATGATGACAGCAGATTTCACGGTTGATGTCAGTTCTTAGTACAAGTAGACTTGTTGTAATCCATTGCTGCTACTCCAAAATAATATTTAAATACAAAGACTACACTTCACTGCACAAATATGACTGAGACATGATCACTTTATTCTTTAGATAATTCTAACGGAGTCAGTGTATCAAATAAATGACAAATAGCTGAGAATTAAGTCACTCTGCTTTGATTGATGACAAAACTAGTGCCAGCTATGGCACTGGCATCCTTTCCGGAAACCTAAGGAGCTGTGACAGGCAGGAAAAAAGAATGTGGTGCCGGTGAAGTGATTGAGTGAGAGAGAGACAGAAGAGAAACAAAGAAATTATGCAGAAGAAAACAGGGCGAGTGTGAGGAGGTGGAGAGAAGAGCAAAAACTGGTAGAGATGAGGGTTGTGTGGAAGAGGAGGAGAAGGAGAAGAAGCAAGAGGAAGAGGGAGGCTTGCTCACATTGCGCCTCCATGCCGACCTTGCATACACACGCACACACACACACACACATACACACAGAGTACACGCAGCAGATATTAATAACTACTTATTAATATTCATCTGCAGTGGAGTGATGTGAGGCCAGTGTAACCCAGATAGAAACTGTCTTTCTACCTGTCTCGCTCCGTGCGTTGTTCCTTACATCATAATTGTCATGATCTCTGTTGGGTTCTTTCTACTGAACATGTCAGTCGGTTAGCTGACACTTCGAGCTAATTTTCTCTAATTAACCAACAGCCTCTGTTTCTGCTGTATGAGGGCACTCTGACAAATGGAGCTCGTGGTCAAATGCAACAAAATACCGACAACACTTGTAATATGTTTCTAAATTCCACTGATTTTCTGGGAAAATATGTCTGACTGCTGTGCTACTGCTTTTTGTAATCCAAAGCACGTTTTCTTTCTTTCTTTCCCTTATATTTACCCTTTGCAACAATCCCTCTCTTCCTCTCCTCAGTACTTCTTATTCTACCACTTTGCTTTTTAATCTGCCCTACCTTCATCTTTTTCCCCTGTTCACTTTCCCTCTTCACATACACCCTTTACATTAGTAAAATGTAATGTCTGCCATTCAGATAACACTTTCATCTAAAGTGCCTTCTGGTGAATTAATTGTGTATGTTTTCTTTACATATATTCCCACTGAATGAAACGTCTAACCACTGCAAGGTTACACCGATGCTAAACCAGCTGAGCCACCTGAATGGTACCGAATCAAGAAGTTCCTGGACACTAACTCTATGTATGTTTTTTACAGAAAAAAGTGCCTGAAAGAGAATACACAACAAGATGCAGACCATTAAAACAAGTCAGTAGCAAACACTTTTTTATGACTCCCAGCCTTCATTGCACCATCTTTATTGTCCTTAATAGCTATGATCGTGTGGTAATGCAAGCACATCCAAGTCAATAATGCACATATGCATCATCAAACAAAATTACACACTTGGTTATGTCCTAAATGCATGATTCAGTATTATTTCTCACATTCTTTCTGCACAAGAACATATCTGCTTCTTCAGATCCACAGTGCTTCATTTTAACATATTTACACAGATGAAGACATTTTCCAGTCAGCTCTCTGCACTAGGTATGGTTTCTGTCTCTACTGCAGTACTCTTCACACTACAAGCATCATCAGACCATCAACCAAAAATTATTTCCCTCCCTACAAACTTTTGGTTTGATTGTTGCATTATTGCTTTTGCATCAATTCTACAGCCAGGCTTTGACAATATCAGCAGCCACAATCCAAAGGCTGAGGAACAATTTGGCTTCCAGCACTGCCATTTTGGCAGCAAACCTAACCATCATTTGCACACTCAGTCGCTTACTTCTTCAAGTCATCTTGTAAACACACCCTTAGATGGTAAAATATGGAAAAATCAAGCATGAAACCTTTCTAATGCTCCACATTTGCAGGGCCATACTGGCCTTTGTGATTAAATGAACTCACTCCGCAAAGGCACTTGGATGAACATGGCCACCAGTGCCCTGCAGAATTTTACCTTTGAACTAATAGTTGAGCACCTCTAAAAAAGGAAACTATTCTTTTTACAGAAATTGTTTCATGTGAACATCTGTGTATGACCTTGCATATGATCCACTAATACACATTGCAGTTTGGCCATGCTAATAAAGAGATGATTGATGTTTTAAAATCTCACTGTTACATTTACATTCACATATGGTAAATTGTATCTTCCACCCATGTGTTGGAACTTTGTCTCAAAAGAAAGAAGCAAAGTGGTTAAAGCTTGTTGTTACTAACTGTTGCTGCGGGGTCAACATGAGGTTAAAGTGGAGCACAAAGGACAGGACTTGTAACACTTTAAAAAAAGCTCCAACATTCGAGGAAAATCTGCAATGGAGAAAGTGGAAACTAACACTCCCCTTATGCCCTTGAGCAAGGAACGTAACCCTCATTTGCTCCACTCAGATCGTTCAGCAGCCAGCAGTAGGAATCTGTGGTTACAGCTGTGGGCAGCTGCCAAGACGGAGTGTGTGGAACGGTATTAATGTGCGTTGATGAAGATGTAGTAAACATTGTTAAAACTAGTTACCCTGAACAAAAGGAGAATTAAACCAGGGTATTTGACAAAAAAAGACTTTGAATTGCAGAGTTATATGTTAGGAGAGTAAATCAATCCCTTAATAACAAACCAAACAATTTGTGATTAAGTTTAAACACTGCTATCGCTGACTTTTATCCTATAAACAATGTCCATTGCTACTGGGGTGCTGCTGTTATTTGGTCACTCCTGAAATAGACGTTCTATGCTGTAGATAAAAATAAACGAAGTGTGTGTGTGTATACATAACTCGCATGCTTGTGGGGAACTGCTGCTTTGCTGCCTCAACTGTTGAGGGATGACAAAATGGTGGTGTTTATAATGGCATTTCAAAGGGACATTTATATTTATTTGAGGGGGAAAGAAATTCAAACACTCTGTAGTCTGATAAACAAAATAGGGATATTTTTAATTCTCAGTCTCCTGTGGGAAACTTTGCTTTTTGTTAGTTTAGCCAAAACAAGTCAAAAATCAATATTTTGATTGTATCTGAGGGGTAATCTAATTAATATTTCATAGCATCACATTCAATGTGCTATCTTTTCATTTCAATTGTTACTAGTTTTTCATGGTACTATACGCATATAATGTGAACATGATTTTGCTGAGTAAGCTTAGGAAAGTGCATAACAACCGCTGATGGTGTCCCGTTAGAAAACTAATAATTATTAAATGAAGTTACCTACAGAAGCCGTCATCACTCATACCTGCATGTGGTCTTGCAGGGACAAATACATAAATAAGAATACTGACAAAACATTAATCAGAGATCAAATAATTCTCCTCTGTTCAGATCAGATACAGTATCCAATCTTTGCCCTTTAGCTAAGAGAGCAATCATTAATCATAAAATACTCAGAGGTGAATGTCCACAAAACTAGAAAACAACTAAATTCCTTGTGTTGCATGTTTCATGCTCCTATATCTCCCTTAATGATGCCATGTTTCCTGACATGGCATCATGGAAAAAACTCTTTGTTATGCAAGTGGGTTTTGTTGTTGATATGCTCATTCTAATTCAGTATCTTATAGGTTATGGGTTTTTAGCTGGGGTCATGATTATGCTGCTGCTCAGCGTGAGCAGCTCTTGATGTACTGGTGCTGTCACTTTACCTTTGTGCTGCTGTAACCGTTCTGCCTGAAAACACAGAGTGACTGGATTTACTAAATGTGAAGTTAAACTATAGTCTGCTGTTTGTTCTGTCTCATTCACTTTACATCTTGTGTTTTCACTGACATTGTGCATCCGCTGTAGTCTTTGTCAGGATATTTCTGTGTGTTATTTCTGTGGCCACTGTTTCTGAGTATTAGGAAAATAAACACAAGAACGTCCAATTAAAATCTGTTTCTTTTGTTACATAGAGTTATGCCCTGTGACCAGTTCCTTTAGCTCCCATCCTTTTATTCATTTAAAGCTTGATGAAAAGACACTTTTTTGATTATCAGCACCTTGTGTAGAAAAATCAAAAGATTGAGCAACTGTGTAGAAGAAGAAAAAACATGAACAAACTAGGCCAACTTATTTATTTGGATCCGGCAATTTGAGGTTCAAAAGCAGGACTGGATTGAAAGAAAGAGTCTCAAGCACTAGTGGACAATATAAAATTTTTTATGTGGTTGTGGATTAGATTTGTGAAGAAAAACAGCACATATGAAAAAAAAGTTGGAATATTGCATTGTAAATCGAACACGTAGTGAAATGGTTAACAACTTTAGACTGCTACTAAAGTCATTAAGAACACACAGTAAAATCTTTCTGGAAACATTATTCGAACATCCACCACAAACACAAGTTTTAAACTAAAAAACTATAAAGTAAATTTACAATTAACCACTATTAAGAATCCGCCAATAAAACCTTCATCTATGGAATAGAGGGCAACTGAGATGATGCTATTTTACTGTTGAGTCAATATGTGCCCTTGAAGAAGGTACAAATACATAATGTAGTGTGTGTGTGTGTTTGTGTTTGTGTGTGTGTGTGTGTGTGTGCGTGTGTGTGTGGGGTGTTGTGTTTGTGAGAGGAAGAGAGAGAGAGAAAGAGAGAGAGAGAGAGAGAGAAATAGAGAAAAAAGAGAGCTCTCACAGCAGCAAATATACAGACCTGGAGAGAAGTTGTAGTCTGAGTCTGAAATACAACACATCAGGGAGCCATCAAATGAAGCACATGTGTGGTAAAGTCTTTTTTGTGTTTCAAAGCGAAGAAGACATGGAATACGTGTCTCTGTTCTGTACAATCCTCCAAGTGTAGCTGTGTTTGGACCTGTGCAGAGTGTGTGCATGTCTCTGAGCATGCCTGTGATTAACTGACGAGACTACAAAGCAATAAAACACTAATGAATGTGCTCTCAGAGTTTAGCTCCACAGTCTAGCATCGTCACAGTCTCAGAGGGAGAGTTAGGTTTATGACTCAGGCCCTACCCATCCTGCACATCGCCCATTAGGAGATGTGGGGCCATGGGGAGAGAGGTGGGAACTAAGCACCTTTTTAATTTAAATTGTGCAACAGACAGTTGGTAATATAAAAACATCTTTTTAAAAAAACGTAGCTCATGGGTTGAGAGTTTTTCAAGTACATGTGATAAAATAGGCAACAGCAGCAACTGTAATTAGATCCCTTGATTCACAAGATGCGATTGGTAAGTCTGCTGGATGAAATGTCAATGACCTTTTAATATGTGTAAATCAAAAGCACTCAGAGGGTCCAACTTGTGACCAGCTATGGCTTACGTTAAAATGCCATCACCAATTAATGTCCCCAGACACTTTGTTGAATGTCACTCTTTGTGTTAGTCAGTTATCTTTACCACCATCACTGGCTAAAAGCCATAAGAATAATATTTGGAAAATAAAGGCTACAAGTTGTGATGAATTTAAAGTTTTATGTATTAATATAACATTAGTTGCCATACAGAGAGGAAGCGAGGTCTCCTGCAGCAACGACTCCAAACTCGAACTGAACTATTCACGTCATCTTCCCAGCATATTGTATGGACATTCACCTTTGCTAACAGATTTCTTTTAATGCTGGCATTTAATGGTTGAACTCCATGTAGTTTATACAACCACGACTAGGTCCAACAGATAGACCAGATACCTCCTCTGCTCATGTCTATGCAGTGAATTGACACACACGTTTTTTCGTATTCTGTCACCAACAGAAGTACAATTGCCAATTGTTGCCAGATGCACAATAGAAAGATTTTCAAATACACACTCAGACACACTCCACTTAGTGGCAGCTGAGCAGCTGAGTGGATACTGCAAATGACTGGGAAGGCACCAAAGTGTGTCAATACAAATCATAGCACATTGATGGAAAAGGGATGAAAAGCCTATTAGTATACATAGTGTGTTGGAAAGTACCTTTGAAAGCGGTGAAAAGAAAAGTTTTCATTGATTCTTTCTGTCTTCAAGAGAACTGAACATGCACTTTAGTGTGTTGTTACCAGTGATGTCTGTGTTCACCATAGACTAACAGCATCACTGACATTTACAATCAGCCAAAAGCTAAATCGACTCACTTTAAAGAACAAATGCAAAGAAAAATACCATGTGTTTTATTCATCATTTGCTGCTGTTTCACCAGCGATCACTGTGCATTTCTGCAAATCCTGACAAAGTAGAGCAGACAAATGATAAATCTCATGGGAAATTCCTCGACAAATAAGGTTAGCATAAAATGTTTGACAAACACTAAGCATCTAAGAGGGATGTTTAAGATGTATAGTTCAGAGGCTAGTTGGGTGCTGGGTTTACAGCTCAGCCCATCCCTGCTCTTTATACCCTCACCCTACTGGGAAATGTGGGGCCTGAGCCACAGAAGAAGAACTCAAACACCCCTTTGATGAGAGTTTGGCTGTAGAGTGAAAAACACAGTTTGTGTGTGTGTGTGTGTGTGTGTGTGTGTGTGTGTGTGTGTGTGTGTGTGTGTGTGTGTGTGTGTGTGTGTGTGTGTGTGTTTACAGATATAAATACATCAGAAAGCTCTGAAGTGAAGTACAAAGGGCACTCTCTGCAACACATACACACGTACCACCCACATTTATATTCGCACAGACTAGTTGAAATGATATAGCAAAATAAATAATCAGGATGATGATGATGAGAAGAATTATTGACAAAGAGAGGAGGGGACGAAAGACTTTAGAGAGAAAGGACAGGAGAGAAGGACATATGTTGAGTGGGTGGACATGCAGGGAAGGCAGGGTAGGGGGTACGATTGGCAAAAATCACACACACACACACGCACACACACACACACACACACACACACACACACACGCCCGCGCCATCTGCAGAGCTTGCTACCTTGCCAGTCATCCCTTCCAACAAAAAACTCACCACCACTTTTTCTCTGCTTGCCCCACTCCTTTGGCTCCCTTTTCCTCTCTCTGCCCTCCACTCACACGTCCCTCTACCTCTTGTCTCTTGTAAAAATAACTGAGAAGCACTCATGTGTGCCTGTGTGTGCCCATACTGTATGTACACAAGACAATCCGTCTGTGTTTGCATGCATGCCAGACTGTGTGTCTGTGTGTGTGCATCTGTGTCTGTTGCTCCATAGTGTGCAGGGACCTCTCATGGCTACCATGAGCTAATGAGCTCCATTTAAGACCAGCCCTCTGATTCTTCCTATTGCCCAGTTTCTCTGCCCCTGGGGCTGCTCCCTGTTCCGGCCTTGAAACTGTGGCGTGGCAGCGGCCATTTTGGCTCATTAGGAACAAGCTGCTGAACCCACATGCATGTCTCAGTGAATCAGTATCATGCTAATGGATGACTGGTGTACTGGTATGTGTATGAATGGGTGTGCGAATGTGTTTAAGTGTATGACTAAATATTTGTGTGTGTGTGTGTGTGTGTGTGTGTGTGTGTGTCGGTGTGTCTGTGTGTGTGTGTGTGTGTGTGTGTAAAAACATTCACGATTCTGTGTGTATTTCTGTGTGCTCCATGTGTGTGTCTGTGAGGAATCACTAGCTTACGGATGAGTCATCCACTCCACTAGCATCATCTTTCTTTTGTTGCACATCTAACTTTCCCTTTTTTTTATCTTTTCGCGATTCTCTTTCTTTATTTTGTGTCACACTATTCTTGCCACACTGTCGTCTTTTCCAACACAGCTACAGCAGTCACACCACACTTCTGGCAAACCACTCCCCACCCTGTGTAATTGACGTTTAGTAGCTGGTTTCGTTTTTTCACATTTTACTCGGTAGTAACCTTTTGCTTCAAACACATGGTGTACTTTCAGACCCACACACATGCACAGATAAAAACATAAAAGGAGATGTTATTTTCAACATTCAGCATCATTTGGTCACTGCAAGGGTAAAGGAAATGCCAACTAAGAGTAGCCACTGGTTGTGATACAGTGAGTGTATTTGTGACTTCAAGCACGTATGAATAAGCAGATCAAAAAAATAAAACATTTAACTTTATACCTGCATCTAACTAACGGTATAGATATTCTTCATATCTTAACTAAACTGAACACAAGCATCATATGTACAAAACATTACTGACCACTTAACTGCACACACACACAAACGCATGCAAACGTTGTTGTCATAGATGATCAGAAGGAGGCTACAGGTCATGGTGAGCAGATCACATTGGTATGAAACGAGTCTCTTTGGAGCACTTTCAACACACACTGTGTCGAGGGCCAAAGCCAAATACCCCCTGCCTGAAGGTGCGTGCATGTCCATGTGTATACATATTTTCACAGTGTTCGGGGAGAGGAACGAAAGGAAAACCGCAGTGTGTCAGTGTGAGTAGTGTACAGAATGTGTGTGTGAGTAAATGGTTTGGAGGTTGGATGTTTAAATAAACAGCAAGTGATTTCTTATTTACCGCTCATGTGCAAGGCTTGTAAGCACACACACACACATACACACACACACACACACACACACACACACACACACACACACACACACACACACACAGAGACACACACAGAAAGAACAATTGTACCTCATGACTGCCAGTACTTCTGAGTCATGAGGCTATTAGATAGTTGGCCACGAACAGACTTCTTTCTCTCCTGCATTCCTCCTTTCGTAACCAAAGGATCCCATTGTAAACATTTAGACTGAAGCGCCATCAGCTCAGCCATCTCACCCTCTCTCCACTGTACAGAGGCCTACGTGTGTGTTTAAAGTTTATACTACTCTGTGCTTTTGTGTGCTTTTACATTCTTCTACTTGTCAAGATTTGGTACTGTTTAAATAATGGGGAAACTGATAAAAACACACACACACAGGCTGAAGCATTTCCCAGAGGCATTCCTGGACTAAAGCGGTAATGGTATGAACAAGCTGCCTTTCTACGGGAATTCGACACTTCCATTCGGAAAAATCAGGAATACTGGGAAGCCATGTGGCACTTTGAACTGGAAGCATTCCCAGAGTGAGATGGTGGGAGGGGGGAGAGAAGCAAAATCAGGGAAAACCACAGACTACTGCGAAGGCCTAAAAAAAGAGAGAAGTAAACATCAGTTACCTAATGAGATAAAATCTGCTCCATAGAACTGAAAGCAATGATTCACCATAACATAAAAATTCATAAAAGGAGAGAGCATGAAGCTCGCTGTTTATGAAAGCACCAGAGTACACCATAGCAGTTCTTACTGCATAATGGTCTTTCCATTCACAATCGTTTTTCCTCTGCTCAGGGGAATGCTAAGGTTGGTCACAGTATGACTTCCATGTATGCAACACTTATCTGCTCTGTCTTGTCTTGTGCAAAGGCTGAGTACATGGAGGGTTTGGTGTGTGTTTGTGCGCGCGTGTGTGTACGTAAGGCCTTGCTCAGCATCATCTTGTCAGCTTTGTAGAGCAGTGGATGCAGCACACGAAGGTCAAATCTTGTCGCTACACATAGCAAGCTGATCGAATATCAGCTTTAAAGGAAGGTTCAGAAGAGCAACAGGAAAATAAAAGTCGTCTCTCTCACTAGGTTTGTGTGTGTGTGTGTGTGTGTGTGTGTGTGTATGTGTATGTGTGTGTCTGTGTGTAGTCACCATCCTCATGCAACTGCACACCAAACTAAACCTCAACATCCACTGTGACCTCCACTCTCTAAACCTCAGCATCCTCTCCTCAGAGCAACATTGAGTGTAACCCAGGGTGCTACGGGAAGCGTCTGACACACACGTGCACACACAACCCTGTGCAAGACTCACTGCTGTTGGAAGTTAAAATCTGTTTAGTTTAATGTAAAATTTATTGACCACAGGATGTGGTCAGAGACTTGAAAGTTGAAAAGCGTCCAGGAAAAGGGTGGTGTTTGAGGTATATACGAGAAATATTAACATACTTAGAGTTTTAAGTGACAAAATTGTTATCTGACGACTGAAAAAGAAGACAGGATGTTTAGTTTGTTAGGTGTGCTACTGTTAAACACATGGCTTCCTCAAAGTCAACTCAACACATGTGGTACAGAAGGTGTTTAACCACTATGAGATCAGCTCAGATTCTTTGAGATTGAGTCAGTTCTTGATGATTCTGCACTTCCTGTCTACTGACATTCCTACAAATCATGTTTGTCTTCTTTTCAAGTGGTTTAATTGCATATTCCCAACCATTCAGCCCCCCAAAAAACAACTGTACTGTGTTCATATTTGGTCAAAATAGTTTTTCATTGAAAAGTTAAAAACATTGGCCCTAAACCTGTTACTGAGGCTTATATATAGTATATCTATATCTAAAAACCTAATTGCAACACGTTATAATTTTCTTTAATTTGCATAGTTTGAGCAATATTTTCTGCAGGCCATTTGCAGTAGCAAATATCTATTTTAAAGCATTACTAGTCTTGTGATGTGTGACATTCGACACCAACACACACCGTGTAGGTAAAAATCTCTGCATAAATGTCATTAAAAGTCTTTGTCCTGCAGCTAAGCAACTGTCTGTACCTCCTGTAACGTCACTCGTAATGTGTCATTTTTAACAAGCAATAAATAATACCCTTTGTTGCTGTGATTTATCAATATTTGATGGATCGTTACAGCAAATAAAGGCTGAGTGACAGATAGACCAGGGGAAAAACAAATACAGACAGGCAGAAAGTGAGACAAACAGATTGGATAAAGAACAAGCGGAAGAGCGAGAGACTAAGTTTAGCTCTCCCCTGAGGACTCCTCTCAGGTTTCTCTGCTCTTTTCATTGTCCTCCTCTATTCCCTTTCTTCCTCACCTCCTCATTTTTTCAATCCATCACAAAATAATTAACTTGCTATAAGTGAAATTAATTCCACTAATTGGGTTTAAAGGTATTTTTGGATACTGGTGGAGAAATGAGTGAGGAGAGAGAGACAGAAAGAGAAGAGAAGCATGTGTGTGTGTGTGTGTGTGTGTGTGTGCGTGTGTGTGTGCGTGCGTGCTTCTAAGCATGTGGCGGTAGGAGAGGATGGTACCTGGTCACCCAATCATGTCACAGCAGGGAGGATGTGACCTCGTCAGGCAGGAAGTGAACTTGGTGAACTCGCTGACAGAATGAGGAAAATCTGTGAAGTTTGATGGAAGGAACAATCTCTAGTTTTGTCAGTGCTTTTCTCTGTCCTCTTTACTGCCGTTAGACGGTGCTTTTACCCACAACGTTGCATTGTGCTGCATGCGGCCGTGTTTCTTTTTGCTGTGGATTTGCAGCAACGTGCACATGTTTGGGTATCCAAGGTCGGATAGAGAGAGAAAAGGCTTTCATTTTCAGATTATCCCTGAGTGAATGAGGATGAGAAATGACAGAGCAGGCTTTTCAAGTGTTTTCAAAGCTAAGGTGAAATGCAAACTGACTGAAATAGCATCTTAAGTAGTCCAAACTGATATTTTTATCCTATCTTCGCTTTCATATTTGTCATTTTAGTTAAAGTGTTAAAAATGCAAAATGGGACCTCAATAACAGCAGATCATCCCGAATAGACCAATCGCAGACAAGACCTGTCTGTGAAGGTATAAAAATTTTGATACAAAATGATCTCAGTTAGAGGGAATAAGAGATGTCATTGCTGCTTAGCATCATTCTTATCTCTGGTTATTTAGTTAAAACATTTTCGACATTTAGCTCATATGCACAGTGACTTGGTACAAACAGTGACTACTAATATGATGTCAATGACTTGCCACGACCAGAAATCGCAGCACACAACAAGCTTAATAGAAGCTCCCAGTTGTGAATGTGTGTAACTGTGTGAATGTAAAGCAGGGAAATAATGGAGGGGCCTGTGTGAAGGGGCAGAAGATTGTCATCCTCATTTTAAATCAATCTACTGTGCCTATACTGTACCTACAGCAGAGAGACGTGTCTAACTTCTTTTAAGCTTGTACCTCTTTGGTTTGCAAATGCAGTGAGTTGCACTAACAGATGATGCAGTACTATTTGTGAACTCCCACTGTGCCAACGCAGTATGATAATTGAAATAAATGAGGAGGCTATGTTGTTTGACCTCTTGCAAACACTGATCACACCTAATTCTGACTACAGTACTTGCAAATGCTTAGGTTCTTCTAAGGCTCAAGCATCCAGAGTGACATACTAATTCCAAAAGTATCCAGCTGCATCACTGCCTACTTGAGACTGTAAATGTATATTTTTACAACCATCCAAACATCAACTGGCTCTGTTGTTAATATTGTATACTTTAGCTCTTCCTTTACAGTATGTTGGCACTGGTATTTAATTGCAAGCATTTATTTAGTTTCTCTTGGTTACCAGGTCTTCTGGCCCGACAGGCTTTTCTCAAGAGAGAGACTGAGAACTTTACCATCTGCTGTATGCACACACAGTCCCTCTCCAGTCTTGTCTCGCATTTTGTTTCTCATCTTGTTTCTAACCTAAACTTGCTTCTTATGTCCAAGGTTTTTGTTTTTTGTTAGTTTTTAACCGTTGTTCTTCCTTGGGCTTTATAATCTTTGAAGCTCTCTCTCTTTCCCTCTGCCTCTTTCTGTCTGATTCTGTGCAACATATGCTGCCACTTCCCTCACACATAGAGACTAATTATGGGAGGAGAAATACAGTCCAAAAAGCCAGTCTGGGTAACAGAGAGAGGGTGAGACAAAGGGCAGAGAGAGGGAGATGGGTAAAGGGGTCCTTGGGGTGAATTATTCATCTTACGCCATGACACCTGAGGGCAATCTACCTCTCTGTGAGTCACCAAGTAAAAGAGAGAGAATAGACTGTGTGAGTCAGACCTGCCCAAGAGGATAGTCTGTGCGTCTGTGTGTGTGTGTTCGTGTGTGTGTGTCCTGCAGCATATTCCCCCTTTAGCTGATCATGTGCCGCCTACATACAAAGACCATCTAAAGTGTAACCTGTGGCTGTCATTCACACACATACTGTACACACTTTAAACTGACACACACATTTCTAGAGCTTCTAATAAGCTGGGTCAGTGTAGCACACAGCGTAAATCTTACTCATGCAGAGCCACAGCCGTGAGCAGAGCTAGCATTAACCAGCGGGGAATAAACACACACACACACACACACACACACACACACACAAAACAATGCTCTGACACTAAAACACACACACATACATTAATACACTACCCATACAGATGTCATCTTTCCATTAGCTGTTATTAAATTAATAAGTGCCTTTTGGCCTGTAATAAAGCACAATCTGCTGTCTCCACACTAGCTCTCAGACCACTCTAATAACTGTTGACTGGCTCACTGGCATTTATCAGCATCATAAACAAATGCATTTCTCACATCTCAAAGTTTGGTGCTGCTGAGTAAAAACAAAAACGGTTTTGTAGAGATGATAAAACTCTTGGAGTTCATTTGAGACGTTTAATTGACGCTCCTGCATAAAGTAAATTACAGTGATTAGGTGCAGTGTCAGTGTCTTGCTCAAGGACACTTTAGCGTGTTGCACAGCAGTTGATGGACACATTAGCTGATGTTGGGATTGAAGCTGTCAGTGCCGCAGAGATGACAATTTAATTACATTATTTAGCCACAAACAAGTTCAAACACACACACACACCCGCACAACAATTCTGGAGACAAAGATTGAACACAGTGTCTTGCTGAGAGGCTGAAGAAAGAAAAAGACGAGAAGCTGTTTGATGTCTCAGTTTGTCTTTTGGCTTCTTTATATGCGTTCCACTTTCCTTGGCACTGAGCTTGACTTCCTACTGAAATTAACCAGGCAGCCCAAAAATAATCCACTGCTACAGAGAAAGACAAAGATGGGAGAGAGGAGAGAGGGAGAAGTGACAGAAAACAGGGTGGTGAAAAGAGATGGGAAGAGTAAAGATAACATGGATAAAGATGAGAAGGACCAAAAGAAGAGATAAATGGAGTGAAAGATGCAAAAGTAAGACAGAAGGAAAAAACAAATGTGTGCAGTGGTGACATACTGTGTGCTATGTGAGAATTAGCCAGTTTCTGGTGCTTTTAAAATATTCTGCTACTCCATACATGTGGGTTAGTGCTCATCTAGGAGAAAAGTTCCAGTCTAATACAGTAATGATTCCAAATTAGATGTTCTGGCTTTTTGAGATTATCGGGTCTCTGTGGCATAGTTGGTCCCACAAGTGAAGAAGGTCACATTTCAGACTGTGAAGAAGAGCAAAATAGGTCTGACAGTAAAGTTTGTCATCTGCATCCCACTCCTCTTCTGTGGTCAGGAGCTTTAAATTGTAACTGTGTACAAATAGCTCGAATGAATTTCCTTCACGTGGTGTCAGAGCACGCTCTTAGCGGTCAGGTCAAGCACCTCTGGTATCCAGAAGAGGCTCCTCTATGTTTGAAAGAGCCTGGACAAATCAAGGCAGATCAGTACATTATGTAACCTGGGAAGCTCTCAGGACCCCCCAAGAAAAGTTAAAGGGCTGGACGGTAGAGAAAGATATGACATTGTCTGGTTATTGTCCTTTGCTTGCTGTT
This sequence comes from Channa argus, assembly GCF_033026475.1. Taxonomy (NCBI): domain Eukaryota; kingdom Metazoa; phylum Chordata; class Actinopteri; order Anabantiformes; family Channidae; genus Channa; species Channa argus. The sequence goes on from NC_090217.1 coordinate 9,316,909, forward strand.
ACCCAGACTCTGACAATGCAGCAGAAAATGGAAAGATTGATTACTCCGCTGGTTCAATTATTTCACAAAGAATCCAACTGGGGCCAGCACTCTTTGTCAAAAGGCTGAACATAGAGCAGGGGATACTCTTAGGGGGCATATACACATCTCCCCAGCTAATATTATGTTTAGAAATCACAAAGTAATAACTGAATAAATAATCATTACCAATCCTTGAAATGTGTCCAAAAAGCGAATTACAAGCACTATAGTTCTTGCAAAATAATTTCCTGAGAAAGCTCCGGCAAACAGTCCACTCAAATCAAGGATTTCAATCATGGATTCTCTGTCTGCAGGAGTTCCCAAAACCAAGGTGAAAAATGACACACCCTCATACACACATCTTTCCAGGTGAAGTGCACAGAGCTGAATGTCACCTTCAGAAACAAGCAGGCCAGCTGTATTGATTTGTAATGCACGGCTAGACCTGCCTGCATGACCACTTTCTATTACCCCACCGCAAATTACATCCACTCTTGCTTAATAATGTATTCAACACACACGCACACATACACACACACATGCACACACACAAACCAACTACATTTCCATACATATACTTTTTGCTTAAAGTTAACTTTTATGTATCAATTCAATGCCAATGTGTGCACTTATACATGAACACATGGTAGCAATAACTAATGAACACAAACACACACACTTGTATTGTTCTGTGACAATAGAACAGAGTTTGCTCATAATTAATGGGTTAATCAAGGAGTAATGAATGTGGAGTGGCTCCACACGGTGCTGATTAACACAGATGATTGAGGGGCACGGGGGAAACTCTGCGTCTATCCTTCGTTAATACTACGGTGATGCAGTGAAGGCCGGGGAAGAAGCCTCCATGTTGGATTCCTGCAGTGTAGCTGAGTGACTGACAGCCTGGATCAGTTGAATGTATGCCTGTACAGTATGGGAGCTGACATAAACAGTAACATTATCACGAAGAGAGACAAAGTATTACTTTTGTTCCCATTAAAGTCTTTAATCCATCAGCGGGCTGTTGCTGTGGTGTCTCTTTCTCATCTCTGTGTCTCCAGGAGTGAAAAAAGAAAATAAAAACAGAGGAAACAAAGTAACTGTGTACACGTTATTCACTTTTTGTGTACATGACTGCTTCTATGACATAAACACACTGATCTGAATGATTTTTTATATATGCAAATAGTGAGGTTTATATCCCCATTTAATTATAAAAAGACAAGAAACTAAAAACTAATCAAATTAAAGTGGCTCTACTCAACAGAATTGGAATAAATCGACTTTGTATCTGTCATTTTGAAAGTTCTATTTATGTTTGTGCATATTTGACTTAAATACATTTCCTTCTCTCTCACGCTGTTTTTGTTTTGTTTTGTTTTTTCATTTGTTTTAGCAGGCAGGTCAATTAGGAGAGAATTCAGTTTTACTACAACTGCAATGCAAGCACAGCTGCTCACACCGATCCCAGGAGGGAGCAACACGACTGGAGGAAACTGCCTGTGTGGATGTTTGAGCATGTGTGTGGGAGTGTGTATGCGTGGGGATTGGAGAACAGTGGCTGGTAAGCAGTGAGAACAGTCTTTTCTACCATAATGCGCCTCCCTAAAGTCCCCCCAGATGAATTATGTCAGTAGCAAATCAAAGTCCACACTGACTCAGATTGGCTTTAGTGATGAACATCACCCATGTTTGCAACTCAAAAGTGACTCAAACACAGACACAGTGTGTTTAGTGAGAAGATAATAAAGCAGGTAGGTGCCAAAGTAGCTGAAGCTAAATTTAATTTTCTCCTAAAACAGTGGTAAGTTAAAGGAAACTTTTTTCCACAAAAGGTCAAAAACTAGCCTTGTGTTCACACTTTGCCAGTTGCGGACATATGCATCAACAATAAAATAAACCTGTAAACCTCTATACGAGAGGAGGAAATAGAAAATGTGACAGTTCAAGCTCAAGATGGAAGAGATGAAAGGAGAGTGTCATAAAAAACAGACAGAGTCAGTAAACGCGACAGACACATCCAGAGTGTGCCAGGTGCCCTTCCCTTGTCTGTCTGACAGTAAAGGGTTTAGATGGAGCACAGCTGTCTTTACTGAAGCTGACAGGTGCTCCGACAAATGGAGCAGCATGGAGCATGGAGGCATGGCTTGCCCCTGCTCTCAGCATGAGCAAATTTACATTACAGTTTGCTAATTATTAATGGAAAGTTTCACTCAAAGCCAGGACAGTCAACGAACTGAGCACAAACATGAGCCCAATAAAAAGCTTAAAAAAATAAAAAGCAAGACAAAAGCTTTTCCCCCAAAATGGAAAAAACAACAGCTCAGAACAGAGCAATTACATGCAGCCATAACAACTCAGACATGGTTTGACCTTTCACGTGCAGTCCACCATCAGCTCACTGTGGTGATGGAAAACACTGCAGCTTTATCTTTCCACATAATGAGTGCTACGGCGTAGCTCGACTCAGTGTCAGTGTCAAAGAACAGAACAGAGCCACCCGTCTCGCTCTTTCCAACTGTCTCGCTTTCATAAGTGCAATTATCATTTCCAGGCCCTGACCTGTCCTCCCTGACAAGGCTGCACTGCCTTGACTCAGCCCTGCAAATTACCGCTAACCCTGACCAGTCTTTGTCCAATTCGCAGAGCCTGTGATATTATAGTACAGTACTCAGGCTGCTACAGAAAACCCGACTTTTAGTCTGAAATCTGTTTATTGTTGTTTTATCCCTGCTTGTGGGGAATTTCGTGGCATACTGGTTCTGAAATTTGCACTTAATCAGATGTTCATCCGAAGAAAAAGAGTAAGGTTGACTGTGTTGTGGGCAGTGTGATGTGTTTGTTTTCGCATGTTTCTCTTCTGACTCATTCACCTGCCTCCAGTGCTCAAAACCAAAACTGCTTTTTCTGTCCAAGCATTTTGCACCTCCCGTTCACATCTCTTTAAGTGGTACAGCAATGTCATTATCAAGTCCTTCTATTCTTGAATGCCCAATGTGTGACAGCCCGTTTCACACATCCTGCCACCTTCCTACCCTTCCTTTCCACCTTTATTTTCCTCCCTGCTCACAGCCTTCCTTCTTTCCCCTTTCCCGTGGCCTCTCACTGCCCTCCATTTCTTCATCTTGCCACTTTGACCACCGCTGTGCTGTCAATGTTTCTTTCCAGTTCTGTCGAAACGCACTGTCATGTTCCAATAAAATACTTTGCGTGTGCCAGTGTGTGCGCTTGCGTGAGCCTGTGTGTCACGGGCAGTTATATGAAGCTTGGGTGATTAACTCTGATAGCGACCAGATGCGTTACTCAGAGATTAAGCTGCACATGCAGTGCATGTACACACACACACAGGCAAAGTTAGAAGACAGACAGGAACAGGCAGCGAAGTGACTGACAGTATCTGAATGAAAGCAAAAAAGGAAGTGACCCATCAAGTGGAGTGAGTGCTGAATAGAAGAGGTTCGACATGTCTGTGCAGCACAGCATGTGCTGAGCATGTTTGGGTGTGTGTGTGGTGAGTGCTCTGATTTCGGTATTTCAGGAAACATAAGACAGTGTTTTCCTCCTGTGCTTGACTTTCAGAGAACAAACAATGCACAAGTGGGGACAGATGACTGTCACGTTTCTCCAAAATGGCTGCATTGTGACCTTAGATCAAAGCTTTGTTTGGCCAGATGCAGCAGATGTTGTTTCCTCTCTGGTATTTGTGCATGTGTGTGTTAGAAAGAGAGGAACAGTGAGGAAAAAAAGACACATTGTAATGCTGAAATCCATTTACCTCAACAGAATGGACTGATTATCTGACTACATTTAAAATATTTGCGTGTGTGTGTGTGTGGGTGTGTGTATTCATTGGAGGCTCTCGATCAGTCGGGCCTATCAGATTGGGCAGTTGGCTGAAGTCGTCTGTCTGATCTGCCAAACACCAAAAACTCTGGGCTTGCTCACAACAACTGGCAAAATCACAAAAATGACTTTGTGGTTTGTTTGTTTTTTTTATAATTTCTTTCAAATGTATTTAACAGAAAAATAAGATACAAAGTTTAGCCACAACATTAGATATACCTTTAAAATCTAATGCAATCCAATACAGCAGCTCTGCCATGAATTCAACATTTACAAGGTTATAATTTCCCAGTTTTTAAGTTGAAACTGTGAGAAAGGTGGGTGTGGCTGCATTAAGAGAAGAGGTGGTTCTAATGTTTTGGGAACCCTGTTAAAAATGAATAAGGGGGCCAAAACATTAGAACCCCTTGTCAAAATGAGGCACTACAGTAGGACTCTATCGCTCACTATGACCTCAAAAATTACCACGTAGTAGAAATGTTCACATTTCTGACTGTTTGAACTGCCGGAAAGGTTACAATTTCTCAAGAAAACTGAAACAATTATAGCTTCAAAATATTTGCAGCATAAGGAATAGATTACAATTCAGAGCAATGGTTGATAGTCAAATGGCTGAATGCTGGAATGTACATCAATCAAATGTAGTCAGCTATAGTCAAAATCTGAAGCTATTAATATAATTTAAACACTAGTAAATTAGCTTTGACCAGTGGCTTGAGTAAATCAATCTGCTCATGAGTCGCTTCTAAAAATATTCCCGTGTTCGTGGGCTCCATCAGTCTCTGTACGTAACAAAGTTAATGTTGATTTTCTCTTAAAGATGCAGTTCTTTTAATCTGTAACTGACTCTTATTGCTAATATTTACACTGAATTATCGGCTTCATATAACTTTGAGGGCAGCTTGTTTTTGGCAAAGGTTACTGTAAGTTGGTTACTCGCTGACCAAAAGTGAACAGAACTTCCTTTCATGGACTGGCCCTCCTCAAAGCACCACGCCAGTTGCAGCTTATCACAAATGATGTGCTTGTTTTTAATAAAGCTGACTCCTACAGAGAAAGCCAACCATATTTAGACATACCCATTTCAGATGTCATGGCGAGAATGCTTCAAAGACCAATGATCCAGACTTTTTAAATTGATTTTTATTTCAGTTTCAGATCCCAACCCGACTTAAGGATCAGTCTACCAAATTCCTCAACATCTGTGCTCCAATCTACCCTACTGTGCTGTGACAAAAGTTCCTGCATCATTAACACCCGGCAACCTGCTGTCACGTCTAGCACAGACAATAATTAGCATTTGCATATGTTAAATGCAGGCATATTAACATTTATTATATTGCTGCAACACTGGGGCTTTGTGGGAATGATGAAAAAGTGTTCCGTGGCTTATTGTGCTGTACTTCCTGTAGAAATCCAGACTCTACTGAGAAAAGCAGCAATTTTCAGAAATGTTATACAACTTTCCCAAAAACAATTACAGCAACACTCAAACGTTACCCAGACAAGCAATTGCCCCTGGTTGATGAATCCAGTACATACTGTAAGAAATTCAAATAAATAAACAGGTACCAATTCAATGCGTCTAACAAAAACACAATGCTGTAACTGTAAAATAACAAAAAATCTCTTGTTTGATTTTTTTCTTCATAAGAAACTGCCCAACTTTTAAATGAGACTCTGTGTCCCCCTAAGCCAGTAAGGCTCTACAGCAAAACATGAGTGAGTAGATTACTATAGCCCACACTCATGACCCTTGACCCTCAGTTGCTAACGAGCCTCCTAATAGAAAAAAGAAAAACCTTTGTTTCATGCATTTTCCCCTGATGCATTGCCTAATGACCTGACTAAATCGTGCTTGGGAAATATTAAATGCATGACCAATGGGCATTATTCAAACAGGACACAAATATCTGTCAGTGTGCATAAGACAGACACTGTACGCTTGTGTTCTCGTTGTACTTTTAAGTGGTGCGGGGGTGCAAGGTAACAAAAGGCCTGAGCAATGCGACATGGTTCCTAGTGTCAGTGTTAATAACCCAACCCTGGTAATTCACATAGAATATTGATAGAGAGGAAAATGGCCTCAAGCAGATATCTTTTTCATTAGTAAAGACTAAGGGGAAGGAAACAGGAGAATTGATAGCTTTCATAGAAAGAGAGAGGAGTGATGGCAAAGAGGCAGAACACTGGAAATGGATTTTTTTAAAAAGGGTGTGGGGAGTAAATGGAGAAAATTACGCAAAAAATAAAAAAAAGATTGACGAGCAGATTGAAACATAAATGATATATCAGAAAACGAAGGAAGTGACAGCGGTGGGAGAAAATAGCTTTAAAATCATATGTGGGTTTGTAAAAGCTTTCAGAAACCACCACTCAGTACACAAGAGACCACAAAAGAGTTCCAGTAACAAATAAAAAAGCCCTTATGTCAATATTTCCTGACATGGTTGCAATTCATTATATTTTACTGAGGTGCCACTTTAAAGGTCTGAGCTGAATTCTGACCTCCCATGCTGTTAGAGAACAAGCCATTGGGACGTTACAACAATCACATGAATCACCCAGGAAAAAAACCTCACACTGTCTTCCTCCTCTTCTTCTCGCTTTACCATCTTTTTCATCTCATCTGTCTCTCTTTCCCCCTCTCTCTCTCTCTCTCTCTCTCTCTCTCTCTCACTGTGTCTCTGTTGGAGAACATGTTGTTTGTTTAATGTGGTATCGCCATGGTTACCCGTCTGCCACATTGAGGTAATGTTGTTAATCATCAACTTTCATCAATCATCAACAGCAACATGCACCCAGAGGCCTGACTATGACATTTTACACTGTCCAATGCAGAGAGCAGTGAATGAGATGGCGTTGAGTGCAGAACAGAAGCAGCATCGAGGTGTACGTCCATGCAACATACATGAAGATTTAAAGAGCAACATCTCCATCCCTCATCCACTCCCTTTTATCTGTGTATCTCAATATGAGCGTGTTGATTGTACGTGGTTGACATGAAAACAGATCCTGTTCTGATGACATCAGTACAGGCATTGGGCCAACCCCCCCCCAACCACCATCACCACCATCACCCAAAAAAAAAATCTTCCCTCTCTATTTCTCTCTCTTTCCCGCAGACATGCTGATCTGGAATACAAATCACAGATGAGAAGAGGAGATGAGCCAAGGTAAATGGTGGAGGGGGGGAGGGCATATAAGAGAAGAAGAAGCAGAAGAAGAGGGGGCAGAGAGACAAAGAGAGAGAGAGAGAGAGAGAGACGCACAGGAAAAACCACAGTTACATCTGAATTGCTGCCACGCCTACCATCTCCCCTCAGCCGGCTGAAACGGAGAGTGTGTATTTGCTCTCATTTCCATCCCGGGTGACTTTGGTATAAATCATAGACGCACACATGCAGGATCCATTTGGTACAAGGAGAAAGTCTGACATGAAGATGTTTTGCATTCTGTATGTGTGCGTGTGACTGACAGAGACTTTCTTTATGTATGTAACAGGAAATACAAAAAGCTTAGGAATGCACACAAGAAAACAGAGCGCAGACACAAGATTCTGCAGCCATGCAGCTCTGCCAGTCTGCACTTAGGCACAGCAGTGTTTTGGGCTTAATGCTAAATGAGCATACAAACACGCTCAACCAATGCTAATATTTACCAGGTTCGTGGGACTGACATTTGCTTAACAGGTATTTGGCCATACAGTAAAACAGAATATTTTGCAAATGTAAAATTTCACATGAGACAGATGAAAAGTCACAGGGCCACCAAAGTTGGTTGAATACTTTCCCTGGGGACCTTTTTTATGCTGTTGTCATGGTAATCCGTTGAATCGCTACAGTATTAGACCGTCCTGAGCCTCAAATAAGCATAAAGTCTCCAGGTAGAATGTGTCTTTTCCTGAATACACTATAGTTGTAAAGACTACTCTAAATAGTTAAACCAGCTGTTTAAATCTCTCCTCTTTCTGCAGCTGGTTAGAGACTGAGCTCTGGAGATGGAAACACACACATGCATAGTGAAGAAGGAATCCTGTAACAAGCCTGCTTTTGCCATTACACTCCTGAGTGTGAAAGTGAGTCTGGTCTTTCGGGAAGTGGACTGTTCTGTACAGACATACAGTACACACTCTTTCTTTCACACACACACACACACACACACACACAGTATAGTGTGGTCTGTGGGGAAGTGGTCCGCTGAGTACACACATCAAGACTGGCCTAGATAGATAGGATAGCAGAGGACACACACACTATCACCAACCTCTTCTGTTTTACACACAGAGACAGTCAAGGACACTCTCATAGTCTATATAGTTGGGTCATTTCATACCAGAACACCTTACCCTTGTCTTAATAAGAGAAAGGGGATGAAGAGACAGAGGTTTGGCAACAAGAAATAAATACAGAACTGGGCAATTTCAAGGATGAGTAAGAAAGAAAGGTGGAAAAGTGGAGAAATAATGGAGACACGTGTCTGTAAAAAACAAAAACACAAAAGAAGAGTGAAGAAGAGAGAGATGTAAAGGGATTTTTTGATGACTTGCCTTCTAACCTTAGTTTCATCCTCTTGAGTTCAGCCCTGGTCACTATGGTAACAACGGATGAAAAGAAAAGAACATAATGCAACCCAAGTGCAGACAGACTGGACATGGCGATGAAATCAGGAAACAGAGCAGGACTAAACAGTACAAATACAACCAGAAATTCCTAGATAGAGATCAGAAATTCACTGCTTTTGGTTTCAAAGCTGTGCACTCAGATGGTGCTTGTTGCCATGGATACTATTCAGCGCAATAATCAATACATCTTAATCAAGTTAAAGGCAGGTCACATCCCTCTGTGACATTTCTTGATGTCTTGCTGCAAAAGTTAAGGCCAGCAGCAACAGAGGCTTTAAAGGGCAAATCTGTCAATTTCACTTTGCACATGCAGATTAGTGTACTTGTCACAAAGAATTTTAATCAGCTTCTGAAACAAATTTTCTGAAGTCTGAGAGAATAACAGTGATGATGTTACCAGGGTTATCTGGCTTAAGACGTCAAATTATTACCTGAAAGACTGTAAGAAACCGGAGTCAAAGAGTTCAGGGAGTCTAATGCTATTGGCCCTTCATAATAGGAGGTTCAGGATCCAGTGTTTAAGTATTGACTCATAGTAAAAACTGTAATGAGACTCACAACCTCTGCTAAATTGTGTTAATTATATCCAGTTTACAGGCTTGTCTTAACAAACAGTGACCATCAAAATGAACGAAATGAAGCAATAAGGAACAAACACATCATGGCAGCAAAGGCCCGCTGTAAATGGAAACATCTATTTTGATCCTGCTGATCAGAAATAGCTTTCCCTGGATATAATCCAGTATTTTGAGCTTTTCCCGTGAAACTGTAATGTTTGAGAAAAGATGGCATTTTTAGAGCAACTACTTTTCTGTCTCCAATGCTGCAGAGCTGCTTAAGCGATTTCCTGTCTGGTTCATTGTTAGTGACAGAAAGTGCTTCCTGCAACCTGTAAAACCCATGATTCTTAGCTGACAGCTATCAACCCCATACATGCACACAGAAGAAAGCTCCCAAAGAAATATTTACTTATCGACGCACACCTGGAGGAATTACAGTACACACACACGCACATTTGTAAAACCATTTTTAGCCCCTTTCCCTAACCTCAGCCTTTACCACCTCCTAAAGGCCCTAAACAGGTGCATCAGAAAGTGAGGAGAAGCCGAATCTCCTCACTGTCCCAAATCACACAAATGTCTAACACTTAAACTACTCCTCACAGACACTCATGCAATTACTCTACAAACCGCTGCATCAATCCACTCTTAGTTTAATCTTTTCGTGCCCGGGTGCTGTCACCTAGCAGGGTGATCCTTGCATCAAAGTATGTGTGAGTGTGCGTTTAGGCTACAGAGACAGACCACCTTCTTTGTAGTACAGATATCCATCCCTGACAAACCCACTAGGGCCCCTACTAACAAGACTGCTGCAACTGCCAAGAACACATGACAGTACATCTTTTGTGCTTCAATCGTCACATCCTATGAGATATAAATGCCCCAAAAAGTAGGAGCAAAGTTTCTGAAAGCCATGTGTGCTTATTAGAGTGCAAAGAAACATTTATGGTACAGCGAAACAGCCACAAATACAAGTTAGAGAGACAAAACACAACTAAAGTTTCATATCAACCAGATAAATGTTATGCACAATAAGTAGCAGCTTGTGGCGCATTTGAAATTTTACTGAATTCCTCGTTCCCTTAAGCACTTGTGGTACTGTAAAAAAAATCATTTCGGCTCCTTCTGTTATGCAAAAAGAAAAAAGAAACATTGAGCTGCAGGACTTCAACTGTAATCGTCCAATTTCAATTAACTTCTTGACAGGTAAGAGCCAGGTTTGGTGGTCTGGATTTATTTGCTACTAAAAAGGGCAGCTCAGTGCTTAATGCAATATAACACAAATGTGCATGCAAGGAAAAAATTGGTAGTGTTTATGGAGAGAGCTGCTCTTTCTTTTTTCCTCTGAATCCATTTCACTCTTCCCGTCCCCCCGTCTCTTTCTCTCCACTGCATCACACTCTGAAATTAGCTTTGTGAAAAATAAATTGTGATGAGATGGCAACGTCTCATGTCTGCTGTGAGTGTGTCTGCAAAACTAAGTGTCAGAGTTTTATAGCCCCACTGCTAGTGAAAAAACTGTATATGATCAGTGTGTATGGTAATGTGTGGGATTAGAGCCACTAATGAGGTCAGTGATTTCATCATTCCTGACATGAGCAAAAGGCTGTGTGTGTGTGTGTGTGTGTGTGTGTGTGTGTGTGTGTGTGTGTGTGTGTGTGTGTGTGTGTGTGTGTGTGTGTGTGTGTGTGTGTGTGCTTGCTAACTAGTGAGGTCAGAAATAGTATTTTCCAGAGTGAGGACATTTTTGGAAAGTGGGGAGAAGTTCTTCAAAGGGCTGTTACAGGGTTAAGAGTTGGTTTTAGGTTTATTGTGTGTATGCGTGTGTGTTTGTTTACGTTGGTAAAAGTTGGGCATGGCCTGGCAAATTGTAGCCAAACCTGTCAAACCAAGAATGGCCAAGAATGTCTTGGCGACAATATTGCCAAGACATGTTAAATTAAAGTAATTTTAACTATAATGCTTGAATTGAGGTTCATTTATTAAAATAGAGTATGATACTCTTAAAGGTGAGTAATGTAAATACCCAAGATTAATAAAAGCATTTAATGCATTTTAATATAAATCCTTTACACTACACAATGCATTAAAGTCCCCCAAAAAACCCTTCTGATTTAGATTCTTTCCATGAGCAGGATCTGACATAAACACACAATTTTCTGGCATAATTTAAGCAGTTTTAGTTGTTTAACATGACAAAAATGTTCTCACCAAAGCAGTTGGAATTACAAATCTATAGTAATTTCCGGAGTCAGGTCTTTGAATGAACAGAGGACAAATGAAAACACACTGATGCAAAATGAAGCCTTTGTCTGACAAACTGTTAAATGAGTCTTAGGTGCTGTCAGGAGATGTCTCTCAGGCAGAAAACACAACTTTGTGGAACATCTCCATCTTCATTGCTTCTCTAGTGTAATTATTCAGACTCCACTAGTTAAGATTCTGTGTTATGAAGATTCAGATTTACATAACTGTTGTGAAAGACGTAGTTAGATGTCAAACGTTCTGTGCAGCTACAACTTAAAGACCTGTCTCTCTCAAAGTGCAACACAGGTAGGTTCCCGTTCCTTGTCTCTCCCTTTCTCTCTTCTTCATGATGATGCCATTCTGTCTAAGCTGTCAATAACTACTGTAGGTTTCTTGATGATACAGGCTTCTGCAGGCAACATCCGAGCTTGCGACACAGATGCACACACAGACTTCAGGCAACTGTACTGCAGATGTGAAGCTAAGAAAAGTGCGATAAGATCTATAGTCTCTGAGATCTAAGTCTTTTATCAGTGCCCCAAAGGTGATCATCCTCCTAGATTGTTGTCAGTGTTTCAGTGTGTGTATCATTATTACACACAAATATTTAACTGATGAAATCAGCAGCACATTCCCGATCTACTAATTTAGAAGTTGATTCTCACAATTAAAACTGAACATTTTAAATTGTTTCATATATTAAGATTGGAATTGTAGCTTTATGTACTGGAAACACTGGTGCCATCCAACTATAGATAATCTACTGAATGGGCCTACAGGTCCCAGGGGCCTGAGAGCTCAGGGGACCCATTCCAACCCAACCCTTTCTAAAGTTACTGTCAATTTGTCATGTTTGAAAAAGGTCAGTTAAAAGACACAAAATGGCCCAAAAAAGATTTAGATTGACCAACTAAAAACCAAATAAAATTGTAAACAGGCCGAGAAATTATCAAATGACACAAAATCAAAAAAAAAACAAATTAACCACATATAGACACAAATGGTCAAAAAGAACGGATGAGGGCCCCGTTCCCTCTTTGCACCCAGGGAAACATGTATCCATTATCTGTGACCAGTTATTATGTTTAGGGTCGCAGGGTGGAGGAGAGACGTACACAGATTGACAACAATTCACCCTTACGTTCACATCTAGAGTCACCAATTAAACTAACTTGCATGTCTTTGGACTGTGGGGGGAAACCGGAGGACCCAGATGAAACCGACACAAGAACGTGGAGAAAACACAAACTCCACACAAAAAGGCCACTGTCAACCAACCAGCATTATTTAACCGTAATTAATTAATAATAATAACCCAGCATTTAGTATTTATAAACACATTTTAACATACGCACAGCCTACATTATACTTTATACTTTTAGCTCTTACTGCTCATGTAAAACACTGGACAAGTTCTCATAAGTCTGTGGAGTCTTTTGTTTGTTGAGCTTAGGTCTGAATTCCCCATTGGTGAAGATAAATGTTGTTTTGCATGTTGCTTTTCTGTGGTTCGGCCTACCGCAAGAGCTATGGAGTGTTACAGTAAATCCAGGCAGATTGGCTGATTAAGTCATAGAAGAGGAAATGCGGTCTTGGAGAACAATAGACCATCAAATGAAGTAATGTTGAAGGGTTAGCTGGGAAATGGAGAGACGGCGAAATAAAGACAAGCTGAAGTGGGGAAAGGAGAGACGGATGATGATCTACAGAGAGAGTTGGAAGAGAAACACTTTCCACACTTGTTTCACTTCATCCCTCACACACACACACACACACACACACACACATACATGCAGACAAATGTTTAGGTTCTTTTTCAGTGGCATCATTTAATATAACAAAAAGGTTTGTACACATTTTTTTATTCTCTAAACACACATGTAGCACTCAAGTCACCGTTCCCACTGCTGGCTTCGGCCAGATCAATACAATAAGAAGGTATATATATGTGTGTGTATGTGTGTAGGAGGGAGAGGCTAAGCAGTTGTATTTGGCCACATGCCCTTATGCACTGTGCCTCCTTGGCTACCTCCAGCTGTGTGTGTCCAATCTCAGCTTAGTTTGGACATGTGTCCTACCTCTCTAAGACACACACACACTTGCATGATTGTTGCTGGAGTTCGCGTATTGTCCCACCAGAAGTGAAGACTGAGGCCCTATGACTCTGAGAGCAGAGGACAGCCTTTGGATAGATTTCCAATAAGCAACCAGAGGCTTAAGCAAGACAGAGTTGCGGATAATCCTTCTTCCTTCTCCTCCTCCTGTGCGTCCTCACTTCTCTCTCTGTCTCTCTTGCCCTCTCAGCGTCTCTCTTTCACATTTCATTTCACATTTTATTCTTCTCTCTTACAGTTCCATCTTTGGCATCCATGAGTTGTCTTTCTGTCCCTCTTTTCCCTCGCCAGCCTGTCTTTGCCTGTATGTGTTCCTTCCTTCTTTTCTGTCTCTTTTTGCCGGGTCTCAACAATCTGTCATTTTGTTCTCTTATTTCTCCTTCGATCTGCCCCTCCCCTCTTTCCTCCCTTCCATGTGTCTTTTTGTCTCTCAGATGGTGCTTTGCATTGATAGCAGCTGTTGTTGAGTCATATCCTTAAGTTAAAGACACGACACACTCTGAGCCACTGATGTAAACTTTAAAGTTGATTCGGCCTTTACTCGCTCATTACTGTACATCCTCTGCTACAGCTGCTCTAACCTCGTTGTGACTAACATATCTTTGCAAACACAAACTGAAGCCACTGTATTCTGTGCTGATACACAGACTACAGCCTGTGACCCAAAGCAATATCTATTTCCAACTTCTCGCCTCATAGCGTATGAGTTGTAAACAGTGGAACCGAGTGATTTTTATTTCTCTGACTCCATATTTGTCTCCTCTTATGAGCTTGCATGCCAGTAAAGCATCATTCTGTGGCCCCACACTTTTGAATTACCAACTACTAAACCCTGATTCTTTCGTGAAAGCAGTTCAGTGGCTAGAGCTGAGGACTATGATTGAATGAATTTAAGAGATGGAAAAGGTCACAAAGAGAATTGACTTTATCTTATAACACATGTGTAAACTGCATAGACCTAGGCTACATATTTGGACAGATAGTGGTACACAGTGTACCAAAACGTATGAGTGAAGAGTTACTATGCTTTTCAGTCTTCAAATCAACTCCAGCCTCATACAGAGCAACAGTTGGGCTGAGCAACAGTGGATTTGTGCTTAATTGCCCAGATTTCCATCTACGTCAAGCATACTGATAGATGGCTTAGCTTCCTTAGCTGTTTTCCTGCCCCTGTGGATTCTAATTAAACCACATTTGAGGGGAATGCTTGATTAGTTCTTGCCTCTATTTGAAGAAGAAGTCAACAACTTTGCCTCCTGCATGTTATTTGTTTTTACACACACACACACACACACACACAAGAAATCACATTCTCAGAATTATAACCATAACAACTAGAACTTTTTTTTTACAAACTCTAGTAAAGTTGCTTGTGTGATCATTGCCACTGGTCGTTATTGTAGAAAAACCACAGACACGTCGCTTGGCAGCAGCTTTATGTTGACGGTAAACATATAAAGTGAACACATCAGTAGTTGTAACATGTCCTTTGAGGTGATTTCAATGGAATCACTGAGCAGATCAAGTTAAATCATTAGAGTGAAGTGATTTGGCAGGTGGCCAGTACCCCAAGGCATTCACCGGAAACCAATTAATAACCCGAACGGAGGTATCATGCCTCTGGCACAAAGCCCATAAAAACAAAATCAACTTGCTGATTGAACTGCTGAAAAACCAAATACGCTACACATGTACAGTACGTATTGACAAGTTTGCACGTGTTTGCGTACCTGGTTGGTTTCACTGTTCATGTGTGTTTGAAAAGTTCAGACACAAATATTTATTTGTACAAAAAACAAAACAGAGTTAGCATAGATGCAGAAAAAGTGGCTCAGACTTTGGTGCAGTTGTATGTAACATCAGTTGTTTGGTGAACAGGGCAGTTAGTTTTTTATGAACAATTGCATTTAACCTAAGAACATTGTATATATTTTTTTTCTAGACCTTTGTCTTTTATTTTATCTACATCGACAGAGTGAGGGAGAGGCCATAGTCAGATCCATAGCAGCATGGCTTGTTGGGTTCTCACTGTCTTGGCAAGTACTTGCTATTTTGCGTTATAGTAAGAGTTAAACTGAACTGATAAAAATATATTTTTACAACAAAAGGTGGGTTCTACAATTAAACTACATCAAAGTGCCATCATCTTTCATCTGCAGGAAGCTCATTAAGCACCATTTGCAATATATCCACTTCCCTAATGGCCACTCCCGCAGTGTCCTGACAAATAAAAAGAAGAAGGAATAATAGGTCACACGAACATAAAATTTTATATGGCTGTTATGAATTTGATCCTGAAAAACTGTGTAAATTGGTGCCCGTAAAGGTGGTGATCTTGAAGCAATTGTTGCTTTCCCCAACAGTCACGCCTCAGTTAAAAACAGAAATTGTGAATTGTGTGAAAATAATGACTTGGGCAAAGGAGGATGCAAACAGTGCCAATTTGTCTTTGTAACTCTTCAACAGCTGTCATGTCGCTGTCAATAGACCAATGAGGAATGAACTGTCCATGGTGCTGAAACCACCACCCAAGTAGAGTGTGGCCTAAGATACACATTGTGCAAATCCCACAGCAATGTGACTTAAACAGTGGTTGTGTTTAAATGATAACGTTACAAAAAAGTTTTATTCAGAATTGATTCCAGTAGCTTGAAAACTGGATCAAACAAGGTAATTGCTTTCATTTTACTGACTCCAGTGACAGTGGACAAATGGGACAAAAACGGTGCATCCAAAAGGCTGATCTATGTGTTGCTGTTTTGTCACTGTAGCCATGTGCTGTAAACTTCCACCTCAGCCACAATGCTTCCTGCACTGCATGTGACTTTGCATGTTAAAGACATTAAAACGTCAATCAGAGGCCATCATCAGAGTGGCACTGATGGTCTCATGCTAAACTATAGAGCCACCTAATCCACCTAAACAGTATCCGTGCTTTGTGCTGAAACCCTACGCCAAGGTCTGCTTGCTAAAGAATGAGGTCTGCGTGTGTGTTCCTCAGCTGTCAAAGACTTCCTGATCAGGCTGAGAGTCGCTGAAGCAGACTGACAGGTTGTACCGTGATGATAGTGAGGGTGATATCCAAAGAGGCCCTTTCTGGTGATAATAATAGCTTTAGATGACATCATGGCAGCATGGTAATCAAGGTAACTGTGGTCTATCTTACAGTGTAGACACTCCTTCATGATGATGCCATTCTGTCTAAGCTGCCAATAACTATGTTGCTGGATGATACAGGCTTCTGCAGGCTACCATCCGAGCTACGCTTAGTTTCTCCTCAGAACAAACTGTTGGTGAATGTGCTTCGCTGCGACACAGATGCACACACGCGCGCGCGCGCACACACACACACACACACACACACACACAAACACACCGCCACCCCTCTCCTCATCCCCTGTTGCTATGGAACCTGTCGCCAAGGCAGAGGTATGAGGTTGTGATGGACGAAGTCGACGACGACGATGATGATGGTTAAGAGGATGATAATAGTAATCAGACAAACATCCTCTTGGTGAATTACAAGGTCCAGCTAGCCACGAACAAATGCATTGCTGGGCTTTGCTCTCTGCAACGTGGGTGGAAGGAGCGACGCGTAATACTGCGCAATGCAAACAGACCCTTTCCTCACCGTAAATCAGACCACAGCCCTGGATTTTGATTCACTCTTTGCATGTGTTGCCTTCTAAACACTTAAAAAGTCGTCACGTTGAACTTCAGTCGACTCTTGTGAGAAACAGCCCACTGTCCTCGCTGCCAGCCCCAAAATAGCACATCATCAAGCCGATTCCCAGCAAATAAATAAGTCCTTCAGGCCCTCCTACTGCCACCTGTCATCTCTATGCGATTTCTCTCTCGTGCTGCTATTAAGGAACCCTGCGGACATGCAAACATCGATCAGAACGTGACAAATACTGATTATAGGAGAAGGAAGGATCGATAGGGATCGAACAGGCGTATTGGTGGGCGCTGCTGGATATCCAGCTCCTCAGCGACTACTGTGGGTTTATTTTTAAGCTAAAGCCAGCAACATACATGTTCAATTTAGTTTACAGCATTTGGGGAGAGACGAGATCTAACAATAAATGTACACACACCTTTCTGCTGGAAATGTCTGTTGGCTAAAAGGAGCACGCACTGCCCACCCACTGTGCCACAGTTCTGGCCAGTCAACCCCACAAAAGTGTGGACAATAGTTCAAGCAAGAAAGAGGCCTCATCGGCGGCCACCGGCAGCCTTGTTGCATGATTGTGGCACAAGTTCACTTGCTGCACAAACTGCTCACCTAGAGGGGGATAGGGCCCGATAAACAAACTGCACACTGAGGGAAAGTGGAAGAAAGAGAGGTGCATCTGCCCATCTGTTGAGAACGAGGGAGGGGGGGGAGAAAGACCTAACACCCCTTTGCTTTCCCCCTCTTCTGTCCCTTCTACCCTCCACCACCTCCACCTCTTTCCCCATCCCATCTCCATTCCCAGATCATCACATACTTCTCTCACTCCCTTCCTCCTTCTCTCTATCATACACAGTTACAAGATGTTTGCCACTTATAAATAAAATAAAATAAAATAAAAAAGATACAACATACCTTGATGGTTCTCAAGGGTTTCCTCCGGGATGTACATGTTTTTGCTTTCATTTACCATAAATGTAGTCCGGCGTTATCCCTATAGGTGAATGGAAGATAGAGAAAGGAAAAAGCTGGAGAGGAGGAGGGAAAATAACAAGAGGAAAAAAGCCCCCCAAAAATAAAGAAATTAAAAAGGGGGGGGAAAGAAGAAAGAACTGCCTATAGCACGGACAGTTTTGGGTATTCCGTTATTTGTATTGATGGGGAGGGTTTCTTCGGATGGAGTGAATATTACCTAATCCCCATGATGGAGGTGAAGGCGAGAAAAAAGAGGGAGCTTTCGGCGGAACCGGTTGGGAAAACGCACCGGTGCATCCCTCGGTACATCCGGGCCCTAGGCGAGAAACATGAGACCAGCACCGCGTTCAATTCAATTCACACCTCGCTCGCTCTCCCCCTCTTTCGTTCTCCCGTTTCCCTTGTTGTGTTAAAAACAATTATAATAATAAGGTTTCAAAAGGTTATAAAGCACGGGCGCTGTCAGTGACGGTCGCAATGGAAGTGCGCAAAAGACGCATTCGTGCGCATCTTCAGCAGCGTGTCAAAATGTGAGAGGATGAAGAAGAGGAGGTGGAGGTGGTGGAGGAGGAGAAGGAGGAGGAAGAGAAGAGGAGGAAAATTAGGAAATGAGAAGAGTGTAAATATTCCATCACGGGTAGCACGGGGTTAACTCTCCCAATAGGTTGTCGGTTATTCCACGTATCTATAGCAGAGTCCCCCCAAAATACAGAAGCCAGGCCGTCCTGTCTCATCCGAAGACTGGATTCTCTGTCCTGATCCAGTCCATGATGGTCCGGTGGTTTGTCTGTCAGTCGGTCTGTGTGCTTGTCTGTCTCTGTGTCAGCAACCCTGCCTGCCTGCCTGTCTGTCTGTCTGCCTGTGTCTCACTGATCGGGAGTTTGAGCTCTCGCTTCTCTCTGCCTCTACTGCCCCTGCAGCTCAGCTCTGCAGTGATACTGAGAAAGCGGGAGAGAGAGAGAGAGACAGAGAGAGAGAGAGAGAAAGAGAGAGACAGAGAGAGAGAGACCACCGCCTCCCCTGTAGACGCTTTGACTGTTTCCAGATGTGTGTGTGTCAGAAAGAAGGAGAGAGGAAGGGAGACTGTATTAGCAATAGTGAAGGACCAGCGACTGGTATCCAGATGATGATGGTGATGAAAACAAAGATGATGATGTTGATAATGCGTGTGTGTGTGTGTGTGTGTGTGTGTTTGTGTGTGCGTGTGGGGGGAGGGATTTTTGGAGGAAAGGAGGACTCACAAAATCCACAGACACACACAATCACACAGTCACAGACGCAAAGGAAAATAATGACACAAAGAGAAAGACAAAACCCATGAATGTGATACAAACAATAACACAGTGAGGAAGTGGAAATAGAAGTGTGTGTGTTTATGTGTGAAAGTGAGAGAGAGAAAGAGATGTACAGTAAGAGGGATAATGAGCCATGGCGGACTCAAGTAAGGCACCAACTCTAATTTCTGCAGGAAGAAACAGAGCTGAGATTTTGTACCTCTGTCTGATTTGCCTGTAGCCCCCTACACATCTGGACTCCCTCAGCCCCATTCTTTTCTTTGGCCAATGTTATGTTTATACACAGACACACACACACATACGCTAAATATCTAGTTTTGCAACTCTTTTGTGACTCAAGCTCAGCTCTTTTCACTGCCCTTTTAACATGCACATGTTAGGCTTATTTTTTTTTTCTATACTGTAAATGCAGATTCAAGGATCATGAAGTTGGCTGCCCCGGGAAGGTTACTTCTTCAACACTGAATGTAAACCTTTTAGTCCAGATAATAACAATTTTTTTAAAAATAAAGTTGCATTTTAATTTTTCCTCCTTATGGTCTCTAGATGATGAAATAAGGTTCAACCTTGGTCTCCACGACCAGAAACAAATTTGCCCTGGCCCCTACAGCACACAAAGTCATGTTCTGGAGACTTTGTGCATTTTCTCAGATAAAACTGTTAAATGAAGCTCATTTAGAAGTTAAATGTCAAAGAAGGTAAGAAACATCATTTGTTAACTAAATAGCTCTGGAGCATGGTTTGGTGACACTGAGTCAGCTTGGCTCTTTAACTCATACTGAGTTTTTTTGACCTGCTTGCACAAAAAAATTTAAATTGAGCTGTTTTCTTACCAGCTCTCCACAGGCACCTTGATATAAAAGACAAAAAAGAAAGATATTTTTCCATTATCTAGCGAGTCTCCAGAATGATCTTGACCTTATTTTTAAAAGCGGTTGACGTCTTTTTACAGGAATACTCACACAAAGTTGGCCGCACAAAATTCTCTCTCAGTATTTTTTACTAAAGGATGATTTCAACATGTCAGGCGCATAAAAAATGTATGGCAGCATTCCACAAATCAGAATAACTGGGATCAGCAGAAGAACAGGACGTATTGGATGTACTGAGCTACATGCAGCTTCTAATTGTGGCACTGGCCATCCCATATAATTGTCTTTGACACTGAATACGAACTTTACAATGAGCAGGCCTCATGTCAATCTCACTGTAGGCTATAATCAGGAGGTGAATTTGATGACTCAACCCAGCCTGTATTCATTTGTTCAGTGCCATAGCGCAAAATCACCACCCACCATCCTGTAATAGAATAAAGCTTTTTGTCTACATGTGTCACTGTAGACATAGTAAAGACAGGGAGACAGCTGATAAATGATTCTATTGATGACATCTGACAGATGAATTGTCTTTTCCTGAACAATATATAGTGTTTTGTGGTGCAGATGTTATATTAACATTCTGTATATTTGGAGGGAGAATGAGGAGTGTCGAATGCTTCCACTGATAATTGAAAGGAAACATTCTTCCATTTTTTGTTGTACATACTGAATGTATTATTACATGTCAGGAAAAACAGCATTTATGCAGTGAATGAGTATGTGTCCTGGCAAAAAAATGATTAGTTGTCTGACATCTCACCATGTACAAAATTGCTCGAATGTTAAGACTAAGGCGTTAGTTTAAGTCAGGATTTATTGTGGGTCAGTAGGATGCTACATATTCGGGTGGAGGGGGCACTAGTATGAGTGGTTAGTTATATAAAATTTGTTTTGCAGGGCTCAGGTTGCCTCCACCACCAAAAAAATGTTGCAAGATAATTTTATGAGGGTTGAGAAAATTAATAGAGTAGGAAGAACAACAATAATAAAGAAATGTACCACACAAATTTATATTCATTTTTAAATTAAACAATGGATAATTTGACCACTTTGGACCACAAATAGTTGTTTATATGAGGCCAGATGGGAAATCCCTCTTTAGTCAATATGCAAACAAGTAATAGACATTAGAATCATGACAGGGGTTTTAAACAAGATGTGTTGTTGCTGTTCAGTCTTTAAAAGTGCACTGTATTTATAATCTCATTGTATTTTTTTTATATAAAATCTGAATCTGATAACTATAAAATTTATTTCAGTGAAATGTAGAAGAAATGTAGCCTTCATTTAAAGCACAATAAGATCGTTGGCTGTAGAGAGCTGACAGATCTGCCCTGTAGAAGCAGCAAGTGAGTGGCATTAATAGTGGTCTGGATTTTTTTGCCATTTCTCTGTTTGATTACACTGGCCAGTGAATGGACGGGTAGACGGAAGGAAGGACTGAGAGAAGGAGAAAGGATTGAGGGCAGGTCGTGGGAACAGACACTTTTGCCCAGGGGACACACAAACACACACACACACAGAATCTACAGTAAATCCAGTTTGCACATGAAATATCAATTCTATTTATGACTGCTCTGTATTTATAGTTCCTGACCCCTTTGTACGTGGATGAATGTGTGTGACTCTAAAGCACAGAGTCTCTGGGAATCTCTGTACAGACAACAACTCAAAATCTGCTGCTCAGTCAAAGGGAAATCCCCTATATGACAGGGGGAGGTAATTTATTCGGTTGAACAATGAGATAGTTAAGATTTTTACAAAGTGTCTTACATTTCCATCTTAATTTTTAATAGATTAATAATTTTAGTATAAATATTAAATTATTTGCATTCAGATAAACAAATATTCAAATGCTGCTTTTACAGAGTTTTTCCCCTTTTTGAATATTTGCATAATGTACTTGGTTTATCTTTTCCTCAAAATGTATAAGCTATAAAAATTATTTTTGTTTTACTATTATTATTGCGATTAAAGTTATCAAATTAAGCACAGGATAAAGTTAAACATGGAAAGAAACAAACCAATAACTACAAAAGTAGTAGAACACTAACAAAGTGCCTGCTTAAAAACATATTTCGTGTAATTTTAATTTGGTTCATGTAATTTAACTAAAAATATCTCTGAACTAAAATCATCTCAAACTGCGCCATTTTTATTTATTTTTTTGTCAACATTAAAGTGGGATCATTTTGTCTTTTTGCTTCATCCAGACGAGCTTCATACTAAGGGCTGCGTGATAAGGCTGGTGAAGAGATGATGGAATTATTCATGAGAACTGAAATATTAGTTACTGTGGAGATCACAGAGAATTACTTTTAACTTGAAAAAGTGAATTGTGCTGACAAGAGTCAAGAAGGGAAGCAGTGTATTTCTGTTGTTTACCTAAGGATTGTCAGAACAAGGATACACTTGTGATGGGAATAATTTCGTTTTAAAATCCACACTGTGCTGTGTTATGGCATTTAATAATCTCCTCACCACATAAATCCACTCCTATCATGTGGATTGTACTTTATACTCTTAGCAAAATGACAAAAGTCTGTGTGTTTTGTTTTCAGTGCAGAAACAAAAATTACAATGGCAAGACCCAGAAGAATTTCTCCCCCTTTTTTAATTTCAACAAGCTGTTTACTCACTACATTCTATTATTCTTCCTGCCTGTGGGCAAATAACCCGCATCCTCTGGCCTATCCCCACCAATCGGAGAAAAGTACTGGATCTCGACTAAATGCTTATTGACAGTATTGAGCTCCTGATGGGTAACTCATTAACCTCATCATTGTCAAACACTGCCTTCTCCAACAAGCTACAGATACAGTAAACACCACCTTGACAAAGAGGCATACACTTCAGTGGCAGTTTATTAGGTACATGTCGATGAATAGCTGATACTGTAGACATGCCATAGTCTGCTTTGTGTATATTTAAGAGGAGAACTTGTAGACAGCAATTGCATAGTGGCACTTCCACTTCAAAGCATGTAAAGCAGATGTTTCTATTCAGTGCTGCTTAAAGTGAGTCATCAGTTGGATGTTCAATTTTCTTTCCATGTAAGTCATAAGGAACTAACTTGTGATTATGATTATACAAAATAATGTCACGTCAATTGTGTAGAGAGTGAAGGGGTTGCATCCACTTGGTGACGTTGCTGTGTCCCCACAAGTGCCCTTTCAACAGAAGAGGATATTAGACTTATTATGTAGATTTACTGTGATCCAGCTGATATTGTGGGGTATGGGTACTGCTGATATGGATATCGAGGCGGTACAGGCTTAAAAGTCTTCGTCTTAAACCATCTTGTGTTCTGACCTCGGCTATTAGATTTTGCAACATGAAAGATATGTTTGATTTTGAAATCTGAGCTGGTGCATTATATAATCTACAGCATCTATTGCTCAGTATAGCATCTGAATGAAGATAGTCATAAGAGGAATAGGTTTCTTTACATAACTGTATAAACACACAGGCACAGAAAAGAAGCATTGTTGGTCACTTCCAGTCCTTTATCATTCTTATACAAATACCTGTCAAACAACCTGCAGTCCCTCAGTACAAATGAAAACATTCATTTATTTTTTACATTTTACATATACAGGACTTTAGCACTTTCAGTGGAAAGAAAGAGGAATTTGTCTTCAACAGATCCTGAACTCTGGCTAAAATGCACAAATCTGCTGAGCATAGGAAGAATGGCTGTTTTATCCATCCCTTTAATGCCCCCTAGTGTATTTAATGGAACATATAACTAAGGACTGGGAAACGTCAGTCATCACCACTGTTTGGGTTGCCTAGCAGTCAGATATATACACAGATGAAAGACAAAAGGGAAACAGCAGCTGCTGACTTGTATGCAGAGTGAACGAAACATTAACTTAAGAATGGTAGCGTCATTTCCCTACAATATTATGGGGCCCTTCAGTGCACAATAAAATAAACTATAGTTTCACAAACAATAAGAGTGTTCCAAATATACACCGCTAATACAGAAGGTTTTATTCAACTCACATATAAAATCCAATAAGTCAAATAAAAACGGGAAAAAAATCACATTCTTAACCAACCCTCTGAAATAATATTAATCCCCCAGTGGTCTCAAAGAGAACATAGTGACTTAAGTTAATGTAAAGGTAGTAATCTAACTCTAAACATAAATGTTTAACACGGCAAATAAATACTAAAACTCCATGCAGTGGAGAGTTGGCCTCCATCGAATTTTCCTGGTTGGTTAATAAGGCTGGACACTCAGAGCTTGCTCCGCAACTACTCATGCCTTATTGTTTACATTTTATTTAGCTAAACATGGCGGTGAACAAACTCAATCATGACAGTTAGAGCTCTTTAGGTCTTTTTATTTTAAAATTTACGTGTCTTGAATTGTAAATTAGGCTTCTGTGTAGCTTCCTCTTTTATTTTCCTATTTCCCTAGTCGTTGGTTGTGTTTTTTTCCGTCTACCTGTCTCGTTAGCCGCTGAAGCTAGTTAGCGTGCTAGCTTAACTTTTTCATAAGGAACAATGACAGCGACTTCTGCAGGCAGCAGTAGCTGCCTTGCCGCTAAAGGACTGGATATAAGTCTGGCTGCACTGCAGCGACAAGACCCATACATCAATAACATCGTGGATGTGGCCAGTCAAGTCGCTTTGTATACTTACAACAACAGAGCAAATGAGTGGGTAAGGAACTTCTGTCAAGGCTAGCGAGTGCTAACTTAGCTTAGCGTCGTAGTTTTCCATGGTAGGCGCGCTTTGCGACTGACACTAACTTAGTCTAAAGTTGAACGACGTGTCGGTTGTTGATTGGGGTGGATATTAAGGATTTATTTTTCATGAAATGGAAATAATATAATTTTCGCCAGTTATGAAATTCTGTTCTAATAAAGTGCTATTTGTGTGTGTGTGTGTGTGTGTGTGTGTGTGTGTGTGTGTGTGTGTGTTTCAGGAAAAGACAGAAGTGGAAGGCACGCTTTTCATTTACACAAGGTAATGAAGTTATTGCAGCAGTTTTATATAAAGGATTTACATGTCAAGGTTTTTGACATAACTATAGAGAGACCACGGTTGTTTGCCATAATGCAAAGGCAATGGTGACATTGGGACATTTGTCATGTCAGAATAATGTCACCACATCTGCTCTTATGCAGTAATTGTGAAATCCATTGTTCATTTTGGGAAATTAAGAATTGATCTGACATTCAGACGGCCTGTATCCTACTCTCAGCTCACTAAGATAGGGTGCTACACAGAGGATGTGACTTTTATTTCCAGCTCAGTTACTTATTTTTGCATAAATTCCTAATTTTATCTGTGCTATATTCAGGTTGGCATCTCCCAGGCATGGTTTCACCATAATGAACAGACTCAACATGGAAAACCTAACAGAGCCAATCACCAAAGATCTGGACTTCCAGCTCCAGGACCCTTTCCTGCTGTACCGCAATGCACGATGTAAAGTGAAGGACACACACATGCACACAAAGGCACACTTTTTATGTTTGCCTGTTTGCCTCATTTTTTTTGCCTGACAGGTTTTGTTCAGAGTGCCTGGTGAGCACAGTAAATGCGTAGGTGGCTGGTGTATTTTTAACCCAATGCTATTTACTTTAGTGTGATTTTCATTGCACAGATTCAACATTATCACTGCCAGAGTGATATCTTAGCTGACAGTTTTATTGCCCCATCACTTTTCAGTTACTGCTTTCTAAATATTGAAGGGCTTTATTTATTGATTAAACAGTGGTCATTAACAGCAAGCTTTAGAGGATAGGCAGGCAGTGGCTTAGATGTAAGTAAGATGTAAACACATAGATGGCTGTATACCACGACAACCAACACACTAATTTATTAAAAGATGCACCGTTTTACAAGCAGTATCGGTCAGTGAGACTTAATGGAAAATGGTGGCAAAGACAAACAGGAAAGGGGGAACAAAAGAAAAGCTAGACATGGACATATGTTGTCTCATCAGAAAAAAAACATGGGATTAAAAAGAAGACAGACAAAGGTCCACAAGAGAGAACATATATTTGGTGTACATAGTAAAAACTCACACAATGCCATATTTGGATGTCTTTTTCAAATGTGATAGCAGTGTAAACATATCATAGTTAAAAGTGACAGGTAAATCTATACTTAAATTAGATAATCCACAATTGCATTATGTGTAGCATGCAATTCATTTATGTAGGAACCAGTAGTTCCAAAAAAGGACTAGATGTATTTTAGTGAAATCTATCGGCTTAAGTCCTTCTGATAACAAACTCTGGCTCAGACACACACGTTGCAGAGTGTGTTTTTGGGACAAGTGCCTGACAGCACTACAAAACCAGCCAGCAGAGATTAGATACACCACAACAGTCACTGATAATCTAAACAGACATACACACACTTAATCAGGAATCGCTGACACATGCAGACCTCACCTCCTCTCTGTTGTGCTCTCACACTCTACATCAGGCTCACTAAGAGGCAGGTGGAATGCTGCTGTGTAGATACCAGTAGATTCCTCACACCTGCTTTGATCCCATTACTGTAGTACCTCATCAGTCTTACTGACATACAACAACAGGTTTTATTAAACATTCTTGACTGCTCAGTGAAACCATGTGTGACCTATCTACACCTTTTACACCATGTTTAAATGCACCACATATTAAAGATGACCTGTGATAGCACTGGCCTCTAGATGTGGTCAGAATCTCATTAATAGGTTATAATTTGTTATTGAACAGCTTACTCGATGGCCTGGGAAGGGAGGAAACTTAAGAACACATAAAAGCAATAGTCAAAGTTCAGTTGATGAGTCTGAGAAAAAGGAAATGTGGATTAAAGAACAAGTGGGTACATGATGGTCCATGGCTCCAGCTGATTGCACCAACTGAACGTTGATAATAAAATACCTAAAAAGGAGATATCCAGTATGGTTGCAATCAAACAGATTTTTATCACTGTTGCTGTTTCGATTTACTATGATTTTTGGAGCCTACATTATGCAGATATGTGACTAACAAAACACATACTAGAGAAACAGATCCTCCAATGTGCTAAGAGACCTCAAAATGCCAAGCCTCCCAAGTGCAGCAGTAGTAAGCTGTGATTTACTGAGCATTTACTGGATGATAGGATGTGTGGAGTGGAGGGATCTTTTCCAGTAAACTGTGTGAACAGAAATGCATCTCAGCTCAGAAATGGTTTTTACTGTCTTAGACCTTTTAGGCCCCAGGCTGTTGGTAATGCCAGTCCCACTGTGTTAAGTTAACCTCTGTGTGGAAGGGTCGTGGAATCTTATCATAAGACAAATATGTTGTGCTGTAACTTCCTGGAATGGCAGTTGGCACAGTGTGACACCCCAGGCTAAAAATATACTGTGCAGATATACCACAAAACAGGGCAAGACATAGGGAAGAAAAGTTTAGCCAGAGAAAGTCATTATTCTCAAAATACCCCACAGCACAGGAACTGACGGAAGGCATATTGCATACCTTATCATCTACACCTAAAATCCATTGTGGGGTTTCATTTCTCCCTTTATCAACCCATACAGAATAAACTAGAACCAAGGCAGTGGCTTGTAAATGTGCCTGATTCATTAGATACTCCAAGTGTCTTATTTGTAAAGGTGCTGCGTACCATAAACAATTTTCTCTTAGTTAATAGCTTAATTTGAGTATTACTTATTATATAGTTTAACCATGCCACTAACCTTCTCATACAGATTTTTTTGGTGGATGCTTAAGTTAATGCTTCACTGGACTTACATCTTCCTACACTTACTTTTTTTTTAATTTAACTTAATTAAGCAGAAACATAAGGTTTTGGATTAGTTTCCAGAGGAAATAGAATAATCACTCCATTTAAATAACTTTTTATATATGCATGCCAAAGATGACCTAGTTTCACCTACCTAGTCACTTCACCTACTAAATTCAATATTTTTGTGTTTGGACAGTTATTTAAAAAAAAAAAACAAATTTAGCAAAGGTTCTGACAAAAATTCGATGGTTTAATTGACAGATTAAATCATAATTCAAATAGTGGTTAGTTGCAGCCTGGCTTTATGATTTTTATCAGCAATGATATTTACCATTGAACTAGTGGGCCAGCGTGGAGCTTATTGTAGGTAGCATATGTGTTGCAGCTATCCACATATAGAGAATATGGCAGTCAATAACTTTTCAATAAACATGTCAGAGGCATTTAGTATGTCAGGTGAACGTCTTACCTCCAGGTCGGACATATGTGTATCCCAGATCTCTCTCTGACACCAGCAAGCCTTTAAATCTGACCTCAGTTTCTTCTTCCAGTCTTTCATGTTTAGGTTTCCTGTGGAACAGTCCTCTCAGCATGACTCCACTGGTCTGTCAGTTATATCACAACCTTGTAGCAATTGTCTAGTTGAGCCTCTCTGGAACTTGGAAGTGGCTCAATTTAATTGCAGGTCCACTAAATCGTTATCTGGAAAAAGGTATAATAAAGGTGTTGGGATAGTTATTCAAAATTGATATTTATGTCAGTAGCAAAATATTTACTGATGGTGCCTTACTGTCATAGCTATAACAATGCAAGGCCTTTTAATCAGGTCAGGTCAGGTCGTCCACATGCAGCTGCCAGAGCAGTTAAGACAATCCCTCATCAGAGCTGGCCATCAGTAGCAAAAGATCTCCCTCTGCAATTTGAACATACTATCATTTAAGCCCCAGAAGGAAGTGATGTAGTTGTAACAATATTTAATCCTCCAGTGTTTTGAATACTGTTACTGCAAACAAAGCAAGTGATGATTCTACTCAGCCCGTAAGCCACCTACCCATGTAAAACTTTGTCAAAGTAAATACAGGCTAAAAAGTACCAACACTGTGCACTTGACTGATGGAGTCAGCTAAACAAAACATTGAAAGTGTTATTTGGGTTGTGCAATGTGGCTTCAGCCAAGCAAAGTTTATGTATTGTCAATGCTTTTACCGTATTTTAACCTCCTGGAAACTACTACTTGCTGTTCATGTTGAACAAAGCTATCGTCCTTCTTCTTACTTCCAAAATCCCAATATAGTTAATTAGTTAGTTAGAACAAACAGTGAGTTGTTTCCCAGAAAGATTTCAAGTGAAGTCCTACGAAGATGCATCCATGTCACAGTGTAGTCCAATTACAACACTTGCTGGTGGTCTACAGCAAACATCACATGTGTGCCGATGCTTGCTGTGCTGCTGGTTGGCTGGGAGTCACAGCAGGTTTGAAAAGATACACACAGCCCTACAGACAGCAAAGTGATTAGTGCCAGAGTGTCCCCTGCTTCCTGGTCAAACTGTAAAGTGATGCCATCATATTCGGATATGACAGTTCAGTTATAAACCCCTCCTAGTAGTAGTCGGCACACGTGTTGTTTCAGCGGAGTTTGCAGTCCATTTGGTTTTTAGGGTCTCTCGTTCACTCATGCAGTGCAGATGTCTCTGCCCTTTTTTTTGTATCTCCTTCAGTCTCCAGTGTTTTTGACTGGAGCCTCGTTTCTGTTCTTAGACTGCTCCTAATATTCACTCAAAGCTTTGTTAGTGCTAGTGGTTGTAGTCCTCCTCCCACTCGCTCTCTCTCTCTCTCTCTCTCTCTCTCGCTCTCTCCTCTCTTTCTCCCTCCCCCCCTCTCTCTCTATCTCTCTCCCCCCTCTCTCTCCCCTTTCTCTCTCTCTCTCTCTCTCTCCCCCTCTCTCTCTCTCTCCCTCTCTCCCCCTCTCTGGCACTCTATCTGATGGAGGGTGAGACTTGCAGCAGATCGGGACTAATTGAAGACTTCTGATAAACTTCCCTATTTAACACACCCAACTCTTTTTGCTGTGTGCTGTTTTTATCTTGTTCTATGTTTCCAATGGCAAGACTGGGTAGTGGGTTATTGATACTTTTTTCTTAATATTGAAAATGTGACATGTTGTTTACACTTTGTTTTATAGACTTGTTGATAATCTCCTCTGTAACACACTTTTCTTCTTTCTATTCCATATCCTCCTCGCTTATTTTTTCTCAGTTTTTCTGTTCTGACTTTGACTGTCTCTCTGTCTCTGTCAAACAGTCTCATCCCCAGTGAGCACTAAGTGGCTCTGGCTCCACTAGACAGTCTCCCACTGTAGTTACTTATTTGGTCCTGGGCTGATTTTCCCAGGCTCAACTGAACCCCGTGTGTGAGTGTGTGTATCTATCTCTGCTTTTCTCTCTGCGAGTTCTTCTCATCCATTTTGACCTCAGTGACCTGTCCAACCTCATTTGTATCTTGTGCGTGTATATGTGTGTATTTTTATGCATGTCTGTCTAAGCTCTGTGGCAACGGCTAATTCTGTCCACCATATAGCATATATCTCACTTTGCTCACAGTTCTGTCTTTTTTTCCATCTCACCTAAAAATCCTGCTTCTCCCTTGCTTAAGAGTTTTCTCTTTTAAAGGTCTGTGTTCAGAAGTAAATGTGTGTTGGGTTGAAAGATATTGTGTCTTTCTCTTGTTTGAAGCTGGTTGTGTATCACACCAAAATGATTTATTTTCTTTTAGTCTGAAATCTACCTGTTGCATCAAGTCTGTTAAGTACTAAAAAGTTGCAAAAATGAATTTATCTGTTCATATTAAGGCAGAATTTAAAATTTCAGAAAATCTGAATTTTTGTTAAACCAGGGAAGGGAAAACAATTTTTAATTGCTATGGGTTATGAAAAACATTTAGAGTTTAGTGTTTTAGTACAAAGATTCTAGATACCACTGTATATAGTTCAATAATAAAAAGATTTTTTTAAGCGCTCCACTGTTTTTTATTTCCTCATAGTGCATTTTGTTGCTGGAGAAAAATATATCAGTCCGTCCTCAGTGCCTGGAATTGAATAATCATGCAACACCACAAGCTGCTTCAATATGCTTTTAGGACCAAGTGCGACTGAAAATATTAAACTGAGTCACAGTGTAGTGTAATGCAGCCTACTCACTGCTGTGTAATCCTTTGACAAATGTGTGTTAGTGTTTTCCCTTTTTTCCCTTTCTTGTTGACCATGTTTATGTAGTCCAGGAGACTCATGGGGCCCATGTTTCATTGTATAATAGCACTGCTGGCTTCTGTTCACATTAGTTTGGCTGGGAAATGTTTAAACCCTGAGTTTAGACCCAGCAATGCTAATAATAAACCGTTTACATGTCTGTCGGGCCTGCATTGATGTCATAACAGCATAATTGTACAATGTGTCTGTGCATGCATTTGATTGTAAGTCTGTGGTGGGTCAGTAATCTCATTTTGATGTTTGCTGACCTTAGTGACTATTACAGTTTTGACATTTGACTGGGTAACTTGATTTTCAGCAGTGACTGGTTCATTATGGCAAACCATGACATTTTGTTGTATTTTTGTTTATGAGAATTTTTTTAAAGTTCATGTCTCTCTCTCTCTCTCTCTCTCTCTCTCGCTGCCTCTCTCTCTCTTTCTGCCTCTCTCTCTCCCCCCCTCTCTCTCTCTCTCTCTCTCTCTGCCTCCCTCTCTCTCTGCCTCTCTCTCTCTCTGTCTCTCTCTCTCTCTGCCTCTCTCTCTCTCTCTCTGCCTCTCTCTCTCTCTCGCTGCCTCTCTCTCTCTCGCTGCCTCTCTCTCTCGCTGCCTCTCTCTCTCTTGCTGCCTCTCTCTCTCTCTCTCTCTCTCGCTGCCTCTCTCTCTCTTGCTGCCTCTCTCTCTCTCTCTCTCTCTCTCTACCTCTCTCTCTCTTGCTGCCTCTCTCTCTCTGCCTCTCCCTCTCTGGTTCTCTCTTGCTGCATTTCGCTCTTCCTCTCTTTCTCTCTGCCTCTTTCCCTGTCTCTCTCTCTCTCTCTCTCTCTCTCTCTCTCTCTGCATCTCTCGCTGCCTCTCTCTGTCTCGCTCTCTCTCTTTCTCTGCCTCTCTCTCTGTTTTTTCTCTGCCTCCCTCTGTGCCTCTCACCCAGTGGTTATCCATGGAATTTGGTTCTATGATAAGGAGGACTGTAAGCGCATTGCCCAAAGGATGAAAATGTAAGTACTTTTGAAACATAAAGCTAATTTATACACAAAAAACAGGTTTTAAAAGAACATTGAATTAAAGAATATTTTTTTCAGAATTTGATAACAAGTAATGTTCCAACAGTCAGAGTCTTTTTCATATCTTACTTTTCATATCTTACTCTGTACAAACCTCTGCGTCTAGTGTTCACAACAGACTTTTAAAATGTTTCACACTTTGGCTTTAAGCATAACAGAACAGAGGTTTCTCTTACTTTGGCTAAAATCTATATGGTGGGTGTAAAGATAAAAGAGAGAGAATTACCCTGAAAGGAGCTTTCATTTACTATTGTTACTAAAGTTACAAAAAAGTTTGTCATGTATATTTATGGACTCCTTTGCACAGACTGACCCAGCAGGAGCAGGTCCTGGCTCAATCTCAGGGGGGGTGGTTGTTCCCAGGAGGAAGAGTAACAGGAGGAGGTGGAAGTGACGGGAAGGCAGTAGACATTATCCAGATGTTGACCAAAGCACGTACTGAGTTTGACAAGGTAGGCAAATTTAACTGCTTAGCATGTTTTACCAACAAACCAGGTCAGAATGCTTTAAACAGGACACAGAGGACAAGATCTAAATGAACTATTAAAGGTTAAATGAAAATGAAAAGAAATGTAAATAGTATTTAAAAAGATGTAAAAGCCAAAATAAGGAACTACAGATTTAAAGGTGAATTAAAAATCTTACCTGTAAAATAAAACTTGCTTCAAGGCCAAAAATAGGACTCTGAACCTTATTTGCACCTTGATTTTTAAATTAATTAATTTAATTAATTTATTTATTAAGAACTGTACTTTTTTGTTTGTTTGTTTTTTGTTGTTGTTTTTCGGTCTTATTCTCATTGTTTCATATTTCTCTGTTTTGTCTTTTCTGTGTCTTAGGAGAAGTCTGCTTCTGAGCCAAAGGAGATAGGTGGCAGCAGTGTCCTTTATGGAAACCCAAATGTGATTAAACCAATACCTGTTAAAGCAAACACTCAGGTAAAAAACCTAATTCCCTTTAACTTTAAGTTTCACATTAATTAATTAGTTTTTGTTTTTATTGATCCCATTAAAGATATTTTTGTATTCCTTTCTTGCCTACCATTCATCTTATCTCACCCTGTGCTTATGTTTTTTCAGGACAGTAAAGGTGCTGAACTGAAGTCTCTGTCTCTGGCCACTCTGTTTGGGTCCCACCACTCATCCAAACCTGAGCCTGCCTCACCAGTGGCAGCTCATGGGACAGGCTCATCCACACAGACAGTTGCTCGCCCACCTGTTGCCCGCACATTGACCTACGATGATAAAGTGAACTCCAGTGGACTAGTAACCTATAAGGGAGGGAATGTCGCCTTGAGTGAGTCTTTAGATGGAGGACAAAAGGCTTTAGTTGGCGACGATGCTCAGCAGCAGCAGCAACAGCAGCAGCAGCAGCAGAACCACTCTGAGCACTGCCCAGCTATACAAAAGCTCATGCAGGGACAGAGAGGGGTTGGTGGGGTGCTTCAGACTGTGTCTGAGTCCCCTGAGAACAGGTTGTTTGACAACGGGGTGCTGCTGGAGCATCACCACCACCACCACCATCATCTTTACCAGCAGCAGCAGGAGCAGCAGCAGGGGCAACAGCACCACCACCACCACCATCACCATGATCACCATCAGCAGCAGCAGCAGCAGCAGCAGCAGCAGCTTCAGCCTGACCCAATCAAGAAACTCTTCCAAATTCCTCCTCCCCCCTCCACCTCCTTCCCCTCTGCTGCTCCCCCTTGTCGCTCCAATCCTCTTCCTTTGCAGGAGAACCCGCATCTCTCCTCTCAGCCCTTAATAATGGACTCTGTGCAATGTTCCCACCTTCAAGCACAACAAAACCAGCAGCGCTATTTCAGCCTATCCAAGCTTCACCCAGAAGCTCTGCCCAGCAGCCAGTCAGTTTTGTCAGCACAGGAAACAGGTAGGACACCTTTAATGTTATACTGTAAATATGTTCTAAATATACAGGCTTGTCATGTACTGAACAAATGTACCACACATACAGTACATTTACAGCACTTTTCTTTGTCAAAAAAGATGCAGTATAACAGCTGATAAATGACAACAAAACTATTTTTCCTCGTTCTAGGTTTGCTGCCAACTCAGGTGACCAATGACCAAGTCATTCAACCCTCACAAGGTATAATTTCGAGTTTCTTAAAATGGTCCTTTTGTTTTGTCTGTCTTTTTGAAATGAACCTTAAACTTACATATATGTATGTTTGTTTGTTTTTTATCTTTATTGGTACTTTGCAGTTCCTAAATGATGTTACTGTTTTGTTCTCTGCATATTTTTAGCCTGTATTGTGCGCATCTTATACAGAATATCTATTGTCTCTCTGTGTCCTCCAGGCATCTTTATGCGTTAGATTTTTCTTCATAAGCTGATTACGTTTATTGGGCCTTTCGTTTTGATTTGATTTTCAGGTCCGTCTTCCCAAATGCCAGGTGGGATGTCTCCGCATGAGCTCCTCCGAAAGCTCCAGCTAGTCCAGCAAGAGCAAAACCTAGCTTCCCAGGAATCCTCTCGACCCTGTCCAGGACTTGCCCCTCGATTCCTGGGGCCCTCTCAAAGTCAAGGTACAGACTCTGTTGCAGTTCCAGTTCCAAACCAGACTGCTGCCGCTGCAAGTGAAACAGCTGCACTGCAATTTCAAGTAAGTATTGTATAATCTGTCTTATTTGGAGATACATAGCAGCATAGTGATAGAGATATGCACTGTAGATCTTTCTTTGTTCTTGAAAAGTGTAAAATCACTCATTGCTAAAAACCATGACAACTATAAAAGAGTTCTATGTCCTGTTTGCCCAGGTCATATCCCCCCAGCGCATACCAGCCACTGTGGCCCCCAACCTCCTCCTCTCTCCCAGTGTGTTCTCTCAGGCAAAGTCTAGTAGTAGGTTGTCAGCAGGTGCTCAGGAGAGCTTAAGCCTGCCCAGAAATGCGCTCCAGGAAGAGATCAGAGTTTTGTCCAAAAGTCAGCTTCAAGCCACATTGCTGCACCTGATACAGGTAAAAAAATAAATGCTCCTCATAAGTATGTGTGTCTGACACTTAATATGTTTTTTTAATTCTAATGTGCTCACTTCCATTTGTTTGTCTTGAGATTATCAGAATCATACAAGTAAACATGCAGAGAAACATACAACATTATGATGATCCTTGTTTGTGTGTTTCAGACTGACTGCTCATTCCTGGACACCATCTATCAAGCGTATATCAGACGCTTTGCTAATGAGTCCAGCAGCAAGTACTGATGACGGTTCACACCTTCTGTTGATACATACTGTACACCCGGTCAAGAGCACCAAGTCCTTGCTCCAGTTACACACACTGAATAGCCAGTCAACCTTCTCTTTACTTTAAACCAACTCTTTCTAGATGCAACAAAAACAAATGTATTATGTAAATGTTTGTTTTCATCAGAAAAAGAAAATGCGAACCATCCTCTGACATGTATAAATGGAAATATTCTCTCAATCTGAAGACCACTGTTTTCCCACACAAATGAGCCATACAGTCCTGAACTTCTCTATAGTTTAGGTGGAATGTAAGCTATCTTCGCTTTCACTCTTGGTGATGACAAAATATGCTGTAACCTCACAGTTTTTCATGGGTGCCTACTTTTTTTAGGAGTAACCTGTACTATTTTCTTCCCTACATGTAGCGGACTTCTTTAGACTTTTTTGATTTTTCTTGTTATGCTCTTAAGTCACAGTCACTTGACACCAGCCAGTTATTGGGCTTTAACAAACAACTTTTATAGTTCCTGGAAGTCATGTTGAAGGATATGCTCAAACTGACTTGAGTCGAACTTCACTTATAAAATTAAATGTAAAATGTGTTAAACATATTTTCTGTACATTTGGAAAAGTACATTTTAAATATTGTCTAAATTTGTTGATATTTGATCTACAATTATTTTAAATTAGGTACTTAAGTATATTTTGCCATCCAGATGCTTTTAAAGTTATTAAAAAAAGACACAAAGCATGTCCCAGTGTGCAAGAGAGCACTTTGCAATCTTACTTACTTGCTTTGTTGCTCCTTTTGCTCCATATTTGAGTTTTATTAACCAAATAAAGGATTCAAAATGGACGTGGTATTTTTTTAAGCAAATTTTGGCAAACTGTCAGCATGCACTACCTCACAGAGTGATAGTTCAAAAGTGTTTCTGTGTTTTTACTTTGTATCATATTGTCAGTTGTGTGGTTGATTTTGTGTGGTTGATTTTTTTTTTTCTCAGTTTATCGAAAGGGATTCCATTGTTACAGAAAATAAAACAATGTCACCACAAGAAAACACTTCACCCTTCTCTTTAACTTAAAATGTGAACACTCAAAATCAGGAATCAGTGATTACAGAAAATATATGGATGAATTGCCAAAGTTATATGGCTTACAGAAATACAGCTCTGATAAAATCAAACAGCTTACTGATCATATGGTATGATTATTGGGAATAAGTAAATAGTAAATCTTAACATGATTAAATAGAGATATAATACAATAAACATGAATAAAGAAGGTAAATATAGATTATAATACATTTACAAGCCTGTTCAAAGCCCTAATGCAATTATAATACAAAATAATACACTTTGAATTTCCAAAACACTGTTACATACTCATTTAATATCTCAGCATTTCTCACTTGGTATATTTCTGTCTATACAAAACACAGAAGTTGCACTCTGTAAAGACTGTTTTTTTTTTTTTATCTGTAGATCATCTCTGTGTTCTTTCAGCTGGCTCTTGCTCAACTCCCATATAGCCAGTCTCTACCAAACAGCAGCAGCAAAAAGAACACATCTCCAAAAAAACCCTTTTTTCCCTATTTTTGTACTCAAAAATGACATATATTGTTTTCACAGTGTCAGTATTTTATGTTACTAAATGATATGAACAGATGCTGTTGATTTTTTAATTTTTTGTTTACCCACACAGGTTTTTTTTTTGTCAGGAATATTTTGTTCTTACACAAACTGGAATTTGTTTTAATTGGCTATTAAAGTTTCTCAAACTGCCTCAGTTGATTACAGTGTTGTTCTGTTAATATGGCAGGTAGTGTGACATGTAAAGATCCAGGCACAAGTAACACTAATTACAGTAAAGGTCCACTCATTATTGCTTAAATATCACTTCACGGGTTTTGTTTTCCACAATCAATACTGTAACAAAGTGTCAGTGGTGATTAATCAACCAATTTTTACACACCCAGCAGTACTGAAAGACCATAGCCAATTAACTCCAATAGTCTTTATAGAACATTAGTTTTTCCAACGTTATACCACTCCCTGTATTTGTCATGCTTAACTGAGCACATAGTACGGTACAAGCCAATAAAGCAGAGTTGCTGACACAATGTTATTAATTTGACTGAACAGGGGGTTTCATATTTGTAACGGGCCCAAAGAGCGTGGAAGGTGACCCAGTTAAAAAAATAATCGTCACAAGGTCCATTTAGCAGCTGTTAATGGAGCTTTTGACTGATTCACATGATCCTCATGAGCAACTGAAGTACTGTAGCTACTAAATGGATATTGTGTTCGCATTGTTTTCTTTATGGCATTTGAACTTTGAATGAGCTCTGTGTCCATTATGTGTGTCTGCTTCTAACGCAAAGGAATTAAAGAGCAAGAAATAAAAAGGAATAAAAATGTTTATCCTAGTGTTTTCAGTATTATAGAGATATAACCAAAAGCTTTTAATAAATGTATAGAATTTTTCTTTTTACTCTGCAAAAGTAATGCAAGGAAATGAACTGACAACAAACCAAGATGTATGAAGTCGTCTCCCTTGGAAACCAAAGACTCTTGTCTTAACACGTGATAAGAAACTGTAAATAGCAGTATGTTTCTCTAGTTTAAGAGACTGATAATGGGAAAAGAATTAAAGTTTGAAGGTGGTAAGTGCTCTGCCCTGCCTCTGTTTAACTGTTATGTTTTTGGGATCCTATGGTATGCTGTCTGTGTATTGGTGCGTGACAAACTCCAATTCATGTTGTCACCAGGGCTTCTAGGGGCTCCATAATCATATGGACAGGAAACACAATGTAAGGTGATCAGAGTCTGCAGCTGGCTGCTGCTCCCTTTTGTTTCTTCTTTCCTGTTTCTTTTCCCTATCCATCACTGTTTTGCCAAGTAATAAAATGCCTCACATTAGATTCTTCTATCTATTTATTTTTTACACAAAAAAAAATCAAGTTTGATATGAATTTACAATGTTTTTAATGCCTGCAGATCTTTCTGCATTTTCAGCATTGACAGACACACACATATCCTTTCCTCTTAGACTTGGAGGTTCCAGATCATTGGTTTAGCTGATGGAGCGAAAAAGAAGGGCTGACTATTAGCCCTGGCTTTGACTAATCAATGACCTCTGGTGTGTGTGTGTTCATGTCCAAAAAAGGAGGAGTCTCCAATTTGTAAGGAAGCCTAAACCACTTTTGTTGCCACTGTGTTCTTGGAGGACGGTTGTTGTGAAGTAATATGAGTGAACTGGCTTCACTTTATCTCCAGCAAAGACTGAGCACTGAACTGAAGCGAATGTCAGAGTAAAGTCGTGTCAGAGTGAAGAGTTGATCATTCAGAATTGTATTAAGTAACATCTTGGGACTTTAACTGCTTTTAGTCTTTTCTCATACACTGCATTCCAACTGAATTTTTTTTATACATTTTTGTGTAATTGTGTTTTTTTCTGTCTCCTCCTGTCAGGCAGTGGAGGTGCTCGCTTCAAAGATGAATTTGGAAGCAAAATTACACTCTGCAGGGGCACAGGTGAGTGACACTGCCTGCAGTGGACAACTTAAAGTATTTATGCTACACTCTATTGTTATGTAAAACTGTTACAATTCAAGAACTGTTACAGTTTGAGATTAAGAGAGTTTTATTAAGCAGCAACTGAACCCGTCTTTAATGAGCGGTGTGTAACAAAAAAAGCGCTGGTATGTATTTTGTAAATGAAACATGTGAAAGGCACTCAAGGTAATTCCATTACTGTATCTCTCAGACACAGGCGGTAGGAAACCACAATGTGCAGGTTTTCTTCCCTTCAGAGCTCACGCAGATGTTACATAATATGGAAATAACTCTCACCGTTTACAGTGTCCACACTAACTGACTTGTATGACATTGGACTGTGGGAGGAAATTAAAGTGCGAAGACTTAGGAGAGCATGAAGATAATTTTCAAAACATTTAGAACTAGCACATGCCACAGTTTTGTTAATGACATTTTTTGTGCACCATTAATAACATTTTCTTCTGTAAGTGACACTATATTTAACAAAAGGGGACATCAATAAAAGATTTTACTTTCATCTCTACGCTTTGTACAGTATGTACAAAGTTGGGATGTATGATCAATCTCCCTCCTTTGCTGATTGAAAAATCCATTCTGGTCCATTCTGGGGGGATCATCGCCTATCATTAGTGATCTGGGTCAGCTGGGGGGAGGACGAGTCTGTAAGCTCTTACACTGCTGGTTTGTATTTGCATACGTACAGTATATTTGCAGGATGTGCTTGTTTTTCTGTTTCTGCGTGAATTAAAGTCCCAGTCAATCTCTTAACTGTTCATAATCTAAAGCCTTTCTGCAAATTGCTGCATGCATCACAATGTTTTACTGCATTTTCGTTTTCACAACAGGATGAACAGATGTTTTGTTGTGTGTGTGTGGTTGTGTTTGTGTGTGTGTGTGTGTGTGTGTGTGTGTGTGTGTGTGTGTTCATCTCTGCTATTTAGCTAGATGCTGCTTAATGGTCCCAGCAGCACAGGAGACAGCCCATTTGAGCTCTACATGTCATTGCAACATCATGTCTCTGCTGTAGCACTCACATTGTTTAAATGTCATAGCGGTAGTTTGTTGTGCAGGGTCAAACCTTGGTTTGATGGATGGAAAAATAGATTAAAAAACTTTCCCTCAAAGCTTGAAATGCTCAAAATCTGCTCGATGAATGACAATATATATTTAGGTATGTAGTTCCACAACATGCTGTCTACTGTGAAACGTTTTCTAAGCTACTAGACACAAATGTTGAATCAGTATGCATCATCATGTGTGCAGTGTGAAATCCCATAATTAGTTGAGAAATATTTACTTTTAAGATCTAAACAAAAGCGCTAAAAAAAAGAGCGAAAATGCAAATTTGCTCCCAACTAAATTGTCAAATTCAATTCGAACAAATTGAAAACGTATATCCAGAATAAATTTACTTTAGACTTATGTAAGTCCTTTGTAGGAAGACACAGCAAGATAAACTAAGCACAAACATAAATCATTTAAATACGTATGGGCTAATTAGTGGATTATAAGATAAATGTGAAATGGCAGTTGTACTTAATCAGCTTTTAGGTTTTCAAAATAAACTGGAATTTTTGTTTTTAAAGCGACAGCCACTGGGACATTTTCATGCTGCAGTCTTTCTCGGTGTGTGCGCACACATCTGCTTGTGTGTGACAGTGAGAGTCCACTAGGTGTCTCAATGTGTTTATGTTATAACACCGTGTCAGTCAAGTAGGTCTTCCCCCACAAGTCACGACTCATCTCAGCAGGGGTCAATTCTCTTCCCTCCTTTTTTGCCATGTTTCTTGTCTTTCCCCTCCCTTCCTCGTATTTGCTATTAATTCTTTTGTTCTTTTGTTTTCAATCTCTTAATCTTTGCTATTTTAATTGTTCTTTTTCCCTGTTAAAACAAGGCAGAGAAGAGAAGAGAGGAGAGAAATAGTGAGAGAAAGACTGATGAGAAAGACTGAAGGAGTCTGAAGACGGTGGGTCATAAAGCATGAGAGAGAGAGAGAGAGAGAGAGAGAGAGAGAGAGAGAGAGAATATGTGTATTTGTGTGTAAGAGAGAGAAAGGGAGGGAGAGAGAGAGAGAGAGAGTGAAAAGGATAAAGAGAGAAAAGGCGGAGGAGGGGTTTAATCCTGTCTGGATTATGGTGTAAACTGGTCCCGGAGATCAGGAAGAGATACACTGTAGAAAGAGAGAGAGAAAGAGAGAGAGAGAGAGAGAGAGAGAGATAGAGAGAGAGAGAGAGAGAGAGAAAGAAACTCCCACTTTCTCTACATCCATCACTCTATCCATTTTACTTTCCATGCAGTAGCGTAGTTGTTCTTTCCGGTCCTGCGTGTTTGTGGTTTTGGATGTTTTGGATCCAATAGGATGTGAGGTCAGCAGGAGGAACAGTAGAAAAATCTGAAGTTGCAGCAGGATTTCTTCTGGGAATTGTGTGTGTGTGTGTTTGTGTGTTACTCCTGCTTTGGGAATACCCCGCGACCTGATAATGAGGACTGAGCTCATGTGAAGACAGAAAATTAACAGGACATCTCAAGTCTTTCACCACTCTTCTTATTTCTTGGCATCCTGTATAGATCCAGGAGAGGGAGCAGGGAAGAGAGAATGGGAGGAGAAGGAGCAGGATTACAAAGTGTGGAGAGGGAGGGATAGGAACATGGCAAGACTCCGTTGTGACTCCTGGAGCTCAGAGGTGACCTTTGACACTGGAGACAAACCCTTTTTAGACTCTTCTGTGTGGCAGCATAACCATCTCAGCTGACACCAAACCATCAGTCAGACTGTTTTCATCATCATCGGCTATAGTTAAACTTACAGACACACATGCCTCACGGGAATGTTTGAAAGCTTTGACGACACGAGGTAGTGAGTAATCTTCTGTTTGGGATGATGGATGAGTATTTTTCCCACATCCCACTTTTAAACTCTAATTTGTGCTTTAAAAAAGAAAAATTAGCATCTTGTAATTCTGGCCAGCCAATGGATGGTTTCAGCCCTTTGGTGATCCTAATTCTCCCATCAAGGGACTCTGGTTCCTGCATATAATTCTTGAAGACCTAATAAGGTCTGAAATCTGGATGTCATGCTTGTGAGATGATCCACCTGAGTCTGAGAACCTGAGAGTCAGTGATCAGCCTCAACATTTGAACTTGGATGTCTGAATGCTGTTGATTGGACCTTTATTTGTTTGCAACACTTACTCTACCAGGCAAGTTGACAAGTGTGTTTTAGTTTTTTCAGTTAGGTCTGATTTAGTTTTTTGCTCTTTTACCAGATTTCCCCTGTATTAGCATCAAGGAGCTGTTTAACAAGGAGCTCAGCACGCTGCCGGGCCACTGCCAAACAGCAGACATGTTAGTAAAAAACTGGTGAACATATATTCCAGAGGAGTGGTTGGAGACCAAAACCAGAATTTGATTATTGGACTGATAGAAATGTGACTCCGTCAGAGTTTGATGCCAATATTGTGACCAAAAGGTTTTATTCATAAAAAATGCCATAGAAATCTGAAACACATCTGCATGCACATCAGGCAGGCCGTTTTCTTATCCAGAAAACATGCATAACAAATGGCTACTCAAAGGATTAGATACCTCTTCTAGTTTAGACACCGTTTTTGTTTCAGCCACAGTTTATGCAAGCTCAGTACTTGTTGGTTGTACCTTATCAGCAGACATGAGAGTCACAAGCCACTTCACTGCACCTTTAATGCTTGTGTCTCTCTGTGGTTGCACTGTGACCCAAGCACTTTAAATGTGATGTGCACTGTCCTAATTTCATCCTTTTCTCTTGGAGCCAGCATGCAACAATCCCTGGACTGATACAGATCTCAGCAGCTGCAGGGATGAAGCACTGGAGTCTGGCTAAGGCCGGGAATGCCAATAAATTGGACAGAAGTGGGCCGCACAGAGGGAAGCTGATGATGCCGATGTGGATTATCCTCTTCAGTTCACTGTGCCTGGTGGTCGACGGACAGATGAAGATCTCACCAGAAACGTGAGTAAGCCTGTATGTGTCCGTGTTCTTTCTACATGCAAGTTTACACAGAAAATACTGGAAGCAGTACAGGACATTACTGAAAACCAAAGCACAAATGCAGAACGTGTCATTTTTTTTACACATTCAAATTAGTTTTACTTTTCAAAAATAACAGAATTTTTCACACCATAAAACATTCAAAAGCCTTCCCCTGACTTCACCTGATTGGATAATATCTTTAATGTACCATGACTGCACATGCAGTGTAATTTCCGTGTAGGCACCATGGCAGGGCCATATGCAGTATTCCTGAAGCCAAATGTCAGATGGACGAGTCAATAATATGCTTTGTATTTTGGCTGATTACTCCACACAGATACATATGGACCATATGGGCACCTGTGAGGTACCAACCAAATAATGGGAAACTGACACTTACATTTGACTAATGTTCTGACAATAAAACATTTTAAATAGTTTTTTTATTTGTCAGTTTAAAACTAATGGGCTTTTTTTTCAATATTAATTTGGTCTGTGTAGACTACAGCATCACACAATTTCTGAAAAATGTTTTTCGGATTTACGAAATCATGGCAGGACATTGTGCTTGCAGCGTAGCTCTTAGTAGTTTATAGCAGTTTGAAATATCTCAACATGTGTTGAATAGATTGTCATGATATTTGTACAAACCAACGCGATTCCCACACAATGACTCCTACTGACTGTGCTGAATCAGACTCTTTCTCCACAAAGTTAATATAACTGGATGGAAGTTTGACTCCCCGGAAATACCAATGACTCCCATCAGCCTCAGGTGAAATTTGTGTTTGGTGCTTATTAACATAAACTGAAACATGGTAAATATTTAGAAGGATATACTTAAGTATGAGCATGCCTAGGAACCATGGACACACATAAAACCATGGACAGCTACTGTAGCATGGCTTTGATCTTATATGCTGGAAAATAAGTCAACATTTACTAGATTACAAAGAGGTTTTTCACACATTGGACTTATTGTGAGGACAACAACTCACAATGCCTAATGTGTTTTATTTTCATGCTGGTGCTCACTGTTAAAGATAAGTGGTCAGTTTTTTCTCAGCTGGATGTTTCTTTTGGGAATGAAATGCTGTGTTTGTTTGTTCTCCAGAAACCAGACGAAGCTTTTTTCCCCCCACCAGTTTTCAAACCTCCTGCTGACTCAAAATACTAACAGATCGAAGTGCTGTCAGTCCACAGTAGCCTATTAACTTTGCGTGTGTGTGTGTGTGCGCGCGCGCGCACGTTTGCACGTGCATGTGTGTGTTAAAGTAGATTGGTTCAAGAGGCACAGAAAAGTACAATGGATTTATTTAGAGTTTTTACATTGACTGGATGCTTTTAATAAGTGTGTGTCTGGAGCAGCTGCTGGTTTTCGTCATGCATACTGTAATAATATTATCAGTCCAATATATTTATTATAAAGTCCAGAAAAAAAACAACAATGGTTGGTTGTACAGTTTCAGGATTTATTCAGCTTGTGTGAGTTTTGTACTTACAGCTTAGAGTGAATGTGCTGTCAGGCACTAGGCGGGCTGCTGTTGCTGAGGGAGATTAAAGCTCTAAAGACAGCAGGGTTC
This sequence comes from Channa argus, assembly GCF_033026475.1. Classification (NCBI taxonomy): domain Eukaryota; kingdom Metazoa; phylum Chordata; class Actinopteri; order Anabantiformes; family Channidae; genus Channa; species Channa argus. The sequence continues at coordinate 9,361,558 of NC_090217.1, forward strand.
AGCAGCCCAACACAGGTCACCGAGCCCAAAGTGTTTCACTCTGCCTGCAGAAGATTTGGCAGCAGTTCCCCCCTGGCTCTGGATGTTAGTGGGGCCCTGACCAGAACATTTCAGGCCAAAAGGGTCAAATCTTTAGCCTCTCAGGCAACATTGATGCTCTGCAGCAGCAGCAATGACAGAAATGACACAAGTTTGTGAGCAACTGCTTGTGAAAAAAGTAGAGATACAGTAAGTGGGCCCATACTGTATACTGTATCATACTAATCCATATATTTACCATCAAAGGGCAAAAAGGCTATTAATCCTGGCATTTTCTGTGTTTGAGAGAAAAGATCATAAGTCATGAGTCTTTGACAGCCATGAGCAAAGACTCATTTCAGCACTTTCAAATATAATGTTCAAATATAATGTTTGTTTTTTTTTTTAAAGCAAGAACCGTCGCTCATATTTTGCAATGTGCATTTTAACAAGTCAAAAAATGATCAGCTACTTTCCAGTACTGAGCCTGTCTAGCTGGCTGTTACAACACCGCCTGGTAACTAGCGGTGAGCTGGCTGAGTCCCTATAGTTTGAGCCATCTGCCACATCCTGTCCACCCTCTAACCTACCCTACCTCGGCTGCATTCACATGGAGGATTTGTAGAATTACTGCATGTTATTGAGCACAGCATAACCTCTTGACCCAGCAGACTGTCAGCTTTTCCTGCCACCTTAACAGTAATCGGTTTTAATCTGCTATTGGGGTATGCTGGGTGACCTTTTAATATGATCGGCTGTGTACTTGGGGTCAGCCTCAATTTACACCATCATTAGCCAGAATTGTTTTATGCATAATAAAAAATTGGAGGAAGCTATTTACTTTACATATTACCATTAATTTAATAATGGGTGTATTCATCCAGCTGACTGCGATGCTTGTTTACCAAATTACAAAGACAATACAATAATAAAAAGATGTATTAATAAATTTTTGTTAACAAATTTATATAGGTCATATATGAGAAATATATAGATCTATAGAAATATATCATATTAAATTAGTTTGACTGGTAATCGCTACACACACTTTAAAAAGAGTGGCTTCCTTTTAGTTAAATACTATGTTTTTACAAATTGGTAACTTATTTGAGTATCTTTATATCTTATCACTATTGCTGCATTCAGGGTGCAGCAGTGGGCTGTGTCCTTTGGGAAAGAGATAGCTGCCCTGTCTGCCAGATACTCTGGAGCTCAACTTCTACAGAAGGTAAGAGACCCTATTCATTTACATATTAATATATACAGACATTAACACAAAGCTTCAGTTTTTTATGATCCCTATCATTGATCATCCATACAGCATTAAACTGTAGACTGCAGAAGGCCACACCGGGAAAGGCAGGCAGATGTAATTTCCACAGACAAAATTTTCTATTTACAACTAAAAAGACAAGGCGTGAAATAAGAAACACAACTGAATGGAGACACAGCTTTATGTAGCACACATGACATCATCACAGCGCAGTGGTGGAGTATGAGCTCATTCCTCCTCCCCCTGCTCTTTGGTACATCAGCCAATGAGAACAAAACTGACTGGCATACATTTGCCATCTGTACATGGCCCTGAGACCGTGCACTTACCATCATGCACCTGACACACAAATGCACTGCAACAGAGTTATTGTGTTTTGTTGTGCTATTGTGCTTTAACAACACATTCAGTAAAATATCAGACACCATTATACAACAAACTGAGTCGAAGTCAACTAATTGTGTTGAAATTAGATGAATACAAAATTGTGTTCATTTGTGTGACTTAGCATCTAGACCAAAGAGGAGATTATGCTTATGTGTGTTTGTGTGTCTTTTAGTAATTAGGATATGTAATGTTCCTCTGCATGCCATGCTGTGGAATCCCCTAGCAGGCCCATTTACCATCTGCCAGACACATACAGTACAAACTGTTTACACAGATATGCACCTACTGACCACCTCTCTTCCATCTTTATCTCTGCTTTATCACCCAGTCAGTAATACAAAAACATTCAGGAATATTCCATATAGATGATGATTTTTTTTTATTCATCCCTGGCTGTATAAAACCCCATTAGTATTGCCTTGGCAACATGAAGCCATTAAACGGCGCAGTCTGTCACCAGTATTTAGAGGAAACGTGTATCAATGTGTGCATAAGTATTCTCGTTAATTAGCTAATAATTTTGAGCTGTGACAACCAATCCCGGAAAAAGTTTGGACATATGTACTGTTTTGTGCACCTACTGACACCTTCCAACCATCTTTAAACACGGTGCAGTTATTAAAACACTCACAAAAACATTCATTTAGGAGGTGCAGCGTGCCATTTATTGATTTCTTGTGTCAAGGGCGAAGGGTACTGTACACATAACCTTTACTTATCTACAAAACTGAGTTACTAATAAAAGCAGTGTGTCTCTTTTGAAGAAATTCAAAGATGTTGAGGCTGTGGTGAAGATAGAGGAGGTGGATGGAGAAGAGCTGGTGAAGAAGTTTGCAGAGGAGATGGAGGAGATGCTTGGAAGGAAGATGAAGTCCGTGAAGGTATTAGTACATACACAACTAACATAAACACCTCAAAGCAAATGTTGCTGACATCATTGTTACAGACTGAATCACAGCATTAGTGTAATGCCGAACCTGATTAATCTTCCTAGATGAGAAATAATATTTTATGAGCAGAGAGTGTCCTTAACCAGTTGTGTTGTATCACAGAGGTTAGCGGAAGCAGCAGAAGATGCTGATCTTTACCATGAGTACAATGAAACACTGGAGGTAAGTGACAATATGAACAGTGAACTGTTTGTGACTTTTAAACTTCTGCAATAGTGTCAATCACTTACAGAGTATGCATGTAGATCAGATACCCTGATAACATTTTTAACTTTGTCATTCACTTTTATCTTATTCTCTTTCAATGTTTATATTTATGTTCTTATGCCCAATTTCCTACCCTGGCATGGAGCATCTGAAAGCAATGAAAGCAATTTCCCCTCGGGATGAATAAAGCATTTCTGATTCTGATTCTGATATAGCCACATTTGCACTGTAGTGGTAACCATAGAAGTGATGGCCACACTGTACTGCTCAGTCTACGCTTTTGAGCATGTCACCAATATTCTTAAATCATAAAATGTAAACAAATTCATCTGTCATTGTTTCATCTAGTTTGACTATTTTAACTCCATGCTGATCAACACTGTGGATGAAGATGGGAATCCTCTGCCTCTTGGTGGAGACTTCCAACTAGAGCCAAATGAACACTTTAATAAACTGCCAGTCAACACGCAGCAAAGTAACATACAAGTTCCCACAAATGTCTACAACAGAGGTAGAGCCTGCATTCCCTTGCAATTGTTATATAATGCATGTGATTTCTAGTAGAATATTAGCTTAATTGTTTTTCTCTTTTTCTGTAGATCCAGATATTCTAAATGGAGTCTATATGTCAGAAGCTCTGAACGACGTGTTCATTGATAACTTCCTGAAGGATCCAACTCTGACCTGGCAGTACTTTGGCAGCTCTACAGGCTTCTTCAGGCTGTACCCAGGTACTTGGACATAAGAGCCTTTGACCTTTAACATATCGTGCATGCTTCCCAAAGTTTCACTGTCTTTAGATCTACATTGTCCAGTGTTGGCACAGCATTAAAACCACACAAACAAGGCTGTACATGAGCAATCAGCTATACAAGCTAAACTGAATACTTACACAGCAACAGTCGGTTAAACAGGATGACTCAGTCTACAGCTACAGTATGGCTGCAGATGACACCTCTTCTGTCACTGTGTGTGTGGGTGGGTGTGTGTGTGTGTGTGTGTGTGTGTGTAGGATGAGTAATTAGTAGAATCACTTCCTCATTTGACAGTCTATTACTATACATCCATGCATCCAGTTGTCCATCCAGTCTGCCACCCAAGCAGTGGTTTCCCATCATCCTCTGTTAAATGTCTGTCTGACTCTCTCCAGGCATCCAGTGGATTCCAGATGAAAATGGTGTTGTTACATTTGATTGCAGAAACAGAAACTGGTAAGCACATACAGTATTCCTTATGGTGCCTTATCAGTTGTAGCTGTGCCAAAGACACCTATATATGCACAGTAGTGACACACAGCTTGTGCCAAGACTTGCTTATGTGTTTGCAGCTCAAATGGTCCTGTTCTGGTCACGTTTTTCTGCATGACGACAGTGTCAGTGTGAGCCAGGATGCACACCGCCAGATCACTGAAAGTAAAGCAGCCAAATGGAATGTAGCAATAATTCATTTTGTTTTACACCTGTGATTTCCTGCAGCATATACAATAAATATGTCTCCTGTGTCAACACACTATAGAATGAAATAAGAGCTGATTATTGTTTGTTAATAGTAAGTCAAATTCCAGGAACTCTGTCTGAACATAGCAAATCACGGAAGGCGGAAATCAAAGAACAAGACATTGTAGAACTGGAAAACGGCCAATCGCAGCTGCTGTAGTGTAAATCTCATTGATGTTAATGAGCTTGGAAAATCAGGGGACCATAATAAAGAGATAAAGGAAGGCAGGGACGGAAGGACAGAGGAACAAATGAAAGGATAAAACGTGAACTCTGTCTGCTCTGTCTGTCTGTTAGACTCCTGGTAAATAACATACAGTCTCTGTTTATGTCTGAGTGTTGTCTGATTTCCATGTTAAATGGGGTTTTTACAGCTCCCTAATTCATCCCTGTCTCTGTTCTCTAGGTATATCCAAGCAGCCACATCTCCTAAAGATGTGGTAATTGTAGTGGATGTTAGTGGCAGCATGAAAGGACTCAGAATGACCATAGCCAAACACACCATCAATACGATCCTGGACACACTGGGAGAAAATGACTTTGTTAACATCATAGCTGTAAGTACACATTCTTTCACTATCTTAAAAAACGCAGACACATGAGAGCAGACTCACCAGAGCGTTCCTGAGACCCGATGAGTGTGGCATACAGATAAACACTCAACTTAACTCAAATGCTAACATGCAGGTAGAGTGTACAGAGTGGGGTAAATACCTAGACAAAGACCTGCATAGGCAAACAGGCATAAACAATTCACTTCACTTCATTCACTTCACACAAACTTTCATAAAAGCCTCAAAAATGACCTTTGTTTTTAGGTTTTTCAGGATTTCGGTCATGTGTAGCCATACAACTACAAATCAGTGTAATAAGCACGGTTTATCCCAGTATTACTGCGTGTGTAATCATATGCAGCCTGCAAATCCGCTGCTCTTAAGCTGTTTTTTTTTTATCCCTGAATTTAATACTACGCTCTTTTTGGAGTGACCATGCAGCAAAATGAAAATCAATGCCCCATGACTATTTCATTTCAAAATGAGATATTCTAAGTCAGTAGCGGTTTAAATCCCGCAACCCACCTCAAAATTTGAAATTAGTATAATAGTTTCTATGCTACAGAACAACATGTGGCCCAGAATGAATGAGTGTTGGGTGACTGAAGGATTTTACCAATTAGAAGCAATTGTATGTCTTTTTATACCCATCTGTCTATAATATTGACTATAAATTATTCTGATCATCATCTGTATATATTTGGTTTTTCCCAGTACAGTGACTATGTTCGTTACGTGGAGCCCTGCTTCAAAGGCACACTGGTCCAAGCTGATCTGGATAACAGAGAGGTAACACACACATGCATAAAGACACACACACACACACACATACACACATATCAAAGGCATACACACAGCTAATTAATTCACTTAACCTCCACTAACCTATTAATCATAAGCTGTTATCTTGCTAATCCTCTAAAGACAAAGATTACGCTTTCATCACATCACAAATCCATCATCACGGAGAACGTGTGTTAACAGGGTTAAGACCAGTTCACTGTAGGATTTACCAATGAAACAAGCAGGACTATAAATATTATTCTTCGTAGACCAGCTCTGTCCGCTCAGTCCGTGTGTGCGCGTGTGCATTACGTGTTGGCTGCATGCCCTACTTTCACTCCCTACCATAATATGGCAGATCAGGTGAGGTTGCTGGCCGTTGACAATTTGAAGTAGGTCATATGACCTGTTAGCAAAGGCTTTGATTGGTTAAATGACTGGGGAGGCAGGCTGTAACAGAATAGGCTTACAGATGTTGGCTGATATACTCATTTACTAAGCAAAATACATACGTTTACAGGAAGGCAATCATCAGTTTTGTATCTGTTATATAACACACTCTTTCACAAAACATGTTATCTCCTGCTGTTTAAGGGGTTTATCTGAACTTTATAAAGAAACTGAAAACCTTGCACAAACAGTGAGGGACTGCTAGGTAAATGTTTTTTATTCTCATATCAGGAAAGTTAAAAAAAAGTGGATCACTGCATGGTAACTTTCTGTTTTTCCTCTTTTTGTATGGAGACCCATTTATTTGCCAGTTGATTAGGACCACAGCTTGAAAATGTCTGTTTCTTTGTTGTGATTCTCTCTTTCAGCATTTCAAACTTTTGATTGACGGGCTTCAAGTGAAAGGGGAGGGCAAAGTTAAAAAAGCCATGAAAGAATCCTTCAGGATCCTCAACGAGGTTTGTCCGTCGTTGCGACAACCATAGCAACTGCTACAAACAAATTCACCTCTTTGAGGAAATTGTATATCCACAATTCTTCAGTGTGGAGCAGTTAATGTTTTTAGTAGAAATTGTGAAGCTCAAGTAAATTGTGTGTGCATGTGTTAAGGCTACAACACTGGGCCAGGGCAGCCTGTGTAACCAGGCAATAATGCTGATAACAGACGGCGCCATGGAGGATTTCCAGGATGTTTTTGAAGAGTTTAACTGGCCAGAACGACGGGTATGAAACACACAAAGACAGTATACACACAGTCTTGGACAAATACAGGCACAGGCGTATGAACATGTATCAAGATAAGTGTATTGGGTAACTGCAATATCAAGCGGATCTTGCTTAATAAATACTGTACTTAATTATCTTTTCAGGTTCGGGTGTTCACCTACCTAATTGGACGAGAGATGACATTTGCTGAAAACGTCAAATGGATTGCTTGCAATAATAAGGGTGAAAGTTTCTTTTGGTTCCATTTCTTGAGAGGAACCAAATACACTGTTGGCCAAAAAGTTGGAATCAAATATTTTTGCCTGAAATTATTGTGACAATGTGATTGATTCTTGATAGGTAGTGTCTATCTTCTCGAAACTATATTGATCAATCTCTTCCAAACATGTCACACTGAAAATTAAACCACAATTTACCTTTGCAAAAAAAAAGGAAAAACTAAATTATTCCAACTTTATGGGCAATAATTTACATTTTGTACTACTGATGAGATCTTGGTTTGACTAGAAGTCTTGAGTAATTTGATCAAAAATATATAGTAAAACAGTAGACGTTGAAAGTGTCGCCCTATGTTAGAATTAATAAGAAAGGAGAGCTGTGGGCCCCTCTGTAGTCTCAGGTGCTGCGGTATGGAACTGGGTATCAGGTGCTGCCATCTTGTAAATTACATGAGGTCATGCATCAATCAGTTCAGACCTGGAAATAAGCACTTTATTCCTGCTCTGAGCACATCAACATCCTCTGACTAAATATCGGATTCTAAACACAGACACTGTACACTGTAAACACATCACTGCTCTCAAAAAATATCATATCTGCATATGTTAATCGGTAACAGGTGCACTCCCTTCTGTTGCGAACTCTGGCAGTTGCTTCTGCCAACACCAAAAAAAAAAAAAAACAAAATAAACCAAGAAACAAACAAACATGCAAACCTTTAAAAAATCTTCAAAATACTGTTTCAGATTTAGTCTAGTACGAATAATAATGTTAACAGTAGAAATCTTAAAGAGACGTTACAATGGGGAAAAAATGCTTTGCACAGATTCACATTATCATACCTGGCAGGTCTTCGGTAGCCTGTTGTCACTGAGCAGCTTCACTGCAGGTATCACATTGACGTCACTGTCTCCCACTTGTAGAAATGCCATAAACCTTAAGGTAAGCCAAGCTTTAAAGAACGACAGAGAACATTCGCATCCATGGGAGCCTCAAGCTGATTTTTCATCAAAAAACCCTTCAGTGCTTTGTGGGACCACCAGGCTTTCTGATGTCCGATAAATGGGTTTATTGCTTTTAAAATAATAAGCAAGTCAGAGGCAGAAAGTTAAAAATAATATGGTGAACATTGTCTTTGCTAAAGTGTATGAGTTTTTTAATTATTGAGATGCAATCCAGTGGCTCTGCCATGAATTCTACTTTTACAAAGATATAATTTCTCAGTTTTTAGGTTAAAACTGTCAGAAAAGTGCTAATTCTACTATGTGTTTATTATTGAGGTCAAGGTGGGTAGTGTAGTCATACTGGAGTGCATTATAAGAGGAAATGTTTTGGCCACCCTTTTTTTAAATGAATGAGATGGAAGAGCCACTGTATTATATTGCATTAAATTGCACGGGTGGTCCTAATGTTGTGTCTGATCGGTGTATAGTGTGCATGTTTTTGTGTGTCCTGCAGGTTATTACACACACATCTCCACGCTGGCTGATGTCCAGGAAAATGTTATGGAGTACCTCCATGTTCTCAGCCGGCCTATGGTCATCAACCATGATCATGACATCATATGGACTGAGGCCTATATGGATAGTGTGGTCAGTCTGTTACTGTCATTATGATCAGGCTTGATGGGAGCTACACACCTCTGTTGCAATAGTATTATCTAAGACATGTGCTGTTACTTTTGGTATTAATACATTACAATTATAGTCTTCTTTTTTTTTCTTGGAAGAAACAGTAATAAACATCTAATAAACACACAGTGCTCACTTTGTTAATAAATACTTTATTTAGTATTCAGCAACTAGTGTTGGTCAACTTACTCGGATAAAGGTAGATAGTAATTATTTATCACTCAAAGAGAAAGCAATTTGTGTAATATATAATTTGTATAATCTTTACATTACTACTCAATATTACTGGTAGCGGATCCTGAAATAATAACAGAAAACAAGATTTTGCAGTTTAAATAGTGTTTTAAAAATATATATATTAAAATATATACAATTTAGGTGATGGGAATATACAAACTCAAAAAGGGAAAAATATATAATTAAATATATAATGTTTAATGTTAGTGCATCTTTGTACACCTTTTTATGTGTCCCACGTGTCATGTGTGTGTGCGCTGCCATTTCATGCTTTTTGTCTTTCCATCCCTTCATCTTCACCTTCAGTTGCCAGGCACTGATGAGGTAACTAAAGTTAACTTTGGCATTAATCATATTTAGAACTGCAGCTACAAAACTTAAAAAAGAACAAAAACAAAACAAAACAAATAAACGCTAATAGTTTGTAATGGTCTCGAGTAGTTTGTGCTAATATTTGAACTTCAAATGTTCGTGTTAGCTTAACGCTAGCTTATCCCCTAGTTAGTGCTATTTAGCCTAGTATTAGCTCAGTCTACCGTAGTTTTCTTCTTAAACCTGAAGGTTAACACTTTGCTTCCTCACTGTCTTTTTCGCTTTAAAACTACAAAGAGATTAACGGCTTTCAGCTTGTCGTCACAGCGGAACGCCGTTCCATGGCCTGACTTTTTAGTCGGATGCCCTTCCTGCCGCATCCTTACCATTTTTATCCGGGCTCGGGACCAGCACCAGTGTCGCCCTTGGCGGCTGGGCAAGACCGCACCTGGTGGGGTGGGATTCGAGCCCGCGGCCTTTTGCATCCCAAACCAATGCTCTACCAGTAGCAGAGTAAAGCAGCATGATGAGATGCAGAAGTCTGCAGGATGGGTCAAATGTATAGAAAGTATCCCATTGTAACGTGGATGTGCAATATGTATATGAGCTCAATGACAATGAAAGTTGTTTTTGGTATTAAATTAATTAAGCATTCCTATCCAATCTTCATATCTCCATTTTTATTCTTTTTTAACCATAGAAGAAATAAAACCAACACCTGCTGGTATTACTTACATGTACAGAAATAAACTAGTCAGTTAATGCTTTTCAACGTAAGTTGGTAAAATGTCTTAAAAAAATGTACAAATGTACAAATGCCACTTGTTCTCTTTCTCTCTCTCTGTATTATAGCTGTTCAACACTCAGGCCCAAAGCCTGCTCCTTATGACCTCCGTAGCAATGCCTGTGTTCAGCAAGAAAAAAGAGACTGTAAGAATTCGTTTTTATTATTAATAATTAATTTATTATTAATACCATTACCTCGTTAAATGTCACCAGAAACCATGTCTGTAATGGTTCATGATGAAGCTCTCCTTTTCAACATGCCAGATTTTATAGCATTGGATGGGACTTTTATTCTTACTGTAAATACCAAATGTTCCTAGTTATTTCCTTTCTGACTTTATAAGTGTGTTTTCTGCAGTTATCCCATGGGATTTTGTTAGGAGTGGTAGGAACTGATGTGGCCCTAAGAGAACTAATGAGACTGGTTCCAAGGTACAAGGTAAAACATTCATTACTGCTGTGTTCATTATGGCGTGTTGTGACAAAGAAAATGTACTAAACCTACCATGTTGTAAAATACTGTGCTGATTCCCTAATAGATAGATAGATAGCTTTATTGTCATTAAAATAACAGTGCCCATTTATTGCATTTGCTCAACAATAGTTATAACTGTCGGTATGAAATTAAAAAAACTGGAAAAACTATGGAATAACTGTGTACAATCTATATTTACAAACCCTTTTTCACTGATGTAGTGTTGATGTATAGCACAGTCCAAATTGTATGTCCCTATGATGAAATTATATTTTTCCATATATTGCATTCCATATATGCAATCCAATTAGATAAAAAGATAGACAAATAATAAGGAGTGGCTGTAGCTCAGTTGGTAAAGCAGTCATTTACCATTTACCAAATAATAGGATATCTATGTACAAGGGTTTATTGTGAGTTCAATGATGTTAAATTCACGATGACACATAAACTAGCTGTGTTAATGACCTACCATATAAGGCATTATAGTGTATACAACGGTGTGTTATTTCTTTATCTTTTTAGTTGGGAGTCCATGGCTATGCCTATCTCATTACTAACAATGGTTACATCCTGTCCCATCCTGACCTTCGACCTCTGGTAAAAACAAAATATCATAGATTGAATTAAAGATTGAATAATTGTAGCTAGAAATTCCCAACATTCTATCTCTTTTTATTCTTATAAACTGGTTGTACAAGTATGATGAAACAAATTGGTTAGTAAAGTTTTGTTGTGTGTGTGTGTGTCCCTGTGTATGTGTTTCTGTATGAGACAGTATAAAGAGGGGAAGAAGCTAAAGCCCAAACCTAACTACAACAGTGTTGACCTATCAGAGGTGGAATGGGAAGACACAGAGGAGAAAGTTAGTAACACTCCCTCGCACACACACATTTTGGTCTTTGATGATCATATAGCATGACAGAAATGACACAGAAAATTCCTGAGTATTTTATACGTGTGTTTGTTTGTTTTTTAGCTGAGGACAGCCATGGTCAAAGGACAAACTGGAAAATTATCTTTAGATGTGAGAACTTCAGTGGATAAAGGAGTGAGTACTTTTGTGTTCGTGAATGTCTATGCATGTCATAAGAGATCATGAGGAGATACTGTATCTTAAATATTACATCAGTGATTCCAATTCATATTGTTCTGTATTGTCATGTAGTTTTTGAGTCTTTTGACTTGCTTCCTTTGAGGTGGCAATATTTATGTGTCACTTTGTATTTTAATGTCCTATCATTTCATAAACTATGTGTGTCATAGAGGAGGGTTATTTTCCTGAAGAATGATTACTTCTACACTGTCATAAATGAGACACCATTCAGGTTCGTATGATTGTTTTTAACTTCACAGGATTGCAAAGTGTCATATTTTTAAATGATATACTGTATTCGGCACATGCAACATCTCCTCTGCCTGGTTGAAATACATTGTTAAAAAGATGGAGCAATCTACTCAGAGGAACACCAGATGCTCATAGTTAAAAATATTCATGTGCTCTTGTGTAGTTGCTACTAGGACCATGTATTATTTTGCCAGAAACAGGGTAGTAAACTTTTACATTCGTAAATAATGATAGGAAGTGAATAATGGTTTCATTTTTGTGTTAACAGTCTAGGAATAGTGTTAACTAGAGGATATGGGCAGTATATCTTCTCTGGAAATGTTTCTGTAGAGGAGGGTAAGTTTTCCTCTTTCCTCTTTCTTAATTCCTCTCTAATTGGTTCTGTCTTTTTTACTCTTTGCCACTCATATGTTTTTCTGTTTATCTTCAGGTCTTCATGACTTACTGGCCCCAGATCTGACCATTGCCAGCGAGTGGTGAGTGTAGATGTTGTGGTGTTCACTCTATTGGTGTAGCAGAAGTGGTTGTAGTTCTTCAGAATAATTTTTTTGTTGATCTCTGTATATGTGTGCTTGTGTGTGTGTGTGTGTGTGTGTGTGTGTGCGCATACTTGTAGGACATACTGTGAGACAGACATTGACCCAGCCCATCGTAAGCTGAGCCAGCTTCAAGCTGTCGTGCAATTCCTTACTGGAAAAGAACCAGATCTGGATTGTAAGCTAAGACTTTATTTGCAGCGTATTTTCTAATTGTTAAAAATGGATTTGGTGTATTTGAATGCACACTTAAAAAAAACAAAGACCAAAATACCATCTATCCCATGTCTGCTTTGTCTGGGTTTCTGATAATTTGAGATACACTACAGAGTAGTTCTAAACATTTAAATAATTTTATATTTGGTGTATTTTTGATACAAATATTAGAATGCAAAACAGTTGATTATATTTATTTCTGTTCTTTCTTTTTTCTTCTCTTGTTTCTCTTTATTTATGTTTTTGTACCTCTGGTCTCTCTCTCTATCTGTAGGTGATGTCCAGTTGTTGGAACAAACTCTATTTGATGCTGTAGTCACAGCTCCTATGGAAGCTTACTGGACTGCTCTTATGCTCAACACATCTGGGTTAATATTTAAAATACATGATCATGCAATGTTGAATGTTTTTTTACTAAGGCATTGATTTTCGCTCAGTTTATTAATATAAACTTTGTACTTATTTATCTACCTCACCACCTTATTCTATCTTATTCTCTCTCTCCCTTTCTTGTCGTCAGTATATATGAGGGCATTGAAACAGCGTTCTTGGGAACCCGTTCAGGTTTGATGAGATTCCAGAGGTACACTGGTATTGAGAAAAGAGTTGCTAAGTGAGTAATAAAAATACCCAGACATTTTGAGTATTAAATATCATCAGATATATTTGAAATGCCATTATGACCACAAAAACTGTAAAACTGTATTAAAATAAGGTGTTAAAGCTTAATGTGACGCTGATATTAGTTGAAAAGAAGCTGCAGTGTATGTACATTAAGTAAAGGGTGAGTTTGCCCTCTGGTGGACAATAAAAGAACAGCTGGTAATGAGTTTTCCAAGTTACAAATAGTTCTGCTATTAAGAATCTTGGCTACAGTTTTGTAACTCCAGGAGTGTTTTCATTAAATTGGTTCCCTTTGTCCTACCTATTTCTATCCTTAAATAATTTCATTTTATCTCACAGTTATTTTGTTTGGCCATTTTGCTTATTTGTGTCTTTCCACAGGTCTTTCCTGATCTCCACAGACAAGGAGAATATGTTCACATTGGACCATTTCCCAGTGTGGTACCGCAGAGCGGCCGAGCACCCAGCTGGACGCTTTCTGTACTACATGCCCAGGCTGGACAATAAAGGTACAATAGAGGAGACATCTTTACTGAACAAACGCGTGCACACACACACGAGTGCAGGCACACACACCCACAGACACACAAAACACTTTATTTCCAATTTGCTGAGCTGATTCCAGTTGTTTGAGTATAAAACTCACAAACTCATTATTTTATAGCCACCAGTCTACAACTGCTATTTGTTTATTTCACTTTGAGTTTATAAAGTTTGAAACAATGCAGTTGCATATACAGGTTTTGAAAGTTTGGATAATTTCTACAAAGTCTCAGTTAACTTGTTGTGGCTATTTTATTTTGGTTCATATACTGTGAATTTTATTTATTATTGTCATTAACAATAATCAGCCACTCAAATTTTACATCAGCTACTGTCATCACATTTACTGTATAATCACTTCATACTAACACCTAACTCTGTCTTTAAATCTAGTTGACATATCAAGTCTTGATGGGTAAAAGGTTTGATTTTGAGCTGGGCCTTTCTCTGCCTTTTAATTATTTTTTTTAACTCATTTGAATTTGTTTTTTGAATTTGTTAAGCAATTTAAAATGTTAAATTGCTGCAAAAAGCTGAAACAAATGACAAGAATATGAATTTCATTGTCACTACATAATCTAGACATAAATTCAAATACATTAGATAGAGTATCATGTGTAACATGTGTATAGCTAAATTTTCTTTACTTAGTTTTTATGCAAATCTCAAACAGAGGTCATACTATATTGTATGTACTGACTCCACAGATTATTTTTAAATGTTAACATTACATATAAAAGATACAAAGTATATGATGTTTTATTTCCACATGTCATTTCGTAGATGCTGATAGGAATTTCACAGTGAGCTTACATTAATAGAATACAACGCAATTATTCCATACTTTTAATTAGTCATGCGTAATTAATAGGGTGATGGTAAATTCAGTGTATTGTGTTCAGGTGCATTCAGGGACTATGAACCTGACTATAGCGGCACCCTGAGTGCAGAGAAGGTGGATCACCAAACTGAGGAGGGAGGGAGAAAACGGAGGGAGACGGAAAAGGAGGTGGAGGGTAGAGGAAAACTGCCACTGATACTTGGCATTCCTTCTCATTTTATTTATGTGCATTCCATTCTTCCTCACTCCCGAGCCTAAAGCATGGGTGCTGTGGTCACCCTTCTTGTCTTTCAACACCTTTCTCTTTAAAATCTGCTTTCTTGGTCCTCTCTAGCTCTGCTCTGTTTCTCTCTACTCCTTCTCTCTCTCTTGTCTTTCTTTCACTGCATGAGCATGCAATTAGCGTTCCTAAACCTCCTCTCTTCCCTTAATCTTATAGGAAAGGCAGAATCTGGTTTAGTAACTTTTTTGCCATTATGTTTAGGGAAATACGGAATTTTCTGAATATACATTTTCTTTATGCAGCAATAGACCAGTTTGATGTTAGTGGAGTTTAAAACATAAATACAAATATAAATCACATGTAAACACATAATACACAAACAGAATCTTGTCTACTATGTTTTATATCTTTGTTACATAATGTTTAAAATGATAATGTGGCTGGAATCTGTAACATGGTGACAGTTGGCAGCTGGTGGTATGAATGCTGTGAATAGATGTGCTGAAGAGCAATGCATGACTTTATTAAAAAATACCTCCCCAGACATGTTTTGACAGACTGTACCTTATTGACATTACACTCCAGCTGTCACTGTCACTGTATGTGTTCACAGAGGGTAAAATAACATATTCACAATTTGGAAAAAATGAGCCTTTTTCCTATCTTCTGCATCTGTAGCCATGCACGTGTATATGGTTAGTGGGAATAATTAGTGTTTGCAACATGCATGCACACAGCCTTGTTTCTACACGCATGTATTCATGAAATCCTGAACATTTTTGCTAATTGTGTGTTGCTTTGCAGGTGTGAGGATAGTGATCGCAACCACTGCTGTCACTGTGACAGTTGGAAAGAAAACTGCCATCGCTGGAGGTAGGATGACAGTTTTTTGTAACTTTTTTCACTGCTCTTTCTGCTGTTCCTTCAGTGTCTCTGTAATCATCTTTTTTTCTCGCATGCATTTGCTGTTTTCTTTTGTTCTGAACTTTTGTCCTTTTGTCTTAGAGAATAGTCCCCACTCCCTGCCTCTTCAAAGTATTGTCTGCCTCTTCATTCTTCTTAAGTCTGTTCTTTCTCTATACTATCTGTATTGTCTATTTTTTCTTTTTCACTTTGTAGAATGGATAGATGGATGGATAGATTTGTTAGTGACACTTGAACTTGTTAGGTGATTGTTGGTCGCCTCAAAAGTGATGACATTTGTGGAGGTACAAGGTTGTGCAAGACTTGTGTCCTGTTTCAGACCCCTAGTGTTTTTACTTAAGTTTTAACCAAACCCCAGTCTGTAAATGTAAACAAGTTAATGTTTTTTCTTATTGTAGACTGCAGCGGTGTGGCACATGATGGATGTGGAGTAGGGTGCTACTAACCTATATCTGTGGTATATATATAACTTGTAGCTTTGTTTTACACTCTTAGTTTGCTAATAGTTAATGTTTATGTGTTTGTCCCAGTACACATCTGACTGACACGGTCATCTGTCATAAATATCTGAGCTCGTGTCTCATTTCACTGAGGGCACTCAGCACATACTACAAACATACCACAGTCTTAGGCATAAATTCCTACAGTATTTATTAAAAATGCTTAGTGATGCTCAAAAAATAGTATTGACAAAAAGATACGAAGTAACCTGAAAAATAATATACAAAACTGTAATAAGAAATCCAGAAAACTTAAAAGATTCATGATTGATCTAATTAGTTTTAAAGAGACGTGTCTGACTTGTGTTAAAGAAGCAGCAGACTTTTGTGTATGTTTCTGGCATATTGTCATATTCTGATCATTGACTGGAGTTCAAGGGTCATTGATGACCCACTCTTTTCTACTAAATGCCTCTCTCCATCAAAACATGAGGGAATGGCTGTACCAATGGCTGTACACACACACAGATTTGCACACACACATCGATTCACCCTCTGACACTCTTGTTTAACCTGATAAACCCTCACATCGTTTCTCTTTAACCTGTCAGACCTGTCTTTCCTCACTTTGTCTTGCTTTTTCTTTCCCAGTCTCTGTCTTCTCTTTCCTACTCTTTCCCCTGTAGAATTTACAGTGGATAAAAGCTGCTAATCATGCAACTAAGCTGTGTTTTACAGTTTGGATAAAATATGGTTTGTGTCTAATGCAAATACGTACTGTGATTGCCGTAAGTGGTTGTGATTCAGTTTCTGACCACCGAGTGTCAGTGTTTGTCTGAACAACATTTGGTCGTTTTTTCATCTGCTTCTCTTTGCATTTTGTGATTTTGCATTTTGGTGGCAGATTTAATTTATTCTCCTGTGATGAAGGCCGAGGATTTGGTATTTCAGAGGCTGATTTAAAATCAGTGACTACAAAAAGACTGTAATAAGGCTTAGCAATGGATTATTAGGTCTCTGTGGCAGAGGTGACAAGCTGTATGTAAACAAACCTAATATGCTTCTACTGACAGACGGAGTGGGAGGAAGAGAAGAAGCAGAAGTGATAACTAGGTAAATATAAAAGACAGTGAGAGAGTGAAGAGAAGAAATGATAGAGAGGGTATTTGACTTAAGAGGAGGAGGACAGGAATAAGGATTAAAAAGAGGGAGAAAAGAATTTAAGATAGGGGATGAGAAAGTGACAAAATACACACAATAGACCAGACAGAGAAAAAGATAAAGAGGGCAGCGAGAGAAAAGGTAAAAAGAGAAAAATTGATGGGGGAAAGGTGAGAAAGATAAATGAAGACAAGATAGGTGAGAGGAGAAGTGAGGGAAAGAGGAGATGAGAAGTAGAGAAAGGTCAGAGGAGACAGAGGGGAAGAGATTAAAAAAAGAGATAGAGTTTACAGAAGAGCTGTTATCACGACTCACTTATCCTCTTATGTGAGGGTGTGTATTTATTCCATCTCAGCTTCTGGCTATATGTCAAAAGATTGTATTATCTGACTTTCTGACCACCTGAGCAACTTAAACCTGCGTTATTTTGACAATCAGATAGTTGAAATTCCAACTTGTGTAAATCTAAGATGTTATCCTTGGGCAATACTGTTTGTCTAAAATATCCACGAGGTAGTTGTTCAAACTTTGTCAGTGGTCTTGATGTAAATTTGACATAAGTGTGATATGTTTTTATTTAAATCAATGCATATTGACCAGGAAGTGCTTCATCATCATCATCATAGCATCAATGTTGTGATTACAATCATATTAACAACACAACACACCATAGACTTCTGGGCAATGTAGTCATTAAAGCCCTCAGTCATCATGGCTGCTGCAGTTTGTTCGTAACAAACTATAATTTATTATTCTTTACACACACAGGCTATAGGAACATGATTTTGCAAGCTAAGATACTTAGCTACCAACAACACAAGACCTGAAGACCAGGGCCTGAGAGGACAAAGTTTCTAGATCCTTAGAAAGAGTTTAGATGCTGCTGTTTTTTCAGTTCCTGCTACTATCTTTACGCTTGTCACTTAAGTCTCATAAAATATCACGTTGCAAGATTTATCAAACATTCCACCCCCTTAGAATGGCTCAAAACAATTCTTATATGTAAACTGTTGATTCAGTAAGTAGAGTATTGTTCATAAAACATCCAGATGGAACAGTGTGGCTGCCAGGTGATAGATAGGTTTCTCTAATTTTAAGTCTGATCCTATACACTACATTTGCTTTTTTACATTTATTTATTTGACCAGCATTCTCAGCATTACCTTAATCATAGCGTAAATGTTATTTAGCCATAACATGTGGATTTTAGGAAATTAAATAGTAAAAGTCTGTGAATTTCAATAGTATTTTACAATATGGGTAGAATGCATTTTTTATAAATTATAATGCCATTTCTTATTTCAAACTAGTCTTACTGCATATTCAAATCACATCAGACAAAGCTGGTCTAAAACAAAAAATGCTATTAAAACAATGATGCTCATGTCATCTACTATACGTGATTGTGTGCTAAATAATATCGGCCTGATTCATTTGAGAAAAGAGGCAGCAACATGGGAACTCTGGCCAAACTCTTTCTATGCATCTCGCAGAAACTTCACAAGCTATTGAACACAAGTAAATGAACATGACAAATAAACATTACATAGATTTTAAAACCTTAAACAAAATTAAACATAGACATTCAACACAAAAGACATATATGAATAAATACATAAAAATAGAACGGTAACGTCAAATATATTTTGGGGATTGCTGGGCCAACACACCATAGTAAAGACTAGTATAATAATATTTATCTGCATCATACCTAGGCATAATATAACACACTGTTAATATAAGTGTACTTCCAGCCAATTAAGATTTTGGGAGGGAATAATAGTTCTATAGGGGAGCAATATGCAATGAAAGGCATACAGGATATTGATGATATCAACTTTACTGAATGTGTGCCAAACAAATACATTTTTTAATGCATTTATTCCTAAATCAATAACAGAAAGAGTCTTTGGCAGTTAATAGATATTCATGTTGTGGGGACAAAACTTCCATTCCATATTGCAGATCCTTTTGAGAAAACAGAGGGGACAATAATATGGGATAAGAGATGGAGAAAAGGAAAGATGTGTTGTTGAAGTCTTTGAGCAGGTGTGACAAGAACCTTCTGTAAATAGTACTGAAGGGACAGATGGATATGGAGATAAATGGACAAGAAAGGGGAAAAACAGCAGCGTCTTTTTTGTTTAATCCTTTGTTTTTTGAATTCCTTCTGGGCAAATTGTTCATCCTAGAGAGGAATGGGAAGGGAAGGGAACTGATTAGGGAAATAAAGTGCAGGAGTCTGAAGTTTTAGCCTTCAAATAAATTTTTGTAGTCCTTGCAAGGAGACGTGGTTCTCTGAGATATTTTCATGCCAGAGAAGCAAACATTCCCCTCAGAGGGTGAAGTCAGTCTGAAAATCTCTGAAAAAGAACATTTGCTTCAAAGCAAAATACATGTTCACTTTAATTTTGTCTTTAAAACCGTTGTGAAGACCTTAACCAGCCTTGAGGCAATGTCCAAGTAATACCAGAAAGATAGACCAACTTTTTCACCATAATAAAAGTTTTTCCATTTGTCTGGATAAGGATAATTATCATTTACCGGGAGTCAAGTAAGCAACTCAAGTTAAATAGTTTGTTCCCCATTTAACCTTTTCGTAAGATCCATTAAAGAATCTCAGGCACAGCTCAGTCTGTGTCACCTGGAGGATGTCATTGGTCCATGAAATCCCAAGAGAAATGCATGTGGTCTAGGTAAGGTGGAGTATCTAACCGATGTCTCTGACCTCATGTTTTTGAATGATCCAGCCATCCATGAATTATCATGTTTGTTTACTGTGTTGCATTTGACATCCCAAAGTCTCAACTGACAACAGGCTCAGGAGACATTGATTTCATGTCAAAATATAATCTGCATCTCTCACGTTCTGCAAGAAAGGTGTTGACTTAATGACTGTTATCCGGAATTTTACACTCATTTTCCTCTAGTTCTCGAACATTGGCTGTTTCATTGGGACTTAAAGGTCCAAAGGAAAGTCAGAGGAGCACTGGGCCAGAGGGAGTTAAAATGTTTTTGGCTAGGGTCCTGTTTTGTGTTGAGGGACTACTGGATTTGGAGAGGTCGAGGAGGCAAAAGATGCAAACAATAGAAGAAGTGGGCACTGAATAATGTTACAGATTCTCATCATTGTGAATATTGTTCCAGTCTCCAATATACATACTATAAATCCCTGAAAATTCAATCCAGTTTTACAAAATACTGACTGACCATATGTCATGAGTATGTAACAGCTCAAACAAGTTTCATACTAGAAAGAGTACAAAGCCATTTATGCTCTTGGCCAAATGGCAAAATTAGCAGCAGCCAACAGCAGCAGTAGGTGGCTGGTAGGCGAATTGGATGGAGGATTAGTACCAAATACTGCGGTGAGAATGGAAGAAAAATGAAAGAGAAAATTAAGGAAAAGATACACTGTATGTGAGAGTGTGTATTAGAGAGAGAGATGGAACCGCTTTCCATCTCTCTCTCTAATACACACTCTAGTTAAAAATAGAAACAGGAAAAAGGAAGGTAAACAAGACATAACTGTGTGCATGAAAAAGCCCTCATCTCTCTCCTCTTTGAGCCCTTTTAAATTTTGCCCCTTCCAAACGTTACCCTTTGACAAAGTCAACTTCTCCCTATTTTCTCTAAGCTACAGAGGAGATCTGTTTCTCCTCCCTATCCTCCCCGTCTGCCTCTCCGTCCCCCATCAATGGCTGCCTCTTTTTCAGCTCTCTCTGGTATTTGGCCATCAGCGAGGCGTAGATGCAGCCATATGCTGCTGCTGCAACCATCATGATGCAAACAATTCCGCACACCACACCGGCAATCACCACTGTGCCAATGGCGCGGCGCACGCTTGCAGGCCGGTAGCGGGCCCGGACACAATCTGATGAGGCCTCCCCACCTCCACCTCCTCCTCCACCTGCTGTGTTTGAAGATGAGTCTTCAGCAGTGTTGCCACTGTTGTCAGAAATTGGTGTTATTCCACTCGGGTTAAGTGCGCTTCTGCTGCAAGGAGGAACACCTCCTGGTCCAGAACGAGAACCCTCACCACCACCTCCCCTGTTCTCATCTTCAAGTTGTAGGCAATAGTTAAACATTTCCACTGGAACGCCACGGATGTCCCTGCCACGCAGATCCTTTGGTAGCGTGCACTCCATGGCATCCACCTTACCCCCTGATGGAGAGATTAAAAAGGGTAGAAACAGGAGGACAGAGAGCAGTCATTTACAAAATGTATTATATCTGTAAAGCACTACTAATTAACTGAGGGAGAGGAAAAGGCAGAGAGGGGGGTAGTTGTGCCAACATGAGGATGAGTCATACATCACTTAGCACACACACGGTTTGGTGTGCTGTCTACACTAAGTTTGAGATAGCCTCAGCTAAGCCCTTCTGTAATTCATGAGATGACTCGCCAAGCTTCAGCAGAGCTCTAGTGTATGTTTGGAGGAAAGAAATATGAGTCACTAATTCTCATTTCTGGCAGAGGGTGGGGTATCTGCCTTGTCATCTGATGTCGCATTTTTTCCCCCAGATGTCGTATTCTTCTCACGGTTGCATGTTAGAAAGCCATGGATTTGCTCCCTCAGATACAGTAAATTAAGCATCAGAAACAATATGACAATAAAAGGATAATAGAAAAGACAGGGGGAAAGTGGTATTTAGCCCCCAGATGGTTTATTCTCAGCATGATACAAAAAAGAATCCCCTCTGTACACAGCTCTTTCTCTCCAAATATCCCAGTTGTGTATGCTTGAAGTAGTTCGTATTAGATAGAAGTCAACACAGACTATTGTCAACATGTTTGTCAGACTTCCGTGCTTTGTTGCGCTTTCTAAAACACATATCATGCGTCATTTACCTTTTTAACAGCTGCTGCCATGATTTTCGTGTTCAACTACAAAATGTGACCTTGTAATTTTCACTGCTGCTTTGATCACTATTAAGTTATCATGTCCGCCATGTGTCCGTCTGTGTAGTGTACTGAAGTGTACTGAGCAGAGCAGAGCTCCGAAAGCTGAAGAGAACAGAGTGAAGCGAAGAGAAGAATGGAACAGAAAAGAGGCGAGATGCTTCATTAGCGGGGCAGCTGAGGCCTGAGGCACTGAGGTGAATGTAGATTTTTACACATGAAAAGAGCGCGGAGAGCAGCTGTGGTTATCTGATGTACTAACAGCCTGCAGAAACACGTGGACAGTCTCTGTACAAAAGAAACACACAAGGACCACAGTAATGTGTGTTTACACATCGACTACGTAATACAACTGCACCTCATGCAGCTGTATTACGTAGTAAGACGCACAGAGATACACAAAGAGAAACACACATCCGGGTTTGTCTCTGACATAAACTAGCATCCTGTGGTTTTGGCCCACTGCTTTCTTAAAAATACCTTTTTTTTGCCCTGTCATTCTCCTATAACATAAATCAAACACATACCTCTGTACAGAAGCCACTCCATCCAGTGTTTGAAATCACGGAGGTTGCAATCACATTCCCATGGGTTGTGTCCCAGTTCAAGGTGTTGCAGGTTGGCAAGGGGCTCAAATGCTGCCCTCTCCAAGCCATGAAGCCTGTTGCCTGCTAGTGACAGCCACCTATTAAATAATTAAAATAAAAACTATTTTTCTCTCAACTTCTATCAAGTCAAGAATTTACCCTTGTGGCATGTATTTAAAAAGTAGCTGATGGCAGTCTCAGTCACCACCGCTATTGTGCAATCTCCAGCCTCTTTAAAAATTATCCTGACTTTGTCCAGCTGCAGTGTTTGTAAGAACAGAATTATTTGAGTGAGACGCTCCAGAGATTATCGGGACATTAACCTACGAGCATCCTAGTACAATGTCTGTATCATGTGTGTGAGCCTGTGTGTGACGCTTCTGATTCAGTCGATCTCCCGCTGTATGTTACATGTGTGAAACACAACTCTGGGGCTGATTTGTCCTGACATTGTCCTGAGTTCATCTGTGAAACAGGCTTCTGTCTAACACTAGCCTACATGTTGATTAAATTAAAATAATTTTGGCTTGAATATTAAATATTGAAGCGCTGGGCAGATTGAGTCTCATACTAGAGCTACAGTATCTTAAGTTTCAAATTCTACTTTTCATTTGAACTATAAATTAATTTTATTTAGTTTTACATAATTTTCGTTTCAACAGAGTCTAACCTGTGGTCTTTGATGTTTTTAGGGTAGGATTAATGTGTTTAAAGTCAGAGAACATGATTGCACTCTATTGTTGCTCGATTGTTGCACTATTGGTGAGTCTGCAAAAGCACATTGGATAAAAAAACACATCACTGGTGTACCTGAGGCTTTGCAGCTCATCCAGTAGCCCAAGAGGAACAGAGGACAGTCCATTTAGGGACAGGTCCAGACTCTGAAGATTCCCCATACCCTGTAGAAAGATCAAGACTTTTGTGTGTCTTCTTTGGTCCTCTCATACAGCAAATCTCTTATTTGTTATTATTATTATAGTAAGGCTCAGCCATCACCACTTTTTGGGCTAATCGTGTTTAAGTTAGGATCCCAAGTGATGTCAAGATACAAGTTCATCCTACAGGTTTGAATAAAAGTAGATGAAAGTGTTGAGCAAAGTGTTTATTACTAATTTACCACCTGGATGGCAGCCCAGTCACTGAGTATATCAGCTCGGGTTGGCTCTATTCCTAAACAGGGTCTGTTGAGCCTTGCCCAGGAGTTGAAAGAGCGTATCAGCATTTCTCTCTTAATTCGTATTAGTATTTTGGTGGATTGACTGGGCTAATGTATTATCTCACAATACATTCCAAGCATGTATTTTGGGAGGAACTCTTTCATTTATTACAGTATGAAGATCTGTATGATTCTTAGCTGAAAAAAGAACTTTAATCTTGTTATTGAGCTGTATTATAGATTGAAACAGTGCTTACCTGGAAGAGCTCTCTGTCCATTACTGTTAGTGAGTTGTTGTGCAGATTCAGTCTAGTTAGGTTAGACATGTCTCTGAATAATCCAGCTGGTAAATTATCTAGGTAGTTGTTTGAAAGGTCCAATTCCTAAAATAGACAAGAATATATTTTTACTTTAAAAACACATTTGTATTTTAGATAGTGACTGCATTTACATGTACTTAAGGAATCAGGTAACGCAGTTATTTGGTGAATGAGTTTAGATACACAAAGTAACCTGGTTACTATAAATCTATGTATACATGCAGCTCAGAAAAAAAGACTTCTCCTGTAACCCTCCTGTATCTTTATTTCGGTGGCACTGGTCACAGTTTCTGGAGTGACAGAACACACAGCTTTCTGATTTTATTTTTATTTTTTTTACTGTGTCTGAGCCAACTGACAGCACAATGAGAGAACGAGCTCCTTCTCAGCATGTCAGCTATCTACATTAAGAAAAAACAACACATGATAGGAAGAGACTTACTTAAACTTTTACCGGGCACTTTGTAGCATTTTCAATCATAATTAAGGTGGGCTGAATTAAAAACAAGGAAGCATTGCTGTACCAGTGACATTTCCATGTAATGATCTCTTTCCAGCCACTCCACTCTGCTGGTTTCCACTTCTGCAGGCTTTAGTCATGCACATGCACTCTTGTAAAAAAACAGATTAGAAACCCTGTAATGGTTATGCACGGCAGAGAAGTCAGCGTTCATTAGGAGAAACTTACCTAGGAAAATCAAATTGCTCAAATCCACTAAACCGAAAACAGGACCCCAGATTCTTGTTTACATGGCAAATAAGAAATTACCTTACCTGAGAAGGCAAACTGTGACCGGGTTATGTAAGTGCATGTAAATGCACTGAGTGATGGTGTCAATGAAATGTAGTCAAAAACGGAAAACGTGCCACAAAACTTTAACACATATTTTATACCTTAAGCTGAAATGACTAGTCAAATCACAATAAATTGCCTTTTAAAGAAGTAAATTGCCTTTTAAATACAGCCAATTAGGGAGTTGACCTTTTGTATATTTCCCTGAAACGTTTCATAAGCAGACATGCGTATTATATTTTTGTAAAAATTGACAGGGACTTGAATCTGTCTATTGTCTGATGCCTGATGTGAAAATAACAAACAATATTTAAGATTGGACCTAAACAGCAGGCACAGTTTGTAACAGATGAGTTTGTGTTTACCCAGCCTACCCAGCTATCCATCATCATTTTTGCTGTTATATTTAAATTCTAAGAACTTGGCTTTGCATCAGTTTCAGATTGAGAGGAGAGGTTGTCTGCAGTTTGCGCAACACGAGTCTTACCATACAGTACTACTTACTGTCCTGGGGGAAATTTACTTTCAAGGTCAGTGCGGAAACAACTGCACATGCAGCGCTGCACAACCGTGTAACAGCAACCCACAACATTTTTAAAGACAATTCACTGACAATAATAAACAGTGTGTTGCAGACCTCCAGAGAGGTGAGGTTAGTGAAGGCAGAGGCTCCCAGTGAGGCAAACTTGTTGTTGGCTAGCTGGAGGGAGCGGCACCCTGGAGGCAACAGATGCAGGGGAGGCATAGAGGAGAGACCACGGCCCCCACAGTCCACCACCAGGCCATCTGTGGAGCAGAGACAGGGAGGGGGGCAGAAGGAGCCTGATGGCAGAAGCACTGCCAAGAGGCAAAGGACACAAAGGAAGGCTGAGGGAGAAGACAGGTTAGAAGAGAAGAAGAGAAAAACACATGGTTCATTTGTTATCACTATAAATGGTTATTTTTACTGATTAGTACAGTCACACAAAAGTAGTGACACTTTTTGCAGTTTTCTGGTTTTCTGCATAAATTGGTCATAAAATGTAATCTGATCTTCACCAGTCAAAAACAGAAACAAACACAGTATTTCTAAGCTGATAAAACACAGTCATGATCAGCCATGATCTTCCATGTCTGAATTGAACACCCCCATTAAACATACAAAGTGATGGTGGAAAAAGTCATGGCAACTGTGTTTTAATAATTGGTTGAACCAGCTGTTGGCAGCAAGAACCTCAAGCAAGCGTTTGAGGTGTGGAATATGACTGGGCCACTCCAAAAGGTGGATTTAGTGTCTCTAATGATAATCTTTAATAGTTTTACTTTGGTGTTTAGGGTCATTGTCCTGCTGCATCACCCAGTTACTTCTGTGCTTCAGCTTGCAAAAAGCCACCCTACATTATCCTATAGGATACCTTAATACACTTTGAAATTCATGTTCCCCTCCACAATGGTAAGTGGTCCAGGTCCTTGTTTTATTGATTGGACTCTGAGTTTGCTAACACCTGACTCCACTTGACATTTAGTGACATCAGGAGCCTAGTGTTGCCATTAGTTTTTCCACCATTACTTTCCCTGTTTAACGGATGTGTTAAATAAACACAAAAACATGTGACTTTGTGTGTTTTATCAGCTTAGAAATATTGCACGTTGTTATTTGTGGCTATGGTGAATATTAGATTCACATTTATTGACCAATTTATAGAGGAAATCAGCAATTTGAAATTTGTGCCATTACTTTTGAATAATTTAAAAATGCAAAACACTAGGGGGAAACATCCACCCAGCTCTAATGAAATACCGTCTTAAGCCAAAGGCAATTTTGATATTTACTGTTTAAATGCTGGAATTACTGGATGTTTAATGCAGAATGTTTAATATTCAAGAAACTTCAAAGGATTTTATTCTTTACTGCTTTGTCGGATTTAAATGTACCAGTTTTGTCTTTGTCTGAAAAAATCGAAGCAAACCAAAAACATGGGCAGACTAGTTGTGTTAAATGTTTGTGTGTGTGTGTTGAATGGTATTTCTATTGCACCAGCCTTTTCTGCTAAGTCATATCTCTTTTCATAAGAGCTGTACAAGTAACTATTCTTTTGTGTTGTGCCTGCCTTTGTCTTTTCTTTTTTTGTTTTGTGGGTATGTTTGTCTGCATCTCACAGCAGTCTCTCTTTAGTGACAGTCATGAGGGAAATCCTCTCTGTTTGTCTTATGTTCAATTCATTGTTTTCCTGCACACTGTAGTCATTTCATAATTTCCACTCATTATCTCTATTTCTTTCTCTGGTTTTAGCCAACCTTATTCATTCTGTTTCAAGTCTACAAGCCTTTCATTTGCTTCCTCCTGTTCTATCTTTATTTGCATCTATTAATTGAAACAGTTTAATTAATTCTTTTTCATTTTTCTTCCAGCCTGTCTGTCCCTCACTTTACTTTGTAATCTCTTTCCACTTGAGTCTCTTTATCTTTCTCATTCTCTTTCACATTGAGTCTCTAAACACTCCGTATTCCCTCAGTGTCTCGTTATAGTGGCTGACTTTGTTTTCAGCCTATGGCTTATCAGCACAACTTATGCTTTACCTCACTGCGTATGTGTGCTTGTGTGCATGATTGTGTATTAAACATCAACAAAGCATGATATTAAGAAGACTGCTCTGTCTAAACTCTAGACATAAACACAGCCCTTTTTACTTCCTGGCAAGACTTTGCTTCAACAGCAGATTGCATCACTTGCATCATCTGCATATTATTAGCATTTTCTGTATTTCTCAGTGTGCTATTGCCTTTTTCCACACTATTTTTACCCACTTCTTGTTGTTGCATTTTCTCTCCTTAGTCGATCCTTTGAATTTTACATTTGCTTTCATTCTAATTTTCTCTCCTGTTACTCTTGCTCTTCATCATGACTGAATTCTCTTTCGTCACACATAGAGTCTTATCTGGCTCTAAATGTGATGAAACACTGTGAAATTGCTCTTAACTGGCCAGTCCACATTGTAATTTGTAAAAAAAAAAAAAGAAATAAGAAGACATGAGTGATTGTTGAAAGTCATACAGTTCTTCTAAAGCAGCTTTATTTACTCAGGCCATCTGCATCTAAAATATTAACGTGCAATGGTGCAGTAGGAAAAAAGGAGATGAAAAGATTCTTTATACGTAACAATTAAAGTTTTTTTAATTTCCTATTCTGGTCATAAACAGACTTGC
Source organism: Channa argus (assembly GCF_033026475.1). NCBI lineage: Eukaryota > Metazoa > Chordata > Actinopteri > Anabantiformes > Channidae > Channa > Channa argus. The sequence goes on from NC_090217.1 coordinate 9,389,863, forward strand.
AGTGATCAGAGATTCTAGGAAATAACAATTAATCCACTATATAGAATGTCACTTTAAATAATACTTTTCCACTCTTTGCTGTTTTGGATTTTTGACACAGTTTACAAATGTTTGCTTGACATGTTTTTTCATTTACTGAACAATTTTCAAACAACAGGTTCTTTATTTCTAGAATTACCTCTACTACCATGCAAGCTTGGCCTTCAGCTTGTATACGCAAATTGTCAATATCACAATATAGCAAATTTTTGTCATATCAAATTTGATATACTATAAACAATATGATAATAGCATAGCCCTAGTTAAAAGCTTAAGGAACTCCACTGTAAAATTCTGAGAATACATAAAAGCAGACAACAGTCTGGAAATAGCATCTTTCCTCAGACAGTTCTTGTCTGCCAGACAGAACATGACCTCCCTCAACCAGGACACTGCCCCATTTTGCATTCTGAACCAAACGGGTTTAGAAAATAAAGACTTTTGCCTTATAAGTAAGATCAGTATGTGAGAACTCTCCTGTTATCCTCTCTGCTACATAAAAGAATTAACTTCATAAATGAATGAAAAGGAAATATATCCACTGCTTTTACCAGTGCACCTTGGGCACTGAGCTTGGGCACAAAAATAGACAGGCAAAGTGCATTTCAAGGTCAGGCAACAGCACTGGTCATTATAATCACTAACTAGAGGCTTCTGTCTTTCCTGATTGGAGTCTCAGCTGTCTCTCCTTTGTGCTTGCTTGTGTTCACTTCCTCACTAAACTAAATCATTCACACAAGGTTTTGCAAAATATTATGCAAATGATTATTTTGAGAAAGCTGATCCTCCTCCAGCCTCATAATAGCACCACCCTTTGTGGCTGATCTTTGAATGCAATAGCTCAGTAATAGTCTGGAAAGATTTTTATTCATTTTTTTTTTTTTTGCACAGTGACTCTGAATTTCTCATAATAGGTTTGAGAAGGTGCAGCAGTGCAGGGGATTTTCTGAGGACAATATGGCCCACAGGTATAAGCACTGTTATACAACTGAGATAGAGTGAAAGAAAGCCATAGAGAGAGAAATTGTGTTGCTTCTTCCTTCTATCATGTCAAATGTCAAATTGCGGTCATCTTTGTACACCATTCATCTCTCACATTCTGCAGTATAGTCTGTATTTTACAGAGGTAGAATTCTCCCCTCGTACACATTTTTCTGTTCCCTAACCACTACGTCTCTTCTCTTCTCTCTCTGCTGCTGTACATTATAACATTTCATCACCCCCTCTCATTCGCCTGCCCTCAGAACTAAAGCCTATCTTCCAACATTTATGAGTGGTTTTAGCTGCCGTCGTGGAGGAGGCGGGTTGTTGTTTAGGCTTAATTTAGCTGCTCCAAATCCTCTGTGCTGTAGTGTTCCCCACAACCAAACCATAAGGAAAATATTGAACCACAGTCAGAGGGGAATATAGGGAGATTTCAGTCCAAATAAGTTTAAGTGGTTCCGTGCAGTTTAATTTAGTCCAGACAGACTTCAGCCTGCATTCTCAAATACATGCCATAGAAGTCCTGACATTTTTGTGGAAATGTAGGCAGGGAATTGTGTCAGTTGTAGGAAACAAAGTAAGACATTGCATCGAATTAAAATGCAACAACATGTTCCTGTTTGCTGCAAGTCTTCTGAGGCAACTCTTAGAGCTGTTTTGAGAAAAAAACCTTTAGTTGTAAGAAGTTCAGGCAGCCTGATGTTATTGATGTTAATGATCAGTTGTCTTCCTTTAAATTTAAATATATTATATATGTCTTTGTATTACTGCAGTACAGGGGTACAGGTACATGTGCAAACAGAATATATTTCTGTATTAACAATTCACTAACCAAGTTGTCTCAACATTTTAAATATATTTATAAAAAATGTACATCTAAAGACCACTCTTAATTATTCTTACAGGTATTCTGCTGGTAGTTTATATTACATTTTCAAATTGTTTTGTAATTCCTGCCTCTAGACTCCAGACTCTAGACTGGTAGTGGCATTTTACAACTGTTAAACTGCTCTTGTCTTCGGTTAGAATAAACATTAAATCTATTTTTCAGCTAACTAATTCTTAACTTTGTACCACTATTAACCTTTGTTGTATAGCTGCCTTTAAACATCCTTTAAATATTTTAGTCTGCCCAAACCCTCTGACACCAAGCTTTCTACCAGCACAGGTGAAATGACATACTGTAGCGGTGTGTCACTTGCAAGCATTCTGCATAAGTTTGCATTTAAATTTTGTCCAGTGACTGGATTATTTAGGCGTTTTGTTTGGATTCCATCCAGACTTTGAAGGATTGATGGAGCAATGCTCAATTGGAAGCCCTGAATGTCTCTCAAGAACCACCCTGATGGGTGTGTTACAATATCTTCTGCCTGAAATGTTTTGTTCAAAATTCAAGGTTCAAACAACTTTATTGATCCCGTTGGGAAATTGTGTTGCCTTGTTACAGCTGCTCTCCACATGAAAAGTAGAAAAGAAAGGTAAAAACTTTCCCCAAATCAAGACAATAAACAAGTACAAGTATAAACTACTGATCAACAAGTAGGAAAATATCCAGCTAGATGAGTAAACACAAATAAAAATAATACATGAAATAAAAACAAAACTATTTCTCTGTTTTGATCATTTAGTCCCCTTGGCATTACAGTTTAATGGCCACTGGGAGAAAGGATCTCCTGTGGTGTTCTGTGTAGCACTTTACTGTGATCTGTCTCTGGCTGAAAAGGCTCCTCTCTGCATCCAGCACGCAGTGGAGTGGGTGGGAGGGATTGTCCAGAATTGAAAGGAGTTTGGACAACATTCTCTTGTCAGCCACAACATGCAGAGGGTCCTGCTTCTCCTCCACAACAGAACCATCCCTCCTTATTAGTTTGTCCAATCCGTTACTGTCTGTCACCTTCATATTGCTGCCCCAGCAAACCACAGCATAGAAGATGGAGCTGGCTACCACGGACTCATAAAACATCCGTAGCATAGTGCTGCTCTGTGTTTTCCTGTATATTGATGCTGCATTAACTGATCATTTCAGTTTATTGTTCAGCTGGACACCCAGGTATTTGTACTTCGAAAGTACTTCCAACGCCTCTCACTGTATGGAGAGAGAATTGACAGGAGTCCCAGATTTCCTGAAGTCCACCGCTAGTCTCTTTGTTGTACTGATGTTGAGCATGATATCTGTAATATCTACACCCTGGATACATTTAACAACCGCAGAGTCATCAGAAAACTTCAGAAGGTGGCAGGACTCTGACTTGTACCTGAAGTCAGAGGTACACAGGGTGAAGAGAGAGGGAAATAGAACTGCCCCTTGGGGAGCACCTATGTTGCAGGTCACAGTGTCAGACAAACAGTTCTGCAGACGGACATACTGGGGCCGGCCAGTGAGGTATATAGTCCAAAATCCAGGCAACCATGGGGTTGTCACAGGTTAGAGCCACAGGTCTATAGTCACTGGGGACACCTGGCTGGGCCCCGTCGATACTGGCACCAGGCATGATTGTTTTCCATCCCACAGGCACCCTCTTCAGCTGCAGGCTCAGGTTGAAGATGTGCTCAAGGACGCCACATAGCTGTAGGGCACAGGCTTTCCGTACACTGGGACTGACTCCATCAGGACCTGCAGCCTTTGTGGGGCGAAGCCTGCGTAGCTCTCTCCTCACCTGCTCTGCTGAGACGGTCATTGCTGCAGAGACAGGAGTGATGTCCGAGTCATGCAGAGGCGAGACATGGACACTTGTGATGAAGCTCCTTGGGGGGTGGATATGAGGAACATTAAATCTATTGGAAAAGGTGTTGAAATCATTAGCTCTATCCACACTCCCCTCTGACCTCTGGCTGCTGGTCTTATATCCAGGGATGCTTTTCATGCAACTCCAGACTGCTCTGGTATCCTTCTGTAGGAGCCTCTGTTCAAGCTTCCTTCTGTAAGCCTCCTTCCCCTCTTTGATCTTTACTGACAGCTGTCTCTGGACCTCTCTCACTGCTTCCCTTTCACCTGACCTGAACGCTGACTTCTTTTCATTTAGGATTATTTTATTGTCTTTGGTGACCCATGGCTGGTTGTTTAGGAAGCAGCGGACAGTTTTTGTTGCTTTACAGATGTCAACACAGAAGTTCATATGGTTATTTATGGCACTTTATGGTATTAATCCACATAGAATCATACATCTTTAAAACTAATTTTTAACTCAGTGCTTTCATTTATAGCATATGTCCCCAGCATATACACAAAACATAAATTAAACTTATGGTATCAGTCTCTGATGCTGCAATAAACTCTGTGATGTGATGTGTCTCCTAGGCAACCTTGCTTAACAACTTCAGGGCCTCAGCTGTCTGTAAGTTTATATCCAGGGCCCCTTGGTGACACTGGACCCAGATATGATGTCATCACAACAGCCACTTCTGTTACTGAACCCAGTTGCATGTTACCAGGGGACAAGTTGTTTTCCATGCAAAGGACAGACTTGGTGCTATCTTATTACGAAAATGACCAGCTGTTCTCCGCGAGACACACTCACTCGCCTGTATTTTTTACTCTTTAATTTTTCACACAGGAAATCGAGTCTGGCCCAAAAATATACTGCTGCTGCAACACAACAGAGCTTAGATTTGATCTGATACATTGCCTTCATTTAAAAAACAACTGTTAGTTAAACAGTTGCTTGTGCCGGCTAACTAGTTTTAATTGCTGTCTATTTACCGAAGGGTCTGTGGTTTGCTGCCCAACTCCCCGTGGGCATATGTAGAAGTGTCACTGAGTAAGACAGTGAACCCTCAAAGTGCCCAACCCCAGCAATTGAGTACCTTTCCCAAGCTCAGTAAAAATTAGAGAGGATTGTGTCAGGAAAGGGATCCAGCGTAAAAACCTCTGCCAAATCGATGTGGGGACGACATGATCCACTGTGGTTATCTCAAGCATATGGAATAATCAAAATAGGGGGAAAAGTTACTGTACTTACCTCTTCAAGTTGCATTCATTACATTTATCAGTAACAATACATCACTTACATTATTTGAGTAAGTGATAATCTAGTGTGTCTTCGTGTCTTAGTGTCTTCATCTGATTCAGAAACAGAGGCAGCTATAGAGAAATAGCTATAGAGAAAAGGACTTTAAAGTTGTAGTTTGTTAAATACAATGATTAATCTTTAATCTACATTACATGAATATGCTTCCCAACCTGTTTTTCTAGAGAAACTGTCTGCAGTTTTAAAGAGGCTCGTACATCTTATCCCTGTTGTAACCTGAGACCTCATTTCGTTAGCAAATGGAAAATGGCCAGCCAGTGTGTGTTAGTCTTCCTGTGTGTGACAATAAATGTGTGTTTGTATTACCATACCATAATACCATACCACACCATATTGTCCACAGGTGCACATTATTTCAACATTGGTGAATTAGTTTTGTGTTTATGTAGCAATCATAGTTATAGATAATGTTGAAGAAGGACAAGAAGTTTGTGGTTTACGAATCAAATCAGACCTACATCATCTCTTTTTCTCTCACGCACACAACCTTTCTGTCTGAATGTAGGTATTTTTATAACTGTGTGTGATTGCTCACGACACAAGTTATGGTCGCATGAACACACACTGAAACACACACCTTGACTTTGATACTGATTTCTGAACAATACTTTTTACTAGACCAAATGTAAAAACTTAATTTTTTTAATATTCAAAACCACAATGTGGTTTAGCTTGTCTGTTCAAACTCTCTCATTTTAGCTTGGGGTATCTAATAAACTGAAAATTGAGATCATCAATTTATCTCTACAACACGTCACTATAGGCTGAATATCTCCTTTGATTGAACATATTAGTTTTTTTTTTGAATATCCATAAACTAATAATAACGTCACTATCACTCATTGATCCTCTGTCTTCTTTCTGATGTGATTCACTGCTGAGCAGGTCCTGTAGGCAGAGGGAGGGGATTTTAGATGTTCTTAGCATTTGGTAAACAGTCTTACTATGTTAGCATATAATGTATCCAAAATCATTAGTAGACAAGGAGAAAAGCTAAAATTATCACTTTGCTGCATGTTTATGCTTATTCATTGCCATTTTTTAATAATTACTTTTATTGGCTTGTTACTTGTTGAGCTTATGTTACATGTACACATCTAATTTTTAGTCACATGTGTGAACACTGGCACTGTCTGGCCCCTGCATAGATATCACAAGGCATATTTTAGTACTTTATAGGATCAAACCAATTTTACAGATGCCCTAAAAATATATTGAAGTTCGAAACCCAGCCTTACATTCAAGAGTTGAAGAAAAGTAGGAGCTTGGTTTAGAATTGGAAACTTTACTCCTGCTGACACTGTGATAAGAAGAGGAGAAGGAGGGTGAAGAAGGGCAAAGCCTTTCTTAAAATTTACAGATGTGTTTTTTTTTCACAAATTCTTCCTTTTGGAATTGCCTCCAGTTATCTGTCCCTATGACCCTCTTTGTTTCTTCCTATGCTGTTTCTTTTTCAGTCTCAAACGTTCTACTCTTTTTCAGTATCTGTCTCTTCTGTCGATTTCTGCTGTGGTGAATTCTACATTGGTAAGACAGAATAATTTTTCTGAGTTGGAAGGGTGAATCGGTAATGTGTAGGCTGGTCTGCCTCTCTAATTCATGCTATGTGTATCAATTTGTAGTGACATATAGTGCTTGGTCACGCAACATTATAGCCCTTAGGAGGATGTGAAATGCAATAACATTATTTTTTGGGATAGTGGCTATTAACTTGTCAAGTAAGACAGGTAAGACAGCTAAGACAAAGAGAATGAGAGGTAAAGGCACAGCAACAAAGTGATTTAAGGTCAACTTAAGCAAAGGTGCAGGCCTCACAAACACCACCTTTTTGGTAGGTGTTGGGTTTTTTATTTTTTTAGTGACCACTCAAGTGGGCTTCCATCCAAGGCTGAATATATTCAGAATTTGGAGAGGAAATGACGGATGCTTGCCTCTTGATGTACCATTCACATCAGTGTGACTAGAATAGAAAGATCCTGTCTTGGATCTGTAACAAGTCTTAATGCATGCCCACACATTCCTCAGAAGGAATTGATGGAGGAATGGTATTGATCCCAAGTGCACTCACATACAGTACACACATTATATAATAAATTGTGTAATTTTATTTTTGTTTTTTAAGTTTATAGATAGATACATACATAGATAGACAGACAAAGATGTAGATGAAAAGTGGTAGCTTTTATCCTAATGTTACATTTGGCTGAACGGTGCTTGAAATCTCTTCTCTTTCTAATTGGATGCCCTTTTCAGAGGCTTGTGGAGTTTGCTAAGATAAATAGAGCACATCTCAAATAGCTATATTATCCAGGACTATTTTGTATGATTACTTGTCATAAAAAGTTCTAATCTATGTTATGAATGAGCCACCCAGAGATTATCAGAGCTTATCATAGCTAAGCTCAGCCTCGCACTTGATCTATATTGGACTTGCATTGAGTGTAGTACTATATCGGTATTGTTCAGCGAGTTGTTTGTGGTGTTGAGGATTATTCAGATTTATGACCTTCAGCTTGATTGGTCCAGGGGCTGGAAGATGTTCCAATCAGTGAACAAGTTGGGGCAAGGGGTGGACAAATGTACTTAGACTGGATGCATCCAGGCATCTCCCCTGATTGGATGCAGGGAGCCAGTTATGAAGTTACACTTGTGGTCCACCTGCCCGAAAACTTTCACCAATTGGACCAGCATCCAGTCTCTGCATTTGATTTAATTTGTACTGCTTGCCTCTGCATCACTTGCCTGAGTATTCTGTTCCTGGTCACTGGTAAAACTTTGCCACTCTTTGTCACAACATTGTGATTGGAGAACTGGACCAGCCCTTATTTTTTTTTCATTGCCATTGTCACACATGCTGATCTCCTTGAACTTTGACGGTCAGTTTGCCTTTTATCTAGTTATTTATATTGCTTTTCCAATACGCCTAGTGAATGAGGATATAACACAGTCCTTTGAAAGTCAGCCAGTGCCATGTTTTGTGTGTTTGATCTAGCACATTTCTGTTTTACCTGCAACAATAAACTGAGGTCAAAACAGAAGTGAAAAATGCCTATTGGGGTACTGTGATTGCCGTCCAATTATAACCACCTTAATGTGTTAAAGCAGTTTGTTTGCCCCTATAATTACTGTAGCTGTGTTGTACAGGTCATCTGGGCCCCGGTAGTTTCTCACAAGGCAAGTGGTCCCAGGGGAGAGCCCAGACTAAGTGCAATTCATAGATTCTTGATGCAGATGGCACATTGGGAATGTGACCTCACGTGGAATTGCAAGATGGGCAGTTGTGGGAATACACACAAGACCCTGGTTGCTGCCTTGAAAAGGTCATAGAAATTAGTCCATTCTGTATATAAGTATACTGTGGACTTGTAGAATATGTACTACTATGTCCCTTGGGGGGGTTGTGGGGGGGTACTGCAGGATTAGGGTGCGCCCGGGCCATTGTAACGAGCCCTTTTTGCGAATTATGTGGTTCTATTGGTTCTATCAGACCCTACAAACATTATAGAATACAGGGAAAAATTGAACATATACATACATAGTTACATTGAAATAGCTACAGATTACGTACTTAAATTTTCCAGA